>NC_056661.1:39741977-40059656 GCF_018350195.1 Panthera tigris | reverse complement strand
GGTGCAGGATTTCTGGGACGCCTTCCCAAGCCAAAGGGTGACAGCCCCCTGATGGGGAATCCCACTGCTCTCTGTCCACACGTGTGAAAGGTGTAGTTACAATAAACCCTAAACTGGATTAAACTTATTTAATAATCAACATTTAAAATAGGACATTTTCCACTACTCGTCTCTGTTCTGCTACATTTTCAGACCTGAAAAGATGTATTTTGAAAAATGTACTAGGATAATGTTTTCACTTTTTTAAAACGGGAAAGTGCTAAAAACATCGTACATATACACTCTGTATCCTCATCAGCACTGAAAGTCCTTTTCACATGTTGGGTTCAGAGTCTAGATTCTAACAGGTAAACAATCTGCTCAAGGCCAAAAAAAGAAAATAATTATTTTTAATCACTGAGGTCTTGATGCTTCATTTAGAGCTTTTAATGACTTTGCTGATGTGTGTTAAGAAAATGTGCCTAAAATTAGCCTTTAAAAGATTCACATCTCAATCAGTTATTATTAAAACTCGTATTTTCATTAAGCAAAGTCTGTGTAAGTGCACCTATGCATACTTGCGGAAATCTACTTCCAAATGGGCATCAAATCTTCAACCAGCTGAACAAGGTTTCCCAGTTTAACTACAGAAGTATTCCACCTATCCTAAAGAATATATCCCATGAGCATTCTACAATTATCTGTATAAACAGCAACAAGTTTGATCTATGATCAACATATGAATATCTAATAAATATTAAAACTATTAAACTATAGATTAAAATGCAGATCTCTCATAGAGTTAAATGATGGCATTTTGGTACATTCACCATTATTGTACTTTATTTAATAAAGAAATACATTTGCCCTTGCAAAAATAGCAATTGCAAGTTTACAAATAAAACCACAGACCTTAAAATCATGTTGCTAAATCTTCAACTTATAACCAACAAAAGTAAACTGATTTGTTTACAAATGGTCCATGGCACAATTAAAACAAAAAATATCAAAGGTCACAGGATCTTAAAGAATAGGTTTATTGACAATAATTTCATAAATATTCTAAAGAAAAGTTTAAAATTTCTAAACTTAAAATGTTTAAAATCTGTTCTCATTGGCAAAATATCCCTCAACAAAATAAGTCACTACAAATGAATGTCACATTTAAAATTTGCTTCATTTTAACATTTTTGCAAAAAATTTTCTAAAAATTTACAATGTGTGATTTTTTTCTCCCCTCCTGGACACAGTAAATCAGTATGTAGTTTTTATGTCAACTATTAGACATATTCATAAATATATCATCTAGCTGCTGTGAACCTGACAGTCAAGTCAGTCAGTAGTATATTACCCTATAAACATAAACGGAGCCCAATTTGGTAATTATAGCAATTTAAGTAGTCAAAATGCAAAAGTTGTAATTGCCACCCACATCACCCCAAGGATTATGATACAGTGTCAGAAACTGTTTGCATCAGTTTTCTAAGTTCATTTGTGTAATTCAGATATCTGAAACTAAAAAAGGGATTCTTTTGTATTTTGATAAAAATGTACTCGAATATTTCATAACATTAATATTTATTGCTTTATATGAATACTGTATTGAAAGCCCAAGCATTCAGTTTACACACAGAAATTATACAATTATATACCGCTTCACAAAGGCAGTGAACACATTACATTCTACAAAATCTACTTTACAGAAATTTAAAAATTCTAAATATCAAAAGGTACAGCTGAAGAAACAGGTATAAATTTGGCAGCCAGTAATTTTGACAGGGAAGTTGCAGCTTGCATGACTTTAAATATGTGAATTTGAAAATATTGAGTTTAGAGTAATCATTGTGCTTTGTGTTAATCTGAAAAATATAACACTGGCTGTCGAAGAAGCATGTTCAAAAATATTTAATTCACTTCAAAATGTCATACAAATTATGGTGGTTTCTATGCACCCCTAAAGCTTCAGCCATTTAGCTCCAGTACATTACTATAGTAATATATTAATTCTTCCAGTACAGTGGGGTTTCACACCAATGACATTTGCATACTCTAGAATAATTTAGAAAGAAATGTGTAATATTCACAATGTTGAGAAAAGCAAGCAAAAGGTCAAGGAACCTGCCGGGTTCTTTTGAGATGGTCTCATGTCAGCATTCATTCTACAAAATAGTAAGCTAATGTTTGAACACAGTTTCCAAGATAAAGCATATTTTCTCATAAATAGTGAAGTCTTTTTCTCAGGCACCTCAGAAGTATACAAAAGAATTTTAGTTTGAACAGATCTCTTGGAATGTGTTTAACCTGGTATTTCAACAGACTTATTTCCAGGGTTTCACAAGGGCCAGATTTTATTTGAATTACTCAGAAGAGAAACTGAAACTGTCTTCTGAAAGAGGTGAACTCAATCATTACCAATAGAAAAAGTATCCACTGTATTCATCTCTTATAGAAACAGAAAAATATAACATTTCCCCCCTTAGAATAATATATATATATGTGTATATATATATATGTATATATATATATATATATATATATATATATATATATATATATGTATATATGACTTAAAGTTCCATTGTACATAGTCAAACAAAATCTGGAAACCAGAATGAAACCCTATAATTCACATGTTAAAATGTTGAAACTATGACCAAAATATGAAAACTGCTAGAGCTGTCAGAAAGAGACAAGACAAAAAGACTTCTTGCATATGTATAAACTAAATGTGATCATCTCCAAAAGGTTTTCAAAATTATAATTATTACCTTCCAGTTTAAAAACTTTAATTCAAAAAAAAAAAAAAAATCTATACACAAACCACTGATTTGACCAGACTGAAAAAAAAAGTCAGCGGTAAGCAGGACCCAGAGGAGCTGATATTCACAGTTCTTACATGTACAACTCTTTCAGGATTTATCCCATAAAGTACTTTATTTTACAACCTGCTTCTCTTGTAAAAACTAGAGGTCCATTTTATTACATAAAAGTTTTATACAGTGTAAAACCAGAACTGTATGTAAAATACTGCATCTACATGTTTCTAAATAGTTAGTCTTGTTCCATTGGTTCATCTGTGACTTCT
This sequence comes from Panthera tigris, assembly GCF_018350195.1. Lineage (NCBI taxonomy): Eukaryota > Metazoa > Chordata > Mammalia > Carnivora > Felidae > Panthera > Panthera tigris. The sequence goes on along the minus strand of NC_056661.1, from coordinate 40,056,592 downwards.
GTGGCTTCTTCGTCGTTTTCCATAGATGATTCTGAGAGAATCTCTCCAGTTTTACTGGAATTGGATCCTACTAATTCTTCTGTCTCATGGCAATCAGAACCACTACTTACAGGGCCTGTATTTTCACTACCTTCAGAATGTAAATCTTTCTCAGCTTGAGTCAGATCAGATTCCTCCATTTGATTATTTTCCTCAGAAGTCTCTTCATTCACAGTTAAGGCATCATCAGATTCTTTTTCTTGATTTTTTCTTTCTGGAATCATTTCTCTTGATGTCATAAAAGACTCTAAAAATAAGCAAATGTTGTTGTAGTTAAATTTTATTTTCAAAATACCTCCACAGTTAAGTTTCATGAATTCTGATATTCTACAGTTCAAATCCTATCCCCTGAAACTCAGCAGCAACTACATACAGGTGGCAGAAAAGCCCAACATCAGCATTATAAGGAGTTCCATTACGTTAAATTCTTTCACGCAAAAATGAAGTACAAGAATTTGAGGATCTCCTTACTCCACCCTTTTACAGATGGTCTCTAAATACCTTCTTCTTCCTCTTCATCCTCTTCTTCATCCTCTTCTGTACAGTGCTGTCTGGTACAACTACTTTCCTTGTCTTTATCCTGAGATGATGACGATGTTTCTGTTTCTTCTACCATAACCGAAGAAATTTCACTGGAAGATGTTTGGCTGGCTGTCTCTCTGACTTCACTTTCTTTGTCAAACCTGAGTCTTTTTACCTCATGCCCCTCAGCCTCCACAGAATCTTCATCTGGGTGTTTATTTTTTATAGGGCTCACTGAGGAACCTTCGGATTCAGCAGTCACAGAGTCACTGTAAATGTTTTTTTTAAAAATGCCATTAGTAAGATTTTCTTCATCTTCCACATTCTCATCTCATTTTTAAGGTCTAGTAATTTTTAAAACTGTATTTCACTGTCAAAGTTAAACTGTACCATCTGGGCAAAGAGAAACATAACACAGTAATTTCGAGGGAACCTCAACTGTTTAATGAGTATTTCCCACTAGAACCAGTCAACAAGCTGCATGACTTTTCTGTTCAATTCTGCAGTAAATGGCTTCCCGTAACATAACTACAAGTCCTCCAGACGGATATACTCACTAAGATCGCTCACTTGTTTTGTCTGCTTTCCCTTAATGTGTTACAGAAAATGTGAAATGGGATATAAACAAAAGGTTTCCTTTAATAATCTATAATGAGAAATAACTCACTAAATTTCAACATTTCAGGTTACTTGCAAAAACAAGAAATAAATATCATGACCACTTTACTTTCTTAAGACCCTACTATAAATAGGATCTCCCCAAATTAGCAGTTTTCAGCCTTTTCTATGATCATCATCATATACTAATACTGGAAACTTCCAGAAGCCACAGACTGCTCCTGTAAAACACACTAAAACCTTTCTGTGTTCCTCAAAACAACAGTAAATAGTAAATAATGAGTGCTGAAAACAATCAATAAACGTCAACCTTTTTTGAAAACATGTTTGTTTTAAAATATAAATCACATACAAACCTGTGATTTTTGTCCTCATTTTGCTGTAAGTTTGACTCTTTGCTGTCTGCGCTCTCAGGCAAGCCATTTGTTGTCATGGGGACTGACAAAGAAACCTTTGGTCGATTAAGCGGCCTGGGTGTTCCAGGCCCATTTATATTAGACCTACGGTAAGATAAATGAACATCATTTTCTCATTTTTGTAAAAGGTCGCCCTCCCAAAGTTTGCTTATATACACATATCACAGAAGTATTTAACTTTGACTTTTAGATTTTGGGTTACCAAATTAATTTATCCTGTATCTTCCACAAAATGCCCAATTTGTAACAAAGTATACTGAACCTGCTGCTCAAAATTAGGAAAATGAAATCTCTCTGGATATTAAAATCAATAACCTCACCGTTCAGTGTAACTTGGTGAATTTCCAGGAAACATAACACCATTCATTCGATTTAAACTATTGGAATTGTTTTTCCTAGGAGAAAATTAAAAAAAACACTGTTACAGATCATTTAGTTCTTTAATTTTGGTAAGAGCCATGGACCTAAAACATCTTTTAAGTAAGATCTCACGGTCACAGAACCAAACAAAAAGACTTCTGTGAGAAACAACCTAATTATGGGATTACCTTAATATCTCATTTCCCACAGGTTCATTCTTGTGAGAGTTCTAAAAACAAACTCACTGTTACTGCCTATGGAATCACAGACGTTTTATAAACCCAGTGTTTCTCAACAGGAGGCAACATCATTCTCGCAGCTCTCCTTCCTCCAGCCCACAGCCCCAGGAGACTTCCGACAACGTCTGAAGACATTCTTTGAGGAAGGAGAAGGACCCTACAGGCATCCAGTGGGTAGAAGCCAAGGACAGGGCTTAACTGCTGTAATTCCCAGGACATCCACTCAAAACAAAGGATCAATAGTGCCAAAGACTATGTCTTAAACTGATACATTAATTTGTTATATAAATCTTGACAACTGGAAATACTTTTCCATTATGAAGAGGAAACTCAACAAGTAGCTATCCCAAACCTAGGAGTTTTGCCCTACAAACACCATGGTAGGGTATCTAGAATGGGATCTCAGGGTTCTGAGGACCCTGACAGTAGACAAATCCACAAATGTAAAGATTACAGTAAATTATCAAATCACTTTAATCCACATCTCTTTATCAGAAAAACATAGAGGTAATGTCATTGGTAATATTCTACTTGGGGGACTGGGTAGTAGGTTCACAAGTATTTATAAATGTTATCAAGCTTCATTCCATCTAAAGTAAATATAACCTATTTTAAAGACTAATAGAAATGATACAATTATTAGAATATACAGAAATGCAAAAATCTATATATACTTACTCTGAAGAAGGGTATACACAGCTAACAACCATCACATTCTGTAATAACAAAAGTTCTTGCTTTAATGTGAGGGAAAGCACTACAACATAAAGTTTAATCATTTGTTTTTAATTTCTCAGAATCCCCCTGACAGATTAAGTTCCTATCTATTCCAATTTTACTAATACAAGGAAATAAATGGTTAGAAAGGATTAATCAAACTAGAGAAACTGAAACAATAACAGACTATTTTTTTAATATTTATTTATTGTGAGAGAGCACGTATGTGCATGTGAGCAGGAGAGGGGCAGAGAGAGATAGAGAAAATCTCAAGTAGCCTCCATGCTGCCAGCACAGAGCCTGATGCAAAGCTGGATCCCATGAATCCACAAACCATGAGATCATAACCTGAGCCAAAATCAAGAGCTGGGCGCTTAATCAACTGACCCACCCAGGCATCCCCAGACTAAATCTAATATAACCTACTAAACCATTTGCTTTTTCTGCCAGTATTAACTCTACTCTAGCTACTTTGGAGTCCTGACAGTATATATACCAATCATACAGTGGAGCCACACTCTTACATTACACTGAAATCACTCCAAGATATTTAGAGATTCAAATACTTAGGCCAAGTATAATGAATTTCCTTATAGAGCAGTACCCAATCAGAAGCCTGATGTGTAGTAGCATCATATACCAAAAAAGAGCCTAAGAACTTTTTAAGAGTATAATCTTCCTGGTAATACGAACCTTATTAATAGTCAATATTCATTAAATGTGTACTGAGCCAGAGTAAGCACTTTACATTTGATCCCCTCCAGAACCCTGTTATTATCCATACTTTACAGATGAGAAACTGAGACTTGGGTTATATAACTAGTCTATGGTCACCCAAATCAAACACTGTAGCCCTGATTTGGTGAGAGGGCTACCCCTGGTACAACTGCTACAACCGCCTCTTCACCCAAAGATAGCCAAAATCTAATTGCTAAAAGTCCATAGGCTGAAAGTAAGTACTGATGAATCATCTCAGTTTCCTGCCCTTCAGGAAGCTTATTAAATTGAGGGCATGGAAGCTGCAACAAAATACATTAATCCAGTAAGGCCCTAAGATCTATTGTAAATCACTAAGAAATGGTTTTGGATTCCTGCTCCAAGGGTAAAATAAATTGAATCTGAATTAACTATGAACACTGAACTATGTTTTAGGATCAATCACAGGGAATTATAAACCCACTGGTCCAATCTTGGTTCTCATGGGGTTTCTTCACTGGTTCTTTACTCCAGACAAGTCAATTTCCTACTTTTCATTTCCTCAAACACCTTGATGTCTTTGTTCATCACACTGTTTCCTTTGTCCAAAATACCCTTCTCTTATAACATCCCCTACCCACAAAAAAAACCCAATGCTTTCCTCATTCTTAAGTCTGATCTACATCTTTCTCAATATCTAACTTAAATTTTTGCATCAGATTTTCCAAAGTTGTGCACCTCTGAAAGCCAGAAATAAAGAAATGAATTCCATGGGTAAACAAGTGTGCAAAACACAACTGAAGTTAAAATATCAATGCTAGAATTTTGCAGAGCCTTTAATGTGAATGCATACCATGAACTCTGAAAAGACAGTAAGGTGCTTTCCCCAAACTTAAGTGATTACAAGCCCTCCCTCTATGCCCCTCCTATTAAATCTCTCTCCAAAACTTAGGTTTTCCCAAATTAGGAAAACAACTTGGAAAAACTTTAGGTAGGTTTCAGGAAGCCTATCCGAAGAAAAGATGCCTAAAACAGCACTTACTCAATACTCTCTTCTGAAATACATTAGGCTAAGTTTAATATAATTCCAAAAATAAAATAAATACCTTTTCTACTCCTCTGAGAAATTTGTCTGTTCCTGTATAGTTTCTCCTTGGATCTGTTAGCAACTCACATAGTCGCTGAATAGTAAAAGGGATACTGCAAAAGAATATGATTTTATAGTTTGAGATCATTAATTATTAAGAGAATCAGGAACATCATTAATCTTGCTATTTAAAGATTTATCTAGTCATCTGGTATTAAGTGACAAAAGAAAATGTTACAATAGGAAGATGAATAGATGAGTGACTTAAAAATAAGCAAGACAATAAGTACACCTGTCTTTTTAATAAGAAAATCGCTTGCCTTAAAAGTAATTAAAAAAAGAAAGAAATTTTTGAAAGTTTCAAAACTAATTGAGAAAAAAATTTTAACATTCTGAATATAATTGAATTTTAAGTTTACAAGAGAGGCAACACAAGTAATAATCAAGTTAGTTTATTAAATACAGAAACTTTTCCTCAAGCATTCCTTTGCACACAAAGATTTCTGTACAGTGTCCCCCCCCCCCAAAATGTAAATGTTTTGTTATCGGATGGAACAAAGCAAACGATTCAATAAAAAAGTATTATAAATAAGGTTCCGCTCCATAATTACAGTTTTATATACAATTTGTGTTTCATCAGACATAAAATACAAATACCATCATTATTTTGATAAGTGCCCTATTAACTTTACCAAATACTTCAACCACAATCACATTTTCACTTGATCATACCAAATACAAAACTGATATACGTTGGACTAGTATCATTATATAAATGTAAAAAAATTCATCTCACATACTATTAGCATTCCTTAGAATTACAGTGTGAACAGCAAACATAAAAGCATTAGGATAAACAGCTAAAAAGTACAAACATAAATTTCAGACTTCAGTATTTGCCATTCAAACCTACTTATTCTCCTTAAAAACAGAATTACAAAACCTCGAATTAAGACTTAACATTCACAAAGTTCTTTACTGAGTAGAGGCATTTTGACACAGTACTCTCCCCAACAAGGGAAAGCAGTGAGTGAGTAACAGTGCCAGGACTCAAACCCAGTATCTCTAACTTGAAATCCCTTGTCTTCCCTTTCCACTATTCCAAACATACTTAAAATTTTATTAATTGTCTAAATGGACAAACTATATTTGGTTCTCTTATTTTTAGCATTAATACTACCCTTATGTTCTTATAAAAAGTCAATATAAGACTTAGAACCTATTTTGAAAAAATATACATTTATTCATATGAAAACATTTTACATATAAGAAGCCAAGACTCAATCTTCTCTCAAGTAGCATCAAAACCTAAAACTGAGAAAGCTATCATTCTGCCAACAAAAGACTGAGCACGAACTAAAAGATGTGTGTGGCTGATGTCGCAAATACTCAGAAGGAGCTAGAAATTACAGAACTTCTCTGATGTCATCATGAATGCTAAAGGAAATGCCTTTGATTTCTGAGAAAGACCATTTCTTCCTTTTGAAAATACAGTCAGAGTGGAGTATACAGTCCAAATTAAGAATCTTTAAAATGGAAAAAGGAAAAAAGGCACATCAACAACATTACTAGAAACAAGACAGTAAGCTTACACATGTGTTTTATTCATTTCTATAAAGAAAACACAACTGAAAACCTATATATAGCTAATACACAAAACTGTTAACTACATTTAAAAAATTAAAAAAAAAAAAACAACATCTCCCAAGCTACATATATAATAAACAACATAAATTTACAATTTGTCTTTCCTCAGATTTAACTGAAAGCTTAAGGGCAGGATCTCCTCCTACATATTAGGTTCAATATGTAAGTTACTTGTACACATATATATCTGAAATGCATTACCATCAGGGATTTCTGAATATTAATAGTATCTCTGTACGTCAGCCCCTCTTCAAGTTCATTACTTCCCAAACCTTGAACACAGTCCACCTATGCTATTCCCTAATTAAGTAATAGTGACACTACAACTGAGTGGGTAAGTTATTAAAAAGAAGCAAAATAGCACCCAAAGTTAAGAACAAACAATACTTAACTGACAACTACTTAAATAGATGTTATATCTAGCTATCTTTTCCTCCGACTACATTTCTTTCAAGAACCAAAACCAGTATATTCTCTTAAATTAAAAATAGCTTTATGGGCACCTGGGTGGCTCAGTTGGTTAAGCATCCAACTCTTGATTTTGGCTAAAGTCATAATCTCGGATTCCTGAGACTGAGCCTGCTTGGGATGCTCTCTCTCTCCCTCCCCCACTCACTCTCTCTCATAAACTTTTTTCTTTAAATGGAAAAAAAATAAAGAAATAGCTTTAAAACATAAATATCTTTAAGCTGTTTGTTAACAATGTTTACCCTAAATGTTCTGCCTATTTTCTTTAGGAAGGTAAGTAAAAGTGTAGCCAATTAACAACACTGCATATGTTGGTAAATAATACTACTTTGGGGGGGGGGGGTGTATTATATCTGCATAGCAATGTTTGCAATAATAGCCTGTGATAAAATGAGTTTACTTCTTAGGCACCTTCTGGAGCTTTAAGAGTTATTTTACCAAGTGTCCAACAGATGGCACTAAAATGTCATATAACACCCCTATACTCCTTACCTGAACAGGCTAAAATATAAATATTACTTGTAAATAAAAGTATGCACTGGAAACATTAATATAATCTTGATAACTCCAATGAAGGTCTCTTTACACACAGTTGTACTTTTTAAGTAAATATAAGCTAGAAATATTTACTCAGTAGCAGAGCATATAAGTCATTACAGTAAATGCTAATAAAATTTTGTACACAATGCTATCAGGATAAGCTGTATGCCAAGGAAGCAAGCATGAACCTGGGAACACTTCATCTGAGTTAGGTCTTTAAAAAAGAGGCCTAAGAATAAACCAGACAAATCCAAAATGAATGTTTGCTACAAAAACTGTTACAAAAAGCTTGCCTTCGGTTACTTGTTTTCTTTTCTTAAGTAGAGTTCAGGCCCAACATGGAGACCAGTGCGGGACTTGAACTCATGACCCTGACATCAAGACCAGAGGTGAAATCAAGAGCCAGATGCTTAACTGACTAAGCCACCCTGGCATCCCTCTTCTGTTTACTCTTGAGACATAGCAAACAAAACCATTTATTCTAGCTCCTGTAAGTAAAGTTTTTTTCCAATAAAAATCACTAAACATGCTCGCTTCGGCAGCACATATACCAATAAAAATCACTAACTTAAGACCCCTGTGCTAAGAAGAAAAAAGCAAAAATGCACACAATGAAAAACCTAAACCAGAATCCCTAAATTTGGGGAAATGGGGTAAGGATATTCAATGGAACAATATACTGTAAAATATAAAATTTAGCAGAAAAATCTTTGTGAGGCAGGGAGTGCCTGGGTGGCTCAGCTGGTTAGGCATCAGACTTCAGCTCAGGTCATGATCCCACTGTTCCTGAGTTCAAGCCCCACGTAGGGCTCTGTGCTGACAGCTCAGAGCCTGGAGCCCACTTCAGATTCTGCCTCCCTCTCTCTGCCCCTCTCCCGCTCACTCTGCCTGTCTCAAAAATAAACATTAAAAAAAAAAAATCTTTGGGGTAATTTGAAATAAAAATGCATTCAGTTTACTCTGCAATGTATTACCTTATCTGCCCACCAAAGATAAAAACAAAGAATACATAAGGAACGGGGGGGGGGGGGGGGAGAGACTTTTAAAAAGAACATGATTAGCTAGCATTTTCCACTGTAAAAAGAAAAAAAAAGGTGTCTACAAAATCCAGCAAAACTTAAAAAACCACATTAAAGATGCAAAAGTGACAGGTTCTTTCAAAATGGCAATACTCAGAAACACTAGAGAACATTGTCAACCAGTCTACTTTTGATGTACAAAATTATATAGTGTAGTTAGAAAAGCATATTTGATAGCCCACTGGGAGACCATGTCCAAGCGTGTGTATACACACACACACACACACAAAATATAACATAACATAATGTATATAAACCACTTAACAATGCCTGAAATATTTTATAAGGTGTTCATAAAATCTTAGGTTCCATCATCATCCTGATCCCTTTCAATAATTAATAGAGACTAGAAAGCACAAACACTCCAAAGACCAACTACAGAGGAACAAAATCAAAAGTTTATCTGTCTTTAAAAATATTCCTTTTAATTCCAAGGAGAGCAACTAACCCTGATTAAAGAGGATCACACATTTTATATTAGCTACAGAGTATATCTTAATTTGACTGCAATCTGTTCCCATTCACTGAATTAAAAAAAAAAAAAAAGTATCAAGTCCTACAGACCTGAAAGCTGTGAGAATTCAAGTATCAGGAAAGGGGCTGTACATGAGAAAAACATCTAAGCGAAAATTAGCAATTCAATGTTAGTTTTAAAAGAAAGAAATTTTAAATAAAGCCAACACCTAAAGGAAGAATTTCCTACCTTATATTTTAACCTGAGACTATAGTTTGATTAAAACTTATCTTACTTAGTATGTTTAAATGTTTTTATCACTAAGATGTACAAATATTCTGAATGCATACCAAGGTATTCAGTTGGAAAGAATGCATTCAGAAAAAGAAAATGCACATTTTATTCAGGATCTAAGATAAGAATCAGGTAACTTATTATCTTACTCTTGTAATACAATAAACTTTCCTCATGAAGAAGATAAAGGAATATAAAATATAACACAGGCCATTCAAGTAAAAAAACTAAGCGATAACCATAAAATCAGACACCCTATTATGAAAAATGCTAAAAGAGCCAGCTCGCTTTTATTTTATGCATAAAGATGTGGTTTTTACTGTCTTTTATTTTCTATTAATGGCTACATTCAGTTAACAGAATTACTTAAATCTGACCTGAACTATTTAGATAAAAACTAACTTAAATATATCTTAATTTATCAAAGGCTAAATGGGTTGTTTGGTTTACTCTTAGGTCCTACAAAAGTCAGAAATACCACATGACATTACCTTTTTACAGAAAGATGCTCTACCTGTACTCAGGCTTTAATATTTGTATAAATATACACATAAACATTCTTAGGTATATATTTTCTATCTCAAATCCAACGTTAGAAATCCTGATACTGAAAACATCAATGTAAAATTTAAGTACAAACAATTAAGAAAACGAAGAATTAGCCTCTTAAAATAATGCTGAGTAATCCTAAACTAGTATCTGCACCATTCCCATCCCAAACTAAGTCCGTAGCAACTGTCAACACTTTTAATCAAGTTAAACCATCTTTTACAGTGCCTACAGCAGGCTGATTTGTCACTGTACTTTCATCAAATAGAAAATGTCAAGAAAAAATGAAGAGTTCTGCTATATCCTACCTTTCGATTTAAAACATTTTATTAGACATCAAACGTTATTACCAAAGGACAAGACAAAGTGGTGGTAGAGCAAGGAGGGTAGGTTACTAAATAATTTCAATTCTCAACTAGTTATGCTAAGTGAAAGAGATCAAAGAAAATAAACACAGCTACAAGATTTAATGTGCTCAACACAAAAAAAATGCAAAAACTTTTTTTTCCCTAACTAGAGAAGAAAATTCAGCAACCAACAGGTCAAAGTAAGAGAACAAAGTAACAAAAGACTAGAACCCATGTTCTCATCCCTGAGTAATCTCAAGCTAACTGTAAAGCAACAATACAAAATCAAAACAGGAGTGTGTTTCACATCTATGATGCAGATAGAAGAGTGTAAAAATCTCATATACGACCTTTAAAAAAGGTATGAAGAGGCACACACTCAAGTGCAGAAACTGACAAGAGATATCTGTATGTATGCAACCTACACGTAAAACAATTAGTGTGAAGTTTTTAGGACTAAGAAAAATCTGGTCAGTCATGTATGTTAAAGTAACTTTAGAGAACAAATTCAATATTCAGAAAGACTATCATGTCAAAAGTTAAAAAGCACTCCTCCATTGTAACTGACTGTACCTGCCTTACAGATGATAGAACAATTAAAAGATTTTTTTTAGGCATCAAATGGTTATGTATTTTTTCCAGACATGCTCATAAATACATAGCCATACTATATTAGTCAACTACCCACAATTAACTGAAACTCACTGCTTATTTTAGAAAGGCCTTAGATCTAACACCATTGACAAAGGAGAAGCAAAGACACACAGTTAATTTGTATTCATTATTCTTCCACTTCAGTCATTTAGAGGACATATAACTATCTTTTTTAAAACTACCAGAAATGTAAATTACATTCTTTCTACCCCTTGAAGTCCCTGTGTACTATTATAGGAATGAACTACCAGAAACAAAATATAAATACAGAAGCATGCTTTTGTTCTTTTCATCCATTTATTCAGTACTTGTTTGAAAACCTACTATGTTCAGGCATTGACTGTTCTAGGCCTTGTTTGGAAGACACTTAACCCTGTGTCTGTAACCCCTTACAGTTCAAGAAATCAAGCCAACAAGTCAATCGACAACCACTTCAAAGAGGGAAAATTTAAGTGCTGACAATATAGTGAAATAATTTTGGAAAACGGATACTCTATTTAAAAATATAGCTAAATACTATGAACCATTTACAACAGAGCTTTTACTAATTAAAAGCAAAACCAAAACAATAAACTTACCAGTGAGAAAACCACCTCAAAGTAAGAAAAACAAGGGTATGAAACAACAACTTATAAGAGCCAATAAACACTTAATAAGATGTTCAATTTCACTTGCAGTCAAAGACACACAAACCTATGCATATATACACACAAACTAGTGAATAATTACAGTATCTGCACTTTCTCACACATGGAATGACAAATTAACACATTTTGTGAGGTTAATTTGGCAGGATCAGTAAAAATTTAGGTATGCATACACTCTGACCTATCAATTCCATTTCTATAAATCAAAAGAAAAAGCAACAATCTACATATACATTCAATGTGTGACATTCATCAACACAAGAAGGTATGTATACAGATGCTCACTACAAGCACTACTTGTAGAAGTCAAAAACACCCACCACCAATGGAAATAAGGCAAATGAATTTTAACTCGCTTGTATAATAAATAATGCAGTTATTTCAAATACATAGACAACTATAAATGCACTGAGACAGTGATATCAAAGCTCTTAGAAAGGAAAATACAAATAGCATGACATGATCCTACTTTTTTTTTATGGACTACTCCTATGACACCTGAGGATCTTTTTGAAACCATGACCAAGTATCATTTTTGTTACTTAAAAGATGACCTATTATAATAGCAAAAAGGTATACTAGAAAGGACAAATCCTCAATCTGGCTGAAAAAGGCCAAAGTGCAATTTTAGCCACCATTCATAGCAAAATTTTTAAAACGGCATTTGTATGTATTCAAAGCATGAAAATAAAATTGAGAAAAACCATAAACACATTTCAATATGCCAATATATGATAATATAGACAAAAAAGCTTAAGTAAAAACTGAAAATTATTTACCACTGATTAATAAGACTTGGATCCTGCCTGATTAAGGAAAAGGATTCATAACTACTATTCTGAAACATCAAATTAAAAACAATGTAAGTTCAAAATACTTACAGTTCAAGGATGAAAAATGTTTTAAAAGCAATTACGTCTTAAGTATACTTAGGTATTTAAATGATTGCTCAAATCATTTTCAGAAGTAAGTCAAACACCTATTTTATAGACTAAGAGATTATAAATATTTAGATTTATTTAATAACCTACCTATCCAGTCCATCTTAATTTGAAAGAAATAAAAATGGTATTACTAACTGAGAATCAAAAGTAAGTTAGCTTAACATTAACAATGCAGTAGTATATGTGGTATCACTTGTTTTACCTCAACTCTTATTTTTATTTTTTTTTTAATTTTTTTTTTAAACGTTTATTTATTTTTGAGACAGAGAGAGACAGAGCATGAACGGGGGAGGGGCAGAGAGAGAGGGAGACACAGAATCGGAAGCAGGCACCAGGATCTGAGCCATCAGCCCAGAGCCCGATGCGGGGCTCGAACTCACGGACCGTGAGATCGTGACCTGAGCTGAAGTCGGACGCTTAACCGACTGAGCCACCCAGGCGCCCCACAACTCTTATTTTTAAATGGTAGCCATAACTTACTAAAATAAAAGTTACCCTAACATGTAAATACTATCTACCTATACACTATTTATAAATATCCCCAAAAAGCATTCTTACCGTAACTCAGATCAAGAATAAATCTTATGCAACATACTTCTAATATATAGGATGTGACTTTCTTTGGTATGAGCATTTAAAATATACTATTATTAAAAAAGAAATTAATGAATACAGATCAGTAATTTTCAGTACGGTACAAAAGTACAACAGGGTACAAAGTCAAAATATGTCTCCTTCCCACCCCAAACCCACAAAGGCAGTTCAAACATACAGCCGTAAATTCTACCCCCAAGGAAGTATTTTAGTGACTTATCTCAAACCAAAGCCGAAGGATGTGTTATTTTAAGCAAAACTCAAAGGCACAAAAACATAACATATAAAGAATTAACTGAATTACACTATCTTGGTGCAAATCCATGTGTTTAAATATCTGAAGGGAAAAAATGAGACTGTTTATGCTACCTAAAAATACTTACAAATCAAACTCCCTACCCCAAATATGAATTCAGTTAACATATCCACAGTTCATTAAATTTGGTATTGCCAACCCACACTCCAAACTGCTATTGCCAATGTAAATACTGAACAATTCAACTTCACAAATACTTCTTCCCTTCAAAAGGAACCCCAATACAAAGTCCTAAAAAGAAAAATATTAAAATGACACAGAATATGACATGCAGCAACATTTTTTAAAATAGTAGTTTTATTTTAGTGCAGTGTATCTTTTCAATGCAATGTTTTACAAAGGGCTAAGAACAGTTATTTGTTACTTGGGAGTAAAAGGGGAACTCCAAAAAAAATTTTTTAAGTAAAAAGTTCCAAGGGGAATATGTACATAAATTGTTATTTTTCATTTTCAAAAAGGTGTCATTTATCTCAATGATATACAGGTTCTAGATAAAGTCTAATGACTTACAGTATCACATATAAAACGGAAAGCAAAAACTAACATATTTCCTCAATGTTTTCACTGTCATACCCATTTAAAGTTCAAATGCCAATGATACCCATAAAGGTAGTTCAAGTTAAACAAATTAAATACATTAAAATGCTGTAATTATTTTAAATACTTGTAAGCTAAAAATCAGTAACTACTAAATGTCACCAAAGACACAGAACTTATTTAATGGATAATCAATGAACAAAGCGTAAATAAAAATCCATAATGTTCTGCTAAAAAGTAAACCTTTAAAATAGTATTAAGTGCATACCCATTAAATCCAGTGACAATTTTCAGTATTCTTTCCTTCATTTCATCAAAGGGAATATATTCGACATTAGGGTTGGGAGGACCTCTTGGTTCAGGAGCTGAAGTTCGAAAATCATCCATCACTTTCTCCAGTTTGAAAATAAAATAGCCTTTAAATTGGGACCACTGAATCCTATAAGCAAAAAAAAAAAAAGAAAAAAAAAAAAGAAAAACAAAACAAACAGTATCATGTAGCTTTATAACTCTTCAACACAAACCACAAACACAGAATTTATCATGACACGAATGGTAACAAAATGAAGATCTGAATAAGTAGCAGTGAGAGTATCTTTTTCAGTAACATATACCAGGACTGCATCTGATGAATTTGACTCAGAAGCTCCAAACTATTTATGTCCAATTCTCCCCACTCCTGACCCAAACGACACCCAAATCTCTAATAAAAAGCTTTAAAAAGAACTACCTCAGGCTGAAAGGCTACTGTGTGCTATGTCTCATTACTAGCATTTTAAAACAGTTTTGTTTTGACTCTACTGCTCATAACAAACCTAACCAGGGAGGTGTTACTGTCCCATCTTAAATAGGTTATTAGAAATTAGAGCAAGTTCACATTTGTAATTTTAAATAAAGAAGTCAAAATGACTACACTCTAAGCTTCTTGTCTTTTATCTATGTTAAACAGCAAAATAAACTTCAATTTCTCCTTTAACTTTCAGCTAGTATTTTCAGAATCTTATGTCTTTTAACAAAGTATATATATCACAGGTTCTATACAATATGTATCTACAAAGTAAAAATACATAATTTCTTTATGTGCTTTTAATATCTATTCATTTACTAATATAAATATATTTTTATTCCTGTCCTCTCACATTTTCCCACTAATATAAAAAAAAAAAATTGGGATGCTACCTGCCTAAATAGTCTAAATTCCAGGAGATCCAAAAATCAGGAATGTGAACCAATTCCCCACACAGAAAGTAAAACCATTAGTGGCAGCAGATCAATCTTAAGCAAAATAAGGGGGATGCTAATCTGCGAAAACCTTTCCCTTCCATCCACAATCCTAAAAACCAGGACAGCTATTCTCAAAGTATAGTCGAAGAGGCCAAACTTTTTTTTGTTTTTACCGTGTTAATATTTGTCTTGGTGGTGCAAAAAGAGCAGTGGGAAAATGAAGATACTTAAGCACAAATCAAGGTAACAGTACAAAACTTGTATCTACTAGTAGTCATCATCTTCTTCACCACCAAATTCACAGTAAAACAAAAACCCTTTCACTTAATGTTTAATAAAACAAAAAAATTACTCATTTTATTAATTCTCAACCTTTGAATACACATCTTTCTAATATTCTGAGTAACAAAATGAAAAGTATACATAAAAAAACTGCTGCTGCATAGGAAAATACTACAGACACGTCAAGGAACAACAGCTGAATACTGTTGCCAGTGGAACTAGCTGCTATCATAGAAGGCCATTTTTGCTTGAAAGGACTGTCAAACAAATAAGGCTATTTCAGAACAAGAGAATGTGGTGGACATTTTCTCAAAAATGAATGACTTGAAGAGAAAGAACTAAAATATTTGTGGTCAACAATAAAATGTGAACTTCAAAACAAAAAATGAAAATTCTAGAAAATGCTTTTCAGTGTGAGCTGAGGTTTCGTATACGTTCCCAAGACATTTCAAAATCAGTCACTGTTGACGTCAACAATATTATGTGACAGGAAAAAAAAAAAATTACACTACATCAAAATCAAAACCTTTTTGTGTCTCAAAGGACACTATCAACAAAAGTGAAAATGCAACCCACAACATGGAAGAAAATACTTGCAAATAATCTCCCCCATGATGTATTATTACTATCCAGGAGGTAAAAACAACTCCTACAACTCAGCAGGGAAAGGGCCACAATCCAGTGAAAAAAATGGGTGAAGTATTTGAGTAGATATTTCTCCAAAAATATACCAATGACCCATAAGCACATGGAAAGATGCTCAGCATCACTAATCATTACGATAACATACATCAAAACCATGAGACAGAACTTCACATCCATTAGGGTGACTGCATTCCAAAAAAACAAAAACAAAAACAGAAAATAACAAGTATCTCTGCTGAAGATGTAGAGAAACTGGAAACCTTGTGCACTGGCTGGTGGGCATGCAAAATGATGCAGCCACCGTGGCACAGGACGGTGATTTCTCAAAAAAAAAAAAAATCAAAGAGTTATTGGATGATTAGTTATTCCATTTCTGAGTAGATACCCAAAAGATGTTTGTACACCAACTCACAAAGCAGTAATACTCACAATAGCCAAAAGATAGAAACTACCATCAGTCAACAGAAGAATGGATAAACAAAATGTGGTATATATACAAACA
The DNA here is from genome assembly GCF_018350195.1 of Panthera tigris. Taxonomy (NCBI): domain Eukaryota; kingdom Metazoa; phylum Chordata; class Mammalia; order Carnivora; family Felidae; genus Panthera; species Panthera tigris. Next base: position 40,040,175 of record NC_056661.1, on the reverse strand, counting down.
ATGGCATATTATTAGGACTTAAACTAGAAGGAAATTTTGGCACATGCTACAACTTTGATTAATCTTGAACATAATATGCTACATGAAATAAGACAGACACAAAACAACAAATTTTATGGTTTCACTTATATGAGGGATCTAAAATGAATTCAAAGAGGCAAGGAGCAGAAAGGCATTAGCCAAGAGCTGGTTCGGGAAGGGAAGGGTGAGGTGTTACTGTTACATGGGAACAGGGTGTCAGTTTGGCAAGACAAAAAAGGCTTGGACATGGATAATGAAGATGGTGGCACAAGCTCTGAATGTATTTAAAGTCACCAAATTATACACTTAAAATACTAAAATTTTTATGTATATTTTACACCAAGTGTTAGAAAATGAACAAAAGACCCAAATAGGCATTTCTCCAAAGAAGATAAATGGCCAAAAAAACATGTTAAAAGATGTTTAACATTATTATCCATTAGGGAAACACAAATCAAAACCACAAGACACTATTTCACATCCACTAAGGGGTGTATAATGAAAACAGATGGACAATAACAAGTGTTGGGGAGGATGTAAGGAAATTGGAAATCTATACATTGTTGGAGGGAATGCAAAATGCTATAGCCACTGTGGGAAAATAGTTTGGCAGTACCTCAAAAAGTTAAACACAAAGTTAACACGTGACCTGACAATTCCACTCTATTAAATGAGTTAAATTACATGGTATATAAATGGTATTGATACTAAAAAATTTTGTTGAGGATGATTAACAAAAGCTATTTGCACGATCACCTTTCTTCCATTCCCTGGTCTATTTTGGGAAGGGGAAATCAAGGTTTAACGAGCAGAGGCAGCATATTATAATTTTTGACAGGCCTTATATTAATTTCTGATTAACATACAATTGCCAGTGGTTACTACAATTTATCTCTAAATTTCACTAGGCTCCCCAGAGGCATTCAACTAAAACACACCAAGGAAGATTACTGAAAGAGAACACTTATGCTTTTTATTTCTTAAATTAAAATTTTTTATAGTTTTAATAAAGCCACTAAGTAATAATCTACTTTATGAACTAGGATTTCTATACACACAAGAGTTTTTCCCCCCATCTTTCCATTAACCACTTGTCAATCCACCCAAGATTTAAAAAACAAAAACAAAAAAACCCAAAAAACCCACAAACACAAACCCCAAAAAACAGCCACACACATTAACGGAAAAGATACAGCCCACACAAGCAAACTATGGGGACCTTCAAAAAGTATATTAACTTACCAGCCAAGAATAAGTCCCATAATCTAAATTTTGTAAATACTGTATTTTAAGAATTAGATCCAAGAGATGCAATTCAGAAGTTACTACACCATATAAAGATGAAAAACCACTTCTGCAGAATGTTGAAAGATGCAATTTTTTGTTTCACTACAACTACATGATTAAAAACAAAAAAACGGGGCGCCTGGGTGGCTCAGTTGGTTAAGCGGCTGACTTCGGCTCAGGTCACGATCTTGCGGTATGTGGGTTCGTGCCCCGCGTCAGGCTCTGTGCTGACTGCTCAGAGCCTGGAGCCTGTTTCAGATTCTGTGTCTCCCTCTCTCTCTGACCCTCCCCCATTCATGCTCTGTCTCTGTCTCAAAAATAAATAAACGTTAAAAAAAAAATTAAAAAAACAAAATCAGAAAATGCTTCCCTGAATATTATATAATTTGACCACAAAAAACAGGCCATGATCAAATCAATTAAGAATCTGGCAACAAAAAAATTTTTTTTATTCAGAATGTACTCACTGGTTGAGTAGAAACTAGAAATGAACAACAAAAACACCTTGTTTTTCAAATGAAAATAAAATTGTTCTAAACAGATGTTCACGAAACAAACACATTTTCAACTTTAGAATCAATTCCTCCACATTAAAATTTCCAAAGAATAAAATACAATTTAATCTACTTTGCTAAGATTAACTCAAGAATTTACTGAAATTTATTACTCTTTTTAAAGTAACCTCATCTCCCTTCATTTTCTTTTCTTATCTTTCCATTTTTCTCTTTATGCAGTTTCTCTTCTAGAAAGGCACAACTCACATCACTAATGAAGATATCCCTCAATAAAACATCACACACTTTTTTTCTCTATAGGAACTTACAAGTCTATTCCAAAACAAACATGTTTCCCTCACAATTCTCGAGTTAAAGGTATTTTTTAGAGACTCAAGGGCAGAAAAGCCATCTCTTATTTTCTCAGCTGGTTCCAAAACATTTTAGTGACCAGTGACCACCATCTTTTAATTTGCTGCCTCTTACAGTTCCAAATTCTATTAAGATCACTCCTACTCAGCCTCACTGGTTGCCACACAATGTGTGGGAAGCTAACACAAGACAGCACAGGAGAGGCCTATTACCTCCAAGGGATACCAAATATTACACCATTTGGAAATATCAAAAGGGAATATGGGAAGAATGAATAAAAACAAAAAAATTAAGGAGGCTGATCAATCACACAAGGTGACAGGCTTATAAAACAATCTTCAAAAGGCAGCTATTTAAGTCAGGTGACAAAGTGTCAGAATTTTTGCATGACAGGAGAGAGCAAAACTAAGTAAATTTAATCTGAATATTCAATCACATGAGCAAAAACACATGGCAAAAATAAGAGTACATTGTGAACTGCTTACAGAAAATGACAAGATTTTTAAGAACTTTAAAATACAAATTACTAGTTCAAGAGAACCTTCCCTTTTCATCATGATTATACCATATATTATACTTCATCAATTAACTGAGCGAATAAAATACAGAAGAGAGACCAGACATAGACGCAACACAAAAGGAAACTAGGTATATGGGAAAGGACAGATTAATCAGGAAATACCCTAAGAAATTATAGGACTAGTATCAAATTTTACTAGAGTGTAAAAACAATTTTTTCTGATCAATGGTACAGTCATAAAAAATTAGAAAACAGATAGAAAATAAAATGAAAACTGCCCATAAACTGCTCATTAATCATTATTAAAGTACATTTTAGTGTATTTTTCACTAAACTTTGTTCTACTCATTTATTAAAATTTGGCATCCTTAGTTTGATATCCTTCTTTCCCTCCTTATTCACTATATAGGTATTGTCACATGATCAACAGTCTTTGAAAGGATTTTTAATCTGTATCACATATAGTTGCACTATTATTTATTTAATCGCCACCATTTTAAGAAGAGTTAGGTTTGTTTCCAGCTCATTACAATGAGAAGTAATTGTGATTAACATCCTAAAGGAGGGATCTGTTTTATTACTTTAGGATAGATTACCATAAGTGGAATTACGGAGTCAAAACTTTAAAATATAAATAGCAACTTTTGATACATACTTTCAAGAGCCTCTCAGAAATGCTGTACTACTGTATAGGGCCAACAGTACATTAACACCTATTTCACTCAAGTATTAAAATCTTTCAAAACTCCTGTTAATTTAATAGTAGAAAAACACTTTAATATGTACTTCATTCACTGCTAGTAAACCTGAGTATTTTAACCTACATTCACTGTTCACAAAAACATTCTTTTGTGTTTGAACAGGTTCTCTGCAATCCTCTCATCCTGGGGTTCTCAACTTTGGCTTCAATGACACTGTGAGCCTGATCATTCTTGGTCACAGGGGAATGTCCTGTGTACTAAAGGATGTTGAGCAGCATCCGTGGCCTCTACCGCTAGAAGTCAGTAGTACCCAATCCCCACTCTCAGAAGTTGTGACAACCATAAACGTCTAAAAATATTACCAAATGTTACCTAGAAGACAAAAATTGTTCCCAATCAAGAACCACTGTCCCTCCCTATCCCTTTAAAATATATTTTTCTTACTAACAGAAAAAGGAAATTACTATGTGACATTAAGTGTGAACATAACTTTCAGATTCCCATTCTGTACTGACTGCTTAAAATAATGAAAACTTTTTATATAAATTTTGAAGTGACACTAAAATATTTATCTAATTGTTCCTATTTTGAAATTATCCTTCAAATGTTACACATTTTGTTGCACAAACACTTATCTGAAGGTGGCATGATATGTACCTGTTCCAAAGCAATACATTTCTTTCTAACACAAACACTGAAAAGTGAATCTTTCAAATTAAGAGTACTAAATATCTCAGGTCGCCTGGGTGGCTCAGCTGAGATGTTTAAGCTTCCGACTTGACTCTCGATTTCAGCTCTGATCATGATCTCACCACGGTGAGATCAAGCCCTATGCTGAACCTGCTTGGGATTCATTCTCTCTCTCTCTCTCTCTCTCTCTCTCTCTCTCTCTCTCTCTCTCTCTCTCTCTCTGCCCCTCCCCTACATGCACGTGCTCTTTCTCTCAAAATAAACATTAAGAAAAAAGAGTACTAAAAATCTCATGATAGTTGTACACATCAAGGATCCAATCTGATGGAAAAGAAAGCTTCAAGAGGTAACACAAACGTTCAGGTAATACCTCAGCATGAACTCGGGTTTCTTCTTTGGCAACTTTTACATTCAATGATAAGGATTCTAACATGTCTAAAGAGTCAAGTTACTTTCCTCCACTCACCCATCTCTCCCTACCAATTAAAACAAAAAGCTGAAGAAACAGTGTATTCTGATTAACTTGATTTATGCTTAACTCTGAGCTAACCTTTAACCCCTTACTGAAAATCTTCCTAAAATTTATTACTATACAAACATGAACCCTTCACTCTCCCATAAAAACAGCTAAATCAAACAAAAATACATCTCTAACAGCACAGCTCAGGCTGAAGAAAGCCAATTCAGAACTCAGAGGGTACTGAGGTTTTCTAATAGCCCTAGCTTAATGGCTGAGGTGGATCTACTCTGCCCCTTCTAGGAGGGGGTGGTCACTCTTCTCTCCACTTTCACCACTACTGCTATCACTTTCACCACAATTCATAAATTAACAACTCCAAATTCCCATCCACAGGAAATGGTCCTTTGTTCCACTGCTACATTTGCCAGAGCCTAGGTAGGCCCTGGGCCCTTTTTTCATTCTACCAACTCATACTATACATCTAAGTCAACAACAGTTAGCCCAGAAAAAATACAACCTGATCTTCCACTAATATGACTTTAGAAAACAAGATACAATGACAATAAACAAATAAGACATCAGAAACTACTGGTTGTAGAGATTTAGTGATGGTACAACAGGATCTAAAAAAAGGAAACATGAAATGTAGGCTTAGAGCTATCTAGGAAAAGCTTCAGGACAAAGTGGGACTGTAAGCTAGACCTTAGAAGGATGGATGAGTGGAGTATGGAAAAACAAAGTGGAAAGATACAGGACCTAAAAGTAGAGGACACTTTAATGAGATCAAATTTCTCAAACTTACCATTAATGACATTTTGGGCTAGACAGTTCCAAGTTATAACAGAACTTCCTGTAGCACTCCCACCCTGAGTGATCACAACCAAAAAGGTCCCCAGACAATGCCAAATGAACGGGGGGGGGGGGGGGGGGGACTGCCCCCTCAACAAACACACTTAGTACTAATGCAATACACAATTCCTTTTTTTGAGGACTACATTGGTTCCTGAAATTTAGTAAGGCTGGAAAATGATAACTGCAAGATCAAAGACTCACAAAATTTGAAGAATAAAATAATATGCATATATATTTTTCAATGGCAGAGACAATTTCTAAAATGCAGAGGATTCATTTAAGAAATGAATAAAATGTTCTTTAACATTAAAATCTACCTCATGAGTCACTTCCAACTGTACAGGAAAATGTGCTGTGAAGATCTGACCTTAATTTTTTTTCTCAGGTGTAGTCTTCTGCATATTGAGAAAGGTAGAGGTAAAAAACCAACAACAAATCTTTCTACCCCAACTCAGAGACAAACTCATGTGCTGCAAAACAAAGAATCAGTAATTGTTTGGGTTTTTTCTAAGAAGACTGCAATATATTCTATACAGTAAATGATTAAGGCTTTACAATTTGTTATCGAAATATAAAAATGAGGTTACACATCCACAGGTGGCAGATTACTGTACATTTTAGTACACAGGTTTCATCTTGGACAATCTTTTAAAAAATTTTTTTTAATGTTTATATATTTTTGAAAGAGAGAGACAGCACGTGAACAGGGGAGGGCAGAGAGAGAGGGAGACACAGAATCCCTAAGCAGGCTCCAGGCTCTGAGGTGTCAGCACAGAGCCCGACACGGGGCTTAAACTCACAAATGGCGAGATCATGAACTGAGCTGAAGTCAGACACTTAACCGACTGAGCCACCCAGGCGCCCCTCATCTTGGGAGAATCTTGAGTTTGAAGATGAGGCTCAAACAGTCTTAAACAGTATTTGCAATAGTGGCTTTTAATTGTCTGATATGTGTCTTTTTTTGTGCTGTATCACATACAGATTATTTTTACTCATGTTTTGAAATATGCCCCAAAGTTATGTGCTACTCTAAAATTACTAATTAAATAAAAATCTAATTACTTAGCATTTTTCTATTTTCTATTTTCTACATACTCCCCAAAGGAAGAAAAAACATCATTAAAGCACAGCATCTAGTGCAAGAACAATGTATACTCTGGTCCAAGAACTGTCTCAACGTGTGGAAAACAAACACATGACACTGAAATAGACAACCCTTCTTGAGAATGTCAACCTATATATAATGAAACCAAGAAAATAAACTGGAAGCTAGGCTGAGTTCAAATTTCAGCTCAGACTTTTCACTTCATCTAAGACAGATAATCCCTCCTTTGTTTCCCCATCTGTAAAATGGAAATTACTGGACCTACTTCACAGAACTGCTGTAAGGATTAACATTACTGTAAGTAGAGTGCTTGTTAGCAAAGTAACGCACGCCTAGGAAACACTCAATGATTGTTTTTCCTCAAGAAAGTTGAACAGGGAGAGCACCTGCGAATTACAGCAGAGCCGTGCAGAGAGCTTTCCAGGTGGCATTTACTAAGAAAGAACTGGAACAGTGAGCAAGACCTCTGTTAGACTATAACAAAATGGCTGGGCTAAATCTTATGTACTACCACATAATAGATTATAACAATTTCAGGCAATCTCTCTGGCCTAAGAATATGTCTTTATTCCCTTCATCAGAGACAGGAAAAATTTTTTAACCAATATTCCTCCCTCCACCATTAACAAAACTATTTCCTTAAAGAAACTAAATAAATGAAGTGTTGCAGCTAACAGATAAGAATAGAGAATAGGAAAAAATAATCTATATGTCACCTAGCATTGTCAAACCTTAGCTATATTTTTTACAGTTCTTGATGAACTAGAAAATATTTCATATATTACATTTGCTCCAAAAATTCTGATTCCACCATGATCTCCAATCCACCAATCCTACCACTTTGATATCCTCCCCTGGATATCCTCTTCATTACCCAGATTAAATTATAATACTCATTATAATCACCCCCTTACATACAGTTGACTCTCTAGTTTCTCTTTGCCTTCATTGCACTCACAAAATCAACTCCACTGATTAAAGGTAATCCCCACCACATGTGTGCCCGTTCATCGGTGCACAGAAAGAGGAAGACAAAAGTTATAGAAAAATGCACCACCATGCTGGTTAGACTCAAGTACACTATTAACGCTGACAGATAATATATTTCCCTAGTTTATTCACTCTCAGACCCTTATAGATAACTATTTTATATCTTCTCTCTTCAAATCCCCATCGAGTTCTTCACCATCACAGACTCTTCCTGTTTTACTTACAAAACTGAAGCAGTTAACAAAATTTCCAAAGTTCTACCACATTTAACCACCTACTATCAGGATCATATACACACACCTTGAATTCCCTCCTGTAATCACAGATGAACTATACATTCTCTTATCTATTAACTTACCAGATTCTCCATGTGTGCACCTAAAAGCATCACTCATGTAATTCCATCTTTCTCCTAACTACATTTATATCTGCTTTTTAATATCTAATAATTTCCACTATACCATGGAAATATATCAGTATTTCTCCCATCTCAAAAATATCCTCTTTCCTCCACTGACCCACCTATCCCCCACATCATTTATTTGTTTTCCTTGGCAGGAAAATTCCTTAAGAGTTGTCTCCCTCTCTCTCTCAAATTCACTCCAATCAAGCTTTCAGCCGCACCACTAAAATTAATCTGATCTTAACAAAGTCATCAATGACTTCCATATTGCTAAATCTGAAGTTCAATTCTCACACTTCATCCTTAGTTGCCCTAAAAGAGTATTTCACACAGCTGATCACTGTTTCCTAATTATTTTCTTGGGTTTTCTTTTAACTCACTGGTCTTTGCTGCTCATTTTCCTTTGCAAGTTTCCCAAACTGCTTAATTCTGGAGTGATCCAAAGCTCAGACTATCTCTTCTATCTACATTTGGTGATCTGATCCAGTCTGGAGATTTTAAATACCATCTATATGCCAAAACTATACCTCCTGATCTCCACAGTCATCCATCCAAGCACCTGCTCCACATTAACATAACATTCAGCATGTCCAAAACTGAACATGCTTATCTTTCCCAAATATTGCCCCTGCCACAGCCTTTTCCATTTCAGGTGTAACGAAATTCCATCTTCTATGCTTAGGGGAAACCCTTGAGTCATTCTTGACTCCATTCTTTCTCTCATACACCACAGCCTATCTACAAGGAATCTTGTCAGTTAAACCTTCCAGATATATATATAATGAAGGTGACTAATCCTCACCACCTCCTGCTACCCAAGCTACTATCAATCTTCAATAACCTGTGCTTCTAGCTTATTTTACATAAAGTGCATTTTCAGCACAGCCGTTTGTAAAACAATCCTAACACTTAAGTCTGGTAATGTCACTTCTCTGTTCAAAACTACACAATGTCTTCCAATTTCAGTCACAGTAATGGCCGAAGTCCTTACAATGGTCCACACTGCCTTACATAAGCTAACTCCAATCCCCTTTACGTCTCTGACCTCCTCTCTCTGGTCAGTCTACTCCAGTAGCCTCCTTATTAGTCTGTGAAAAGGCAGGACACACTCTTAAGGACTTGTGCACTGGAAGATTCCTCTCCCTGGAATGCTCTTCTTCTATGAGGCTTATTTTGACCACTGCATTTAAAATTACAAGTACCTCTTGGGGCGCCTGGGTGGCTCAGTCGGTTGAGTGTCCGACTTCAGCTCAGGTCATGATCTCACTGTTTCGTGAGTTCAAGCCCCACATCAGGCTCTGTGCTGACAGCTCAAGAGCCTGGAGCCTGCTTCCAATTCTGTGTCTGTCTCTCTCCCCCTCACACTGCCTCTTACTCTCAAAAATAAATAAACGTTAAAAAAATAAATAAAATTACAAGTACCTCTTGACCCTTAACTCTCATTTCCCTTACTCTTCTTATTCTTCCATTGCCCTTACGATCACATAACATGCAATTTACTACATGTACTATGTGCCCACATATTTCTTCACCTAAATATATATCACAACTACCAGAAATATGTTTGACAAATAGTTCAGTGCTCAGTAATTATTTGGTGAATATCCTGAAGCATGCTTTGGTGGGAATAATGCAACCCAACTACAGTATGGAAAAAATCAGGAAAATACCACTTTCCAAACAGATTTGGAAGCACTATATGTGCAACTGTTTTTCAAAAGGAGTACATATTCATATGTGAACTGCAATATATAATAAAAACACACAACCACCAATGTCAGACACTGGTCTAAGCACTTTGGACATATTAATTCAATCCTTACAACCACCCTATGAGTTAGGCAGTATTATTTCATCAATCTTATCATCAGCAGGCAACTAAGAAACAAAGACGTTTAATAACCGGCCCATGGTTGCACAACTAGTAAGTGGCAGAGCCAGGATTTTAACCTAGGCATTTGGCTTCAAAATCCATACTCCTAGAAAGTCAGGACATCTAGTTACAGGCAAAGAAGAAAAAAAGAAAAAAGAGAAGAAAAGAAAGAACGTAAGAAAGGCAATGCAAATATGCATCTGTATGCTACTGTGCAGTAGGAAAAGATACAAAAAAAAAAGTCTAGATGCCTCATAGAATTCACAATCTAAGCAAAAAAGACAGCAAAACATCGCTTCTCGACCTTTTGGCTAAGATCAAGTGTAAAAAAGACAGCAAAACAAAATCTACATGCAATAATGATGGAAGCAATCACAAAGTACTGGAAGTGGGCTAAAGACTTATCTACCTGGAGTAAAGTTTTCCAGACTTAGTACAGATCTTAAAAAGATGAGCACAAAGGAAAAGAGACTGTTCCAGGGAGAGGCAATAGTAAGCAAAGTCACTGAGATGAGACAGCATGATCCACCAGAGAACTGTAAGTAGTTTAGCAAAGCAGAAAAAAACAAAGGGAGCAAATTGGGGAATATCACGCTAAGCAGAGACACAATCATATGCATCTTAAAACATAATAAAGATCTTAAATTTTAACTTAAGCAAGGAGGAGGGTGCATAAAAATTTTAAGCAGGGAAATAACATGTTATTTACATTGTAGCACGCCCATGGCTAGTAGCATAGATTAGACACTAAACAGGGCAAGCAAAACTGCATTTTAAGAAACCATTTAGAAAAGCCTATACAGAAACTCAGGCAAGATGAGAATGATGGATAATATCTACAGAACCATAACCCAATGTTTGAGAATCTCCCATGTCCATTCCCAGTAACACTGCCCTATTTCAAGCTCTCGTTTCCTCTATCTTAAAGTCCAGTAACTCACCTGAATTAGACACTAGTTTCCCCAAGGCAAAGCTCTGCTTTCTCTCTCTTCTGCTAAAAAAAAAAAAAACCTTCAATAATTTCTAAGGTCTCTCTAAATGCAAAATTCTATGTATCGGCAAGATACTCTGATTTGTCCCAAATATACCTTCATAACCATTCACTTTTTCCTATCCCTTTGCTTATTGTTCCCTCTAGCGGAATTGAGCTTAACTGCCTCTGGTATCAAAGTTTTCCCTAATCCTCAGAAATCAACTTGTTACTCTACTTCTCTCAAAGCATTTTTATTACTCCCTTAAAGCAACTATTTACATTCTGCCCCAGACCATTTTTCCCCCTTAAGAGGTACTAAGAAGCTAAGCATCATGCAAGAGAATTTATCTTTGGGGAGGGAATTGTCTTTTGTTATGAGAACATTCTGATAAGAACTTAAGCAAAAGCTATCCTTCAAATTGTAAGCATTTCAACAATTCAGAGATCCTGGTAAGGACAATGAATTTCTCATAATAAAAGAACAGGAGTTGTTTCCCCCAAGTCACAGTTATAATCTCCTACCAGGTTTAAGGTAATAATTTTAATACTTTACCTGTATAATGAACTGGGGATACTGTATATGCACATATGCTGATTATAGCATACACCAATTGAGTTGGTTCCCCAGCCACCCTCTAGGAAAGGGATGTAATACACAAAGATGGGCCTCCAAGAACCAACTGTTTCCCTGTCCATGTTACCTGCCTCCTCCTCTAAAAAAGAAATGGATTAATCCTGGGTTAGGCCAACTGGACATTTTCCTCCAGAAATGTGAAATATGGCGGGAAAACACAATGGAAGTTATTGGACTAAATCACCCGTTTGGCAGGAATCCGAAGGAGAGATCCAGCAACTTCTATGGTTGAGGCCCCCAAGGTACCCCATCGTCCTATCCTTGGCTTGGTAGTTTAACTCTCCCTGTGATTCTAAATTCTAGCTACCTCAGTATCTTTCCAAAAAATCTTTCTCTTCCTTTCTCACTTTATTTTGGGCTTAAGAGAACCAAAATCAGTTGGTCCTGCTTGCAAGCAAGATAGTTTTAAATGAATCTGATGCTTTCAAACAGCTATTTTTCTTTTGAGGACTACATCCTTAATGCTCTATCTTTAAGTAGAAATCTGAGCTGAGAAAAAAGTCTCTTCGGTATTTTCAAACTACAACTTAAAAGTTTACTTCTTATGGTGTAATATTTAAAATGCTATGACACTAAAAAATTAATTCAAGTCTAAGGGGACGTCCCCAAATGAACCATTTGATCATTCAATCTAGCAGCCTACCCATGGTATTCAAGCAATCTGGGTTTTAGTTTTGTTCTCTGCATGTAACCCTCCAGAATGTCAAAGATCCTGTATGTTTTTATATACACTGACCACCTCTGTATGACAGATTACTGCCAATAAAGTAACTTTATTGCTATTTGCTTCTTTATTTGCACCTTATCCCTTGATTATGGTTTGAATTTTATCTTTTCCAATATAAATATCCAGTGTTCAAAATACATAAGGTTCCTGCATCAGCCCTAAAAACATGATTCTCCTAGATCAGAAATTATAGCTGAATTCATAAATGAATTCATATTTATGAATTTATTAAGTATGAAGAAGGTTGTACATTTCAGCCAATCGTATCTATGATGTTTTTTTCTTTTGAAGGGAAGTATAAAAAGGTTAATTGCTTAAAGTCAACAAAATTATCAACTGAATTAAGCTGAAACTTTCTGAGAAATAAAAATATTCAAACTGAGTATTAGAAAGCAAAGTTGATCCTAGCAGTATTTTTAAAGGGCTATTCATGAATAATATGAATTTAATTCCTTAGAAAACAAAGGTTTACGTTCAAGTATGCTTCAGTTTTTCCTGGTGAATTTTCTCTTTTAAAGCTACTACTAAATTCTCACTTCCGTTTTGCATTTTACTGAAATGAATATAAAAATTCAACACATCTTGGGGCACAGAAATGGAAGGAACTGTCACTTCTTTCTTTTATGAATAACTGCACTGTTCAAATTGCTTTAAAAGGGTATCCTACTTTTATAATAAAAACAATACATTGTAAATACCCAGCCACATTTCTTAACACTCCATGCCTAACATCAGTAAGAAAATCAGTTATTTTAAAAATTAGTCCATTTAGAAAACTTCATCCCATCAACATGATTCTGTAAAGTTTTGTACTGTTCAACTATAAATTTTTAGAAAGTAAAATCTCTTAACATCTACAAATAAGGGTATGATTTTATTCACAAATCCTCATAACTTAAAGAACTTTTGAAAACTACCAACTAAATATAAAAGCAATATAAACTTATGTTTCTTGTAACTTTTTATAACTTGAAATATGCCAATAATTAAATCAATCTTATACTGAATACTCAAACTCAACTTTGCTTTTCAAGAATGAATGATTCTTCCAAACTGTACGAGCTATCCAATACACTTAAATATGTGCTTTTCCTAAAACTTCAAAGAGGTAATAACAGGACTATATTCACCAAATCTAAGTCAGGATCAACTGTAAGATTCCCCATTATTTTAAGAATTCAACACCACTACTGGTGTTTGAAAGGCATTCAATTTCAGAGATATTAAAATATGGAAAAAAACATATCAATGAAGAAAATTCATTGAAATTTTATTCTTAAAATGTTTATTTGGGTAGCAAAGAAAATCTAAGGTTAAACCTTTATTTTAATAAAATTTGTAATTATGTCAAAATTTTGAGAAATATATGGAATTGATATATACATAGCAGAAAAAAGCAGAAATTTAAAGCAATTTCAATTTTACTCCCATGTAATCTAACAAAGTTCTACTGCACCTCATACATTATGAGGCTAGTATCTCTGGAAACTAAAACCTTTCCCTCCCTACCCAAAATTTAAATACAGAAATGTACGACAAAAATTATTATGGATTAACCTCTTCAATACCTAATTAGTCTTAGGCTCATAGCATAGGTTAATTCAGGAATCAAATGACAAAAATTACTAACTTAAGTAACTACATTTAAAGTTTCCACCTGTCCTAACTTTAAAAATGAAGTTAACGTACTTGATACACGGGAATGCTGATAAAAGCAACAAGCAAAGTATCATATAAATATAATACTTTACTGCCAAAATAATAAACATAAGCAACTGTGGTTTGTTTGCTCACTAATGCATTCCCAGCAACTAGCACAGTACCTAGCACAGATTATATGTTGAGTATTTGCTGACTTAAGTAACATCTCACAGAGATGTTAAGGAATGAAGGAACACTAAACAAAAAATGCACAATCAGAAATTACACAAAAACTAAGTGGTGAAAAAATAACAAAAGAACTTTTGCATTCAGTGAATTTCACACCAGCATATCTTATACAGAATGTCACACAGTATGGATTATCACATAGTATGTTTTCAATAAATCCCAGTCCCTTCTCTTTCCCATTTTCCTTTAAAGAGAATGTACCTAAAACATTTACTTCACAAAACTGAAAGAAAATTCAAAAACTTCAAGAATGTATCTCTATAAAACAATCCACACCTGAATTCAATCAGTAGATATAAAAACAGAAAGATGCACTAACTGCACAAATCAGTTGCAAATGTTATGGACTGAATGTGTTCACCCAAAATTTTTATGTTGAAACCCTAACATATAAACTTACAGTATTTAGAGATAAGGTCTTTGGGAGGCAATTAGGTATAGATGAAACCGTGAGGATGCGACCCTAATGATGGGGAAGGGGACGGGAGGGGGGAACAACAAGCTATTACGCCTCCCTTATCCTCTCTTCCCACAGTGCATCTGAGGACAAAGCAAGAAGGTGGCCTTCTGCAAGCCAGAAGACAGCCCTCAACCGAAGCCCAAATATGCTGGCACCTTGATCTCAGATATCCAGACTCCATAACTATGAGAAAATAATTTGTTATTGAAGCCATGTGATCTATGATATTTTGTTCTCGTAACCCAAAATAAGACAGCAAGTCTATTACTGAAGAAACAGTGACATATGACACAGAAGGATATAAAGATCAAAAACCAAATTATGATCTCTAAAGAGCCTACCTAGCTAGCCAGGAGAAATAATATCTGTATTAATATATCCATAATACACAGCAGAAAATGGTAAATGGAGAATTTATAACAGCAAAGTTACTATCTTTTTTGAAAACCTGGGAAGGCTTAGACACAAGCAAAGGTGACAAAGGATAAATAGAATCTAGACATAGGGAAAATTAAAAGGAAAGAGAAAGCAAGCTTCTCTCTCTCTTACATACACAAACCTTATGATTTGGAAACAATAGTTTCTATTATTTTCTCAAGTTAAAATATTGAACAGAAGAAGACACCATTTTGATTTTTCTTCCATTTACATATTTAATCCAGCTCCTATTTTGTGCCACTTTCTCAGAAAGGGAATTTCAGCCCCCTCAACACTTGGGGAACCACAAGTATAAACAGATTAGTAAGCAAACAGCTACAACAGAAACGTGATCAATGCATGTCAGAAATACGGTAGTTTCTATTAAGAAAAAGAAATCTGAGAAAAGCTTTTCAGCAGATTGCTATGTATTTGAATTGAGCTATCTGAACAATGTTAAAAGACAAGTGGAGGTCATGCCACGAGGAAGAACAGAGGCAACCAACAGAAAGATGCTATTAGAATTTAATACTACTAGCAAAAGAGAGCACTGCATATTCAGTGAAATGCAAATAATTTGGAGAAGTTACAAATGGTGGCAAAAGACTGAAAAGGTAAGATGAACCCAAATCAATAAAGAATTTTAAAGAATAAGACAGGATTTGCCTCAATGAAAGAATGATAAAGAAGGAATGATATTAACTAGTAATGCTAAGAAGGGTGACTTCAAAGGGAACAATGGAGAATGACCATACATCCTAGTTAGAAGAGTCCTGGTCTACATCTGTTCATCCGGTGTTCCATCCAGTTTACCATTTGTACTGTATTTAATGAAGTATTAGTAATTACATTAAAATATGCAGGTTTAGTAGGCCTCTTCACTTTGTACTTCCAGCTGCTGCTATGATCTTGTCAGCTTGTTTATGAAATGCATGTATAACGAACATAGGCCTCACTTTAATGTGCAGTTAAATTTGAAAGACAAATAATTTACCTTTCACTTACCCCTTTCTGATTCAATGTACCTAACCCTACCCTCTCAAGGTATATACAGAGTAGCTAATGTTAACACACAAAGCCAGGGGCGCCTGGATGGCTCAATTGGTTAAGCGTCCAACTTCAGCTCAGGTCACACGATCTCACAGTCTGTGAGTTCGAGCCCCGCATCGGGCTCTGTGCTGACAGCTCAGAGCTGGAGCCTGCTTCAGATTCTGCGTCTCCCTCTCTCTCTGCCCCTTCCCCGCTCATGCTCTGTCTCTCTCTGTCTCAAAACTAAATAAAAACATTAAAAAAAAAAAATTAAGAAAAAAAAAAAAACACACACACACAAAGCCAGTACGGTACCCTTTTAATGAAGTGAGGAATTAAAGCTTCTCTCTCCCCTATGTATATGAGTCCCATGAAGCTAATGGATGTATTTGTGAAATTTATATAGGTCTCCACCCCTAATTCCTAACAGAGCTCCTAAAACCCTTGAAAATAGGGGTATTAGGACAATCTTTTGTTCTACTATTTAGTCTTTTGCCCCAGTTCCCAATATAGAGCTCCTAAAATCTTCAGAATTTCCTGAATAACAGAAACCGTTTTTGTTCTGTTAAAAATTTTTAACATTTATTTATTCTTGAGGGAGAGAGAACATGAGCAGGGGAAGGGCAGAGAAAGAGAGAGGGAGACACAGCATCTGAAGCAGGATCCAGGCTCTGAACTGTAAGTAAGCATAAAGCTGAGTGTGGGGCTTGAACTCACCAACTAATGATCATGGTCTGAGCCAAAATTGGACACTTAACCAACTGAGCCACCCAGGCGCCTGAAACAGCTAAGGTAATCTTGGTGGGCACCTGGTTGGGGGTGTGTCATCACAAAGACCAAGTTGGGATTAGAAGTTGGGAACTTTCAAAAAAAAAAAAAAGAAGTTGGGAACTTTCAGCACCACCCCCTCCCTATTATCCAGAGAGGGGAAAGGGGCTAGAAGTGGAGTGAATAATCAATCAGGTCTACATTATGGAGCCTCCATAAAAACCTACAAACTATGGATTCAAAGAGCTTCCAGAATCATGAACAAGAATGCATCCACATGCTGGGAGGGTGATGCACCCCACACTCCATGGGGACAGAAGCTTCTATGTTCAGGACCCTGCTGGACTTCGCCCACTGTATCTCTTCATCTGGCTGTTCATTTGTATCCTTCAATACCCAGTGTAATAAACTGGTCATCTAGTTAAGTAAACAGTTTTTTTGAATTCTGTGAGCAGCCACTCTAGTGCATTAATGGAACCCAAGGAGCAAGCCATGAAAACCTCTGTTTAGCCTGCTACTCAGAAGCATGGGTAACAAGCTGAATGTTGATTGCCATCTGAAACGGGAGAGAGAGTCTGAACTGAATTGAATTGTAGGACACTCCGCGGTGTCACAGAATTGCTCGGTGTGGAGAAGAAAGCCCACACACGTAGTGTCAGAAGTGTTTTGAGGCTGAGAGTAAAGGAGAAACAGAATTTTCTGGGCAACATTTGATTAAAGACATAACTTTTAAGATTTCCATCTACTGAACATCAAAAAAGATAACACTTTAATAATTAGACTATAACTTTCTCAAGTAGTATCTACTTCTCAAATTAAAGTTTATGAAGTTTCTCAAACAGAATTCTGAAAGGTAAAGCTAGAAGCTTTGGTTAAACATCTTGATCCTACCCACCATCGTTTTTATTTTACAGGTGAAAGAACTATAAAACACATTAAAAACAATTTTTTAAAAATATTTATTTAGTTTTGAGAGAGAGACAGACAGACAGACAGCAGAGTATGAGCAGGGTAAGGGCAGAGAGAGAAGGAAACACAGATCCAAAACAGACCCCAGGCTCTGAGCTGTCAGCACAGGGCCCGAAGCGAGGCTCGAACTCATGAACCACCAGATCATGACCTGTGTTGAAGTCGGACGCTCAAACGACTGAGCCACCCAGGTGCCCCTAAGACACATTTTAAAGTTTGATGTATGCTATTTCCTATGAAGCAGAATCTTTCAATCTCAGCATCATTGACATTTTGGATCTGATAATACTTTGTTGTTGGGAGTTATCTTCAGCAGCAACCTTGGCCACTACTCATTCCGTGCCAGTAGCATTCCCCCACTAGTAACAACCAAAAATGTCTCCAGTCATTATCATGGTAGGCTAAGAACAACTGATGTATATTTTTAAAAAGGTAAGTGAAGACATATATTATAGAATTAAATGCAAATTCAAAGAAAAAGCCCACATCTCAAAATCTCAAACATCTGCAATTACTTTTACTTCTAATTATTGCAAAATCCTATAAGCTTAAACACCACAGGTAAGATTAAATATTTTACTTACATTTAAAAAAAGTATGTATTCATTCAAAACTAAAGTTAAGATAGTAGGAACAATCTTAAGACATGTCCATTTTTGTGAGAAATAATTTCATTCTTTCTGCTTGAGTATGACTGACATTTGAGATCTCAGAATGCCCTCAGTATTCAGTCAACCTAAGAGCAGAATATAAGTTTTTTTTCCCTTAAGCTAAGTGGTTTGTTTTGGCCAATTCACAAAGAAACAGGCGAGAACCATACTGCGAAAAAAAATTTCTTTTATAAGGACAAAATTTCAAACACAGTCATTTAAACTGAAGACACTGCTCAGACTATATATTTGAAGTCACTGTTACTGATAAATATGACTACTTGTCTAGAGAGTGTAACTAATAAGACAAACACCAGAAATAACAATTCAATCCACCAACCATAACAAAGACTATTCTTTGCTATACAGTCATGACCATCTTTTTAAAACAACTTACTGCTTGAGACTCTTAAACTCAAATTATTCCTAACACAATAAAATGTATAATTATTTAGGGTCACCTGGGTGGCTCAGTCGGTTAAGCATCTGACTCTTGATTTCAGCTCAGGTCATGATCTCGTGGTTTCAGTGTGTGAGTTCTAGCCCCGTGTTGGGCGTCACACTGACAGCAGACAGCCTGCTTGGGACTCTCTCTGTTCTACCCCAACCAGCATGTGTACTTTCTCTCTCTCTCTCTCAAAATACATATACTTTAAAAGTATCATTATTTAGAATCAACTTTATCAGGATACTTATTATTTTTATCAATAAAAATCTGAAAACCAAATCATAACTTCATAAATGAGGACAGAAACTACAAATGATAACAAATGGAAAGATGCAGACACAAAATAAAACAAGTTAAAGTTAGATACTATTTTTTATCTATCAGATTTTCATATTTAAAAGCCTAGTAATGCTCAGTGCTGTCTGCGGTAGAGAGATAATTTGCACACCCTGTTGGTATAAGCATAGGTTGAAAAAATTTTTGGGAAGGCCAACTGGCAATACCTGTCAAAATAATAATACAGACTTCAACCTATAGATCCCATTCTTGCATCTGTGCCAGCATAAATATGCTCACTTAAACACTGTTTGAATTGTCTGTAAATATAAACAACCTAAAGAATCATCAAAGAAGGGCAGGTTAAATTAATTACAGTATACCCCAAACAAAGTACTAGTATGCAACCCATAAAAACAATAAGGTAGACTTAAGTGTTTTGATAAGAAAAGACAGCCAATACAGCAAGTATTCTGCAAACTGCAGATGTTTGATATTAGGTGGTTTTTTTTAAAGAATCAACACATACATTTATATAACATAGAAAAACTCTGTTAATATAGAAGAAGCGGGTTAAAGGTACAGTTTGATTTTTTTCTTATTGTTAGTGCTTTGAATAAAAAAAATTTTAATGAGACAGGCTTATCTAAAGCAGTACTGATTTCCATAATCTGTGTACCTATTTTTTTTTACAGTATGGAGACAATAAGTATTTAATTCATGTGATCCATTCAACTCAATATGCAGTTATTCTCACTTTCTCCTTAACTAAAATGGGAACAGGAACAGAACAGTATGATGATAGTCTCCATATTAAGATACTTAAAATATGAAAGACTGAAAGTTTTAAGTATTTAAAATTTACCACCTATTCACTCATCTAAATTTTGCCAGAAAATAATTTTTAAAGTGGCCACATCCTGACTGTGGCATTGATTTCTGTCATATCCTCTAACAACTAAGAAAGCAAAATCAAATACCACAGACAATATTTACAAAAAAACCAGATACAGTGACAGGTGTCCTCATGAACCCTCTAATATAAACAGGGCAAGACAAGAGAGTTATCAATATCTATATAGGAGGAAGAGAAAGACTACTTGTCTTACAACAACAGCTCATGCCCAGGAAAACCCTGAATTCACTAACAATACTTAATTGGGGAAAAAAGAAAACTGGGCCACATTCTACCCCCATTTAAGATTACTCCTTGCAGAAATATCCTATTGTTCAAAATCCCAAGAAAAGTTGGACCTGTCTCCAGATAAAGAACCACTTTGATGGGGCGCCTGGGTGACTCAGTCAGGTAAGCATTGGACTTCAGCTCAGGTCATGACTTTGCAGTCTGTGAGTTCAATCCCCATGTTAGGCTCTGTGCTAACAGCTCAGAGCCTGGAGCCTGCTTCAGATTCTCTGTCTCCTTCTCTCTCTGCCCCTCCCTAAATTATGCTCCATGTCTCAAAAATGAATAAATGTTTAAAAAATATTTTTTTTTTTTTTAAAGAACCACTTTGAGACAGAACAGCCATAATCTCAGAAGTCACCCTGCAGTCACCGTGGACAATATCCCTAAAATAAGATCAAAATAAGACAACTTCCAAAATATAAAATTTACAACATACAATTCTGAATAGAAATATTTCATCAGTTAAAAAAAAAAAGCTCTCACCCTCCTTCTATGAGATACCCAATAGCGCACACTACAAATGCACTTGTAACAGCTCTTATACTTCTCAAATTTCAAATTCTTCTACAGCATATTTTTTTCCAGTTTCATCACCAGTAAATGAAAATATTACCACCTAACCTACAAGGTTAATATTTTTGGTTGACTAAGAATAATAAATCCAAAATGCATACATTAAAAAGAAAATTAGGCTCATACTTCCAATTTAAATATACATCAATCACATTACCTATATGCTTCAAATTTACACCTCTGCAAAATTATAATTACTACAAGTTTTCAACTTTTGAAGTTACTGGAAATAGTCTAACTTACACATGTTAAGGGTATATCAAATATATACTTCTTTACCTTACTGATGCTCTTGACATAGATTTTGATTTTCTTAAGTCCCAAACTACCACACCCAACCTCACCATTCTTGCCACAATTACCAGGCAACTATCCATGGTCTCAGGGCTTAGAAGATCACACTATAGTATGCTACAATGCAGGGAAAGCAGGACAGGTGCCTCAGATCAGGATTAGATAAGCAGCAAGAAAATGTCAGAAATAATTAGTAACAGATTCCTATCAAAAGCATAGTTTCAAATTCTAATGATTTTAAAAAGATTCTCAGATTTCTTCAGTAAAGAGGAAAGATGTGAAGACAACAATGAAGATTTAGACGCTCAACCAACTGAGCCATCCAGGCACAAGGGACAAGGGGTATAAAAAAGTAAGAGTTATGAGAGAACCTAAAGTCGGTATGGTATGCCTGAGTTAAATTCCAATTCTGTCACTCACCAGATGCACAACCTTAAAACTTTCAAGTTCTCTAAGCCTCAGAATCCTCTTTTATTTTTTAATTTATATGAGGCAGAGATAGAGCAAGCTAGCCTCTCGAGAGCAGGGAGGGAGGGAGAGAGATAAAATATGTTAAGCAGGCTCTATGCTCAACTTGATCCCCGGGATAGTGACCTAAGCTGAAATATTTAGATGCTCAACCAACTGAGCCATCCAGGCACCCTCGGTACCCTCTTTTTTAAAAAATGTTTGTTTATTTATTTAGAGACAGTCAAAGACAGAGAGGACAGAAAGCAGGGGAGGGGCAGAGAGAATTTCAAGCAGGCTCCACACCCAGCCCTTGGATCTCAGGGCCTCAAAATCATGACCTGAGCTGAAATCAAGAGTTGGATGCTCAACTGAGCACCCCAGTATCATCTTTTAAAAAGCAGAGATACCTACTTCAGACAGTAGTTGTAAAGATCAAATTAAGATAGACATATGAAATATTTGACAGTGTCTGGCACAAAATAAATGTTTACTACAAGTTTGCTTTTTAAGCAGATAAAAGAACTTTAACCCAAAACAGAAGTGAAAATTCTAGTCCCTTATAAATCCCAGTTTCAGGTTCACGATTTTAAAATCAAAGATTCTATGTAGGAGTACTGAGAAGCACCACATGCAAGTAACAAAAGGAGAATAACACTTTAGAAGGATCAAAAATAGGGGCACCTGGGTAGCTCAGTCAGTTAAGCATCCAACTTCGGCTCATTGGAGCCCCACACCGGGCTCTATGCTGACAGCTCAGAGCCTGGAGCCTGCTTAGGATTCTGTCTCCCTTTCTCTCTCTCTGTTCCACCCTCCCCCACTCACATTCTTTCTCTCTCCCTCAAAAATGAATATTAAAAAATTTTTTAAAAATTTTTTTAATGTTTATTTTTGAGGGAGAGAGAGAGAGAGACAGAGCATGAGCAGGGGAGGAGCAGAGAGAGAGGGAGACACAGAATTTGAAGCAGGCTCCAGGCTCTGAGCTGTCAGCACAGAGCCCCCACGCGGGGCCCGAACCCACAGACTGCGAGATCATGACCTGAGCCGAAGTCGGACGTTCAACCGACTGAGCCACCCAGGCGCCCCTTAAGTGTACTTTTTAAAAAAATATTTTTATTTACTGATTCTGAGATAGAGAGAGCGCAAGTGGGGAATGGGCAGAGAGACAGAGGGAGAGAGAATCCCAACCAGGCTCTGAACTCTAAGCGCAGAGCCCCAGTGTGGGGCTTGAACTCACAAACCGTGAGATCATGACCTGAACCGAAATTGAACGCTTAACAGACTGAGGCACCCAGGTGCCCCTCATTGGTTATTTTTAAAGTAAAATTCTTTCACACACATATGTATTAAATGAAATAACAGCCAACGTTCTCCTCCTCAACTGTCTATACTGTTTTAGTCACTGAATACATGTATCGGTTGGTTTTTTGTCTGTTTTTGCTACGGATACTGAAGCTTGATTTTGGTATAGAAAGAAAAGATAAAGACAGCAGAGGGAGGCAGACAGACACACTCATTCACCTCAATGACAAACTCCTATATCATTAAGGTAAAAGATCTAAAGTCCACAAAACAGAGGGAAAGCACAGTAAATTCTAGATCATAAATGCCTTAATTTCTTATTAATAAGATGTTCTGAAGCAGCATGAAGTTTTTCACAAACTTCCAGTAATAGACCATCAGCATTTTGAACTCATGCATTAATTGGCAAGCAGAGAGGATCTCTGGATATAGATAAAAACCACACATGTATACAGGGTACACTATGAATGGCATTCTGTGAACGAACCTCTTTGTGGCTCTAATAAATTAAGTGGTAACAATGACTGATCTTTCTCATCTAAGTATACAAAACCAATTCTCCATTTTTTTTTTTTTTTTTTTTTGGTCTGGAAACCATTCACCTCTGCAACATACTCCCAACAGTTAACATCTTTCACCATCAGCAGGTATTTTTAACTTCAACGACTATCACTGTGCCCTATTTCCACCCTTAATCATTATTGCTGCAATACCACCCCCAGATAACTACATAACTACTGCCTCAACAGGCTCCTATAAGCTTTTCAAGCTGGGAGGAACCTTGGAGGTCATCTATTACAAGCCCCTCAGTCTGTATCAGAGCAAATTGTGTCCCTTAGTAACTTAGATGATTTAAATAATGGTAAGTAAAATAGTTACAGCAGCTTCCATTTAAAGGATGGCGGTGGGAGGGGGCTGTCATTGTGTGCCAGTCATTGTATCAAAAACTTTAGATGTATAAAGCCACTGAATCCCCACAACACACCTTGAGATAGATTTTATTACTCAAATTTTACAGATGAGGAAATTAGGGCACAGAGAAGTCAGCCTGAGCCACAGACTAACGGGTAGAGGCAGGAATTCAAACCCAGGTGTTGGGTGTTCTCCTGACTCAAACCAGAGCTCCTTCCACGGGATAAAGTACCTCAGGCTTGTTTCTTAAGCCCAAATCATTGAATTTATGCCCAACATACAGACAATTCTAATTTTTACTCCCAAATGTTAGTATTTATAGCTACATACTTTCATTTATTTGAGTCCTCACAAGAGCTGAGACAACTATAGAGTATAAGCTCCATTCTTCAAATGAGGAACAAGCTCACAAATAATGTGCCCAAATTCACACAGAGAAATCGCCAAGCTGAATTCAGAACTCAAGCCATGTTTCTTCCAAGAATGATATTACCACATGCTAACTCTCATGAAATTATGGGACTGGCCAACTACTAATAAAAATCTTAACATGGAAAATATGAGCTCACTTGCACACCAAAGAGATTGAAGATTTGAAGTTAACTTTACTCAAAAAACAAAGGTGACAGGTCTATCTTCCAATGCACCAATCAATAAATTTTGTGCAGTGTAGAAGACACATCCAGATTACAGCATGATGTGATGAAAGAAATGAAAATGACTATAATTTTATTCATGTTCATACCTTAATCACTGCAGTTATTGTAATATTTGAAACAAAAAGAGCATTCACTTAACTAATATTTATTGAAAATCTACTGTGCCTCCTGTGTACCACTGTGACGGTGGTACATGAGGACTTTAGGTGGCACATGGAAAACTCATATTAGGTATGTATTTTAGTACTTACAGATTTTAAAGAAACTTTAAAAGACAGAACTAATGCAACAAACCAGTGGTTTCAGATCTTGTTTCTTACAAGGGGAATAAAATTAACATAGTGATATATTTATGGGGAAGGGCAAAATGAGCGCTTAACTTCTGTAATATTTTTCTATTTTCAAAAAAATCTGAAAAGAGGCGCCTGGCTGGCTCATTTGGAAGAACATGCAACTCTTGATCTTGGGGTCATGATTACTTAATAAAACTTAAATCTGAAAAAAAGCAAGCCAACATAGAGAAGAGTGTTAATTATACAGAAGTTAGAAAGATGTGGCAAAAATCAAGAAGGCAGTATAGGAGAATGACATTTTAGAAACTATGCTGACAAAACAAAATCTCCTCCTTTAAGAAACTCACAGAAGAAAGATCTAACAGCCTCATTCATAAGGAGATTTTCAATAATGCAGATTTTATTTTCAATGTAAGATTTTATAATTCAATTGTTTTCAATAATTAGTTGTTGATAACTACTTTTAAGCAACTTAACTTTTATTTTCCTAATCATATGTCAAAATCGCTCAACACAGAGAACTTGAAATTTCAGGGAGGGGGTGGGGGAACAAAGCAGACTCAACATAAGCAGTGTCAACACAGGAATGATGACTATTTATTGAGCATTTAGTCAAACAGTGTGCTAAGTTTTCCCTGTATTAACTACTTATACTAGGAGATGCTACTATTATTCCCATTTTATACTTGACAATACTAGTAACAGTTTTCAGAGGAAGTGTAATTATGAGAGGGTAACAGTGCTGCTACAGTTTTCCATGTCTCCAAAACTCTATCAGACTTAACTAGACACAAAGCGAAAAGCCAATTAACAAAAATAAAGTTACAAAAATGAACTTATAATAAAACTAGCTGGAAAACAAAAAAAACCTAGCTGACCAAGTAGTCAATTTCTCAAACCCCAAAGAGTAAAACAGGTGAGAAAAATGACAGTCACATGACCTGTACCGTATCAGGTTCCAAGGAAGAGAAAGCAGAAATAAGTCATGGTGTACCTGAAGGGCCTAGGAACAGAACCACAAAACAGCCAACAAGCATTCACTAGAAATCATGATACGCCAATCTGAGAACAGCAGCTGAAACTGAAAAGGGTTTTGCCCACTCCACCGCAGAGAAAACGGAAGGGACCCACAATGAGAGCTGAAGGACAGCAGCAGTCTTGCTCCCATGTGCTCTTAAAAATGACCAACCAGAGCTCCCATTCAGAGATGACCCCAGTATAAGAAGACGACAATAAAGATGAAGGAAAGACAGGATCCAAATAAAGCAGAAATTGGAAAAGGGAAGCTGGAAATTTCAGAAAGCAAGCTCCATGTTCTTAAACACTACAAACAAGAGAGCTCCAAGTTAGGAATGCTACTGAGCCCTATCTCGTTCTCAAGGATCAGGAAAACTTATTTCACGTAAAAGAGTACAAGAGAAAAATATCAAGGTTAAATCCTGTACAAGGTGATTATAAGGAAAAAAAAAGAGAGTAAGGAGAACAAACGTCCCTACAGACAATGAGAGGAATCCACAAAGACTCATACAAAAACAAACAAATTCTGTATAATATTTATAAATGAGCTAAAGACACTTACAAAATGATATAAGTCAGAATTAGAGAAACTCAGAAAATGAAGCAATAGAATTCGGAAACCAATTAGGTAGAAACTTAAAAATTACTTCAGGAAATAAACTAGAAAGTACATGAGAACAAAAGAACCTAAGAGGTAGTAACGCAGTAAGAGTTCTTCAAAGGAAGGTATTTTTAAAAATCGAAATAGAATTAAATTAGAAATTTCAGGAGCACTTGGGTGGCTCATTCAGTTAAGCATCCGACTCTTGATTTCAGCTCAGGTCATGATCTCACGTTTGGGGGATCAAGCCTCACATCAGGCTTCATGCTGAACCTGCAGCCTGCTTGTCAGTCTGTCTGTCTGTGTCTGTCTGTCTGTCTGTCTCTCTCTCTCTCTCTCCCTCCCCCTCCCTGTTATCTGCTCCTCCCTTGACCCTCCCTTACACACTCTGGCTCTCTCAAAATAATAATAAAAATAAAGTTCATTCTTTAAAACAAAAAAAATTAGAAATTTCACTTTGAAAAACACTATCAAGAGAATGAAAAGCCACACTGTTATAGCAAGTATTTGTATATCATATCAGATAAAGGTCTTTTATCTGTAACATATAAAGAACTCTCAAAAACCAGTAAGAAAACAACTCAATTTTTAAATGGGCAAGATTTGAAGAACCAATTTACCAAAGATGATATACATACAGCAAACACATGAAAAGATATGCAACATCATTAGTCATTAGGGAAGTACAAATTAAAACCACTATGCAATATGTGCCTATTAGAATGACTAACACAAAAAAGAATGGCCATACTAAATGTTGCAAAGGACGTGGAGAACTGGAACTCAACTCCCAAAGTACTGCTGGGAATACAAACTGGTGCAATCACTCTGGAAAACAGTTTGGCAATTTCTCAAGAAGTTAAACATACATCCCCCACATGATCCAGCCATTCCACACCTAGGTTCTTATCCAAAAGAACACATATGTCCACATACAGATTTGTACACAAATGTTCATAGCAGCTTTTGTAACAGAAAAAACTGAAAATAATCCAAATGTCCATCACAAATGATTGTATTAAAAAAACTGTAGGGCATCAATATAATGAATACTACTCAAAAAGGAATGAGCTGCTAATATCCGAACCTGGATCTCGGTTGAGTAAAAGAAGGCAAAGGATACAAACTGTATGATTCCATTTAGATACAATTTAGAACAAGCAAACTAATCTAAAGTGATGGAAAGTAAATCATTACTTGCCTGAGGGCAGGGGAGGCATACACAGGGAAGAAAGATTACAATGGGGCATGAGGCAACTTCTAGGAGTAATGAATGGATATGTTCACAATGTTGAGTGTGGTCACTGTTTGAATGTGGGTATCAAAATTTAGCAAACTACATATTTTCAACAAATGAAGTTTACTGCATATAAATTATACCTTAATAAAACTGTTTTTTTTAAAAACAGGAATAAGGAAAAAGAATTCAACAAAATGACAAAATACTGAAGACATGCAAGATGATTTGACAAATAAGAATACAAGGGGGGGCGGGGAGGACAACAAAAACCAAAGGACATAATTTGATTTCCTGAAATTAAAAAAAAAAAAAGATACGAAAAATCTGAAAATACAGATTGAAGGAGCACACCACATACCTGAGTTTACGGACCCAAAAATGCCCAATACTAAAACAAAGTCCAAAAAAATTACTGCACCTAACAGAAAAAAAAATTCTTTGGGAATCTAGGCAAAAAGTGTAGATGACTTACAAGGTAAAGAAAATTAGATTATCATCAGATTTTTGATAGTAATTTTGAGTTGCAGGAAAATGGAATTAACACATTTACGCTACCAATGATTTTATTTCCAACCCAACTGACCTTCAAGAACAAAGGGCACAAACTCTTAAAAATATACAAGAACTCAGGAATGCTCCCATGAGCTCTGCCTAAAGAATCTAGTACAGAATGAACCCCAGACAACCAAACTGACTAAAGATATTGACCTAAGGACTAGGGTGAGCATCTGAAATAGAGCCACTATAAAAGATTAAGTGATGGTTAAGAGAGACTTCTGTAATTGTTACATGTTCAGATAATGTAGATACAACTAATTTCTTAAATGGGGGCTACAAACTGGAAGAGATATGAAATATTTTTAATGTCCTCAATAATTACATTGGTGGTATTATTATTAGACTTTTCCCCTGTGTCCTTGGAACCAAAACTGTGGAAGAAATAAAACACTGCAGTCCTGATTTTGAATTGGAACCATCAGTATGAATCATTAAGTATTTCATTAGCTTCTATCCACTGAAGAGGCTTGAAACAATGACCAACTCAGTAATAATAAGCAGCTCTCCTCTCCAGTTTGTACTCTTTAAAGACCATTTCCCACTAAAAGAAGGCATGGCTTCTTGAGAAATGACTGATTCCAGGTCTGGGCAGGAATGAGCTCAGATCATACCAGGGAGTTATGGATACTATTAAGTCAAAGGACTCTGGAATCAAATTAAAGAAGCTCCCATAGGATGAACATGGGACAATATGCCCACCAAAAAGAGTAACTGCAACTAAGTTTATCAAATAAGTTTAAATCTACAACTGAAACCCATCAAATGTTTAAATTCATGATTGAAACCCACCACATATGTTTGTTTATCCAACACATAATATATACTTGGCATTAAGTTACAAACTGTTACCTTCAGAAAAGTTTTGTTCAAGGTAATGTCCCATTTTCAACATAAATACAATTTTTTCAAGTAGCCAAAACCAACAAATTTGGTGATTGTTTTAGATAATCTCTGTATTCATAACAGTTTAGTACACCATGTCTTGGCATCTTTCCCAACTTCCTATATTAGATGTTTGTAGGTAATTTTTAATAGACCAGAAAGCAAAATTGTTCCAGGGCTCTCTAATTTTCCTACAACCTCCTGCTCAGTAAAAACCTATACTTCGAATTCTAAATTGTTTAGAAATCAAATTGTTTAGAAAACAAATCAATTGTTTTCTTTTTGTATGAAAAATAAACAGCCTAAGTTGTCACTAATTTTCATCCATAAACAAAGTTCAAATATTTTTTTTGTTAATAATTTGTTACTATAACGTATCAATGAAGATAAAAACAGAACTATGGAATTTTTATCTTAAGCAACCTATCTATCCTAAAACACTAAAGAGACCTGATCTGCTGTTCTTTACGTTTTCTTGTTAAAATCTTAGAAGTTACATAAAGCTCAATTTAACAATAAATGAATGACAGAAACTTTGCAAATTTCAGAATCAAAAGTTAAGAGGCACCTGAGTGGCTCAGTGGGTTAAGTGTCATCGGACTTCGGCTCAGGTCACGATCTTGCCGTTGCCGATCCTGTTAGAACCCAGTATCCGGCTCTGTGCTGACAGCTCAGAGCCTGGAGCCTGCTTCAGATTCCGTGTCTCTCTCTCTCTCTGCCCTTCCCCCACTCACACTGTCTGTCCCTCTCTCAAAAATAAACATTAAAAAAAAAAAATTAAGGCATGCTCATGATAAGCAACAAAGGCTAAAACTTTGTAAACACCAGCTGCTTTAGTAACTCTAAAAATATTTTCCAAATGCTATAAAAAATCTAACACCACCATTTTAATACAAAATACTATTAGTAAATGTAAAAAGGTTGGAGGGGGGAGAGGGAGTAAGGTGGTGGACCTTAAGACCTCTAGCAAGACAAAATAGTTATCCACAAAAATCAGGTTAAATTTTCCTACCCACCTGGTGATCCAAACAGGATATTAAAAAACATTTCTTTCAGAAGTTTTCAACTATTTACACATTTACAGCCAATGAAAGTTATCAAAAGAGAAGACAGTTTGTACAGACCTGATAAGAAGAGGTTTTAAGTATTTATCTCCCAATAGTTTGATACAATCTTGTGTACCAAAACTCTGAAAGTAAAAAGCTTTTCCTCCTGATATTGTACAGAGATAAGTTTGGACCAACTAACAATTCAAAAGACAGTGGCAATCAGAGTATTTACCATTTAGGGATTAATTTCTTTTTGAGACCTGGCATCTAGTCATTTTTAAGCTTATCTACATAAATACTAGTGAGTTATGTTCCATCAATTTTTAAAAGATGCTCTAAGAGTAATTCAGAGGCAAAAATGATTTTTCCCCTAAAGGATTCCATTTTTTAAGTGGAATAAATAAAAATGTAAGATTGAATACATCAGATTCTTAAGCTGATGATAATTTTAATAAAGCACTACAGAGATTCAGTTTGTCTACATGACCACTCAGAGTATCTTTTTCCTTTCTAAATTAGGCTAGTTATTAGAAGGCTACACACACTAGAGCCACAAGCCAATCTTGTGAGAAATGAACATTGGCCAATAAAGCCAAAGAAAGCAGTTATCACTTGCTAAACCTTACACTCTTATAGTAGGCCTCAAAAGAAACTGTATAAAAAGGACATAAGGGAGCCAAAAGAACGCTCACTTATTAACACTGCACCCAAAGAAATCTCTCTCCTTCCTGCTCCCCACCCCTTACCCAAAGAGAAGAGTACAAGGAAGTCACAAATCTGCACTACTTTCTACAAATTAACTTGGTGATGGTGAAAACAACTCCTGCAACATAAACTACACACACAATGAGATGGAAGGATCCTTTTGAAAATAAACTTCATAGTTTAAGTTTCAGATTCACAACATTTGGAAACAAGCCTAATAAAATGCTGAGCATATGTAACAAGTTAGCTATCCTAGAAAGTTTACAGGACAGTCAAAACTGTAGCATCTGGAAATTGTCAGATAATCACCAGAAGTCCTCAAGAGAATAAATAGAAATGACACTTCAAACACTCAAATATATAAATATGACAACAAAAGGTTGGATACAGGACAATATTGGAAAATACCACCACCAACAAAAAAATTTGAGACAGAATCAAAGCCACAAAATTTTGGAAATAAGTCTGTTTGTTATAGCCAAAAGGGTCATAACAGACGGAATAGGCATTCTTTTCTCTAGCTCTTCAGACTAATAAATTGTAAATGTACAAAAGCATAGATAGAAAGAAAATTTTAACGTATTTTTAAAACTCATTACAGAGTATACATAAAGCAACTAAAGTATATGCATTTAGCAAATGCTTTAATAAACTGCAGCTTGTACAGTTTGGACACACGTATTATTCACTTCTTCTGAAATACAGTTTTTTCCCTTTCCTAAGCAATTCTGAATGATACACAGGACCATAACAACTAATACGTGTTTTCAACTCACATTGTTTCTCCAGTCTTGGCTACATGACAAAGAAACTGATCCAGGACAGGACAAACTTCCTTTTTTCCCCTCTTCTCAAAATCTAGATAAGGGAAAAAAGAAAAGTTATCAGTGTTTCTCAAAGGCCATCAACCATTTCCAAAGCACTACAAAAACAAACTTTCCTCCCAGTCCTTCCTCAAATATTAAGAATTATTAAAAAAAAAAAAAAAAAAATCAGCCTCTCAACCAACTAGCTACCTCTGACTCCCAAAGTTCTAGTTCCAACATTTGTCTCCTCACACGTAACAAGAATCCCCCTAAAGGGGGCACTCAACCTCCCCACAAAGCCTTAATGTGGTGTTTCTCAAAGTGTGGTCCGGAGGAACACCAACATCACATTTATCTGGGAAACCAGTTAAAATACAAATCCCAGGCCCCAACTTCCACAAGCTGTTTATCTACGTTAAGTTCATAAACCTGCGTCTTAAGAAACTGCAGCTACCTAGCGCAGCCGTTCCCAAATGATTTTGGATGTCAATTCATAATTCCGAAAATGCTGAAATCACACGGTATTCGAAGTTTGAGAACCACGGTTCTCAAGCCTGTTGCGTGGAAGGAGACCACCTTAGAATCAGGGCGCGTGGAGGAATGACTTCAGAAGCTCTGAAAAAGACTTCCTGAGACTCTTTAAAGTTGCTCTACCGCCCTCTCCCCGCCACCCCCCCCCCCAAACCTTCTACTTTTTCTCTTAGCCCGACGCCTGGCGAACGGGGGCCTGACGGAGAACGGAGCCTGCCTGGAACGGGGCTGCGGGCCCACGACCTCACCCCAGAGGGGTCGGCGAGAGGCTGGGGCCCCTACCAGAGCTTCCCCGGCTCCCCTCCCCCAGCCCAGACGCCGGCGGCCGACACAAAGCCCAGAGCGGGGTGGGAGGGAGCTGCCCACAGGGCTCCCCGCCCCTGGGGAAGTGGGAGGGGGATGGGAGCCGGGGAAGCGCAACCCCCCCTCCCCCGGCCCGGCCCCTCGGAGCCCCCAGCCCAGAAGAACAGGAGAAGGAGCTGTGGAGGGTAAAGAGGAAGGGAGAGGGGGCAGCTACCCCCACCTTTCAGCGCCTCCTGCAGCCTCTCGACGTCCATGGCTTCCCGGAGTCCCTCGCAGCCTCCGCCTCCCTCCGCGGGTCTCCCGGGGACCGGAACGCCTCCCCCCACCCCCCCGACGCCCTCCCCCTCCCTCGCACACACTCCGGCACGCAGGCGACCGGGGGGGCACCGAAGGGAGCCGGGGGAAGCGAGCGAGAGAGCGAGACCGAGAGAGCGAACACCTCCCCGAGCCGCTACCACCAGCCCTCCAACATGGCGCCCGGCACGTCACCGCGCGCACGCTCCCTGCCGCCGTCCTCGCGCCCGCCGCGCGCCCCGAGGCGAGCCCGAGAGCGCGTGCGCGGCGGAGGCGGGCCGCCAGGGCTGTCCCATAGACCCGGCAGGCGCCCGCCGCCCCGCCTCTCCCCTGGTGATGGCCCGCCGCGCCCCTGTTCCAGCTAGAGTGGTCGCGGCGGGGTGCTCCTGGCCAGTTCCCAGGATTTGAGTCCTTATCTTTTGCTAGCTGTGTGATATTGAGCAATTTACAGAGCCTCTCTGAGCCTTACTTTCCCCGCCCGCGTGAGGATGGCACTAGTACCGACCACCTTGTACAGGTGCTGGGAGAATTGAGTGTATACACACAGCGGTCAGAGTACGCATAAAAAACAAAAAACCCAACACACTCTGTGTTATTAATAATCATAACAAAAATACCTCCCTGCCTGAACCCAAGGCTCGTCCTTGACCCACCTTAAAAAGAAGCAATGCACACAAAAAAGAGATGAAAATTTCGGGATTGTAGCCACCTGGTTTCAAAGTCCAACTCGACTACTTCCTGTGTGGCTTTGGGCTAGTGATTTAAACTCTCAGAGCTTCACCTATAAAATGGGGGTTTGTAAACTCCCCCCCACCCCAAGACTTGAGTGAAATGGTGAATATCAAACATGTAGCACGGTGCCGAGAACTTGTAAGCACTCACTTAACGTGACTTCTATTTTTATTATCATCATGATTGGGATTGTCTTACATAAGCACCCAGGAAGTTAGAGAGGGCGGGATCTCAGAAGGCCTCTCCGACCCTGACATTTTACAAATGGGAAAGTTGAGGTGTAGAAAGGCAAAACAGCATCAGAACTCAAAACATCTGGCTCCCAGCCAGTGTGTTCATTTCTACTACCTTCTCTTGTCTGTAAGCTTTTCAAGGAAAGCTCACAAAAAGGTGTTCTCATTTCCAAGGACTTGCTAAGATAACTAACCAGTATCTCTCAATCACAACCTAACATGGGCCAAGTGCCCTCTCAACTGTGGCCTGGAAAGCAGGGTCTCCTGGTGTAAACCTGATTGCTTTGCCCATGAATGTGGGGCAACAGGACCAGGCAATGAAGAATTCAGAGAGGTGAGGGGAGTAGTGATCAGAGACCACAAGAAATGACTACAACAAGGGGCCTGATTGACCCTAACCAAACTCACACAAGAGCCTGAGCCAATGAGTAATCTGAGAGAAAGTTCATGCTGACTGTGCATGTTGTTTAGAAACACCATCCCATCCTATGTGAGAGTACAGTCTTCCAGCGTGTGCAAGAAACCACACCTTGCTCTCTCCCTCAGGCGGGGCTGGATAGGTGCTAATCAATTCTTGCTATCAAAGTCCACTTTTTAGCCTAGTGTCTTTCTCTCTCTCTCTCTCTCTCTCCCTCTCTCTCTCTCTTTCTGTCTTTCTCTGTCTCTCATATATTATATGTATATATACTGTGATGGTTAATTTTGCATGTCAACTTCTCTGGGTTACAGAGTGCCCAGATACTCAGTCAAACATGATTCGAGGTGTTTTTGGATGAGAGTCACGTTTAAATCAGTAGACTAAAGCAAACTGCCCTCCCTAATTTGAGGGGGTCTTATCCAATCCTTTGAAAGCCTGAATAAACCAATTAAAGCTAATACCTCCCTCCTGCCCACCTCACCAAGTATGAGAAAATTCTTCCTGCCCAATGACTCTGTAACTGGGTTGTTGGCTTTGTTCCTGCCTTTAGATTCAAGCTGAAACACTGACTTTTCCTGGGTCTCAGGTCTATTGGCCTTTGGACTAGAACTACACCATTGGCTCTCACGGACCTTCCGACTCAAACTGGAATTAAACTACTGGCTCTCCTGAGTCTCCAGCCTGCAGACTGACCCTGCTGATCTTGCGGCTTTCCAGCCTCCATAATAACAAATTATTGTAAACCAATTCCTTATAAACACACACACACACACACACACACACACACACACACACACACACCCTTTTGGTTCTGTTTCTCCACAGAACCCTTCTTAATATCTATACACATAAAATATTCAATAATTGAATATGATAAAATTGAATGGTGTACTGGTTAAAAGAAAAGGGTCTAACATCAAATAGATCTGGGTTCAATTCCTGGCTTATCACGTCCTAGCTGTGTGAACTCTGGTAAATGATTAATATCAAAATGCCCCAACTTCCTCATCTCCAAATTGGAGACAGTAGTAGTACCTCACTCATAGGTTTGCTGTGAGAATCCAGCAAATGATCTGATTCAATCAACGTTAGCTATTGTTACTTAGATTAAGAATTACAACATTTGCAATTTTGTTTCCTTTTGTTAAGAAAAAAAAGTCAGACTCATAAAAAAGTTGCAAGTATAACACAAAGGCCGTGTTTTAAAAAGCCCTTGAGTGTAAGTGGCCAAACACATTCCCCCAAGCCTCCTGAAATGACATTCCCCTTAGTATGCAAATCCTACAAGGCCATCTGCTCATAACCACAATACTATCAAGATCGGGAAGTTAGCAGTCATAGATTATCTCAGTCCATCCTCATAACCTATTTAAGTTACACCAGTTGACTCAGTGTGTCCATTTCTAAGAGAAATATCTAGTCCTGGAGCACCTGTTGCATTCAGTTGTGAGGTCTCTTTTGTCTCCTTCAGACTGAGGAGACTTCCATTGCCTTGACCCTGTTGAAGATTACAATTGTAGACTGTCTCTCATTTTGGGTTTGTGTGACATTTCTTCATGATTAGATTCAGGTGATGCATCTCTGTCAGGAATGTCGTAGAAGGGATACTGGGGTCTTCTCATTCCATCCTAGTGGGTGACCCACAATTTCAATTTGTCTCATTACTGATGATGTAACATTCACTTGGATCATGTGATTAAGGTAGTATTTGCCAGATTTCTCCTCTTTAAGATTGCCCTTTCCCCGTTGGAATTGGGTGAGTTTACTGTAGCTGCTATAATAAGTTACCACAAACTGGGTAGCTTATACCAGCAGAAATGTATTTTCTCACATTTCCGGAGGCCAGGAATGTGAGACCAAGGTGTCAGTAGGGCTACACCCCCTGGAGGCTCTAGGGGTGAATCCATTCTTTACCTCTTCCTCTGCTGACTGTTGGCATTCCCTGACACGTAGCTGCCTGCATCAGTCTAATTTTTGCCTCCGTGGTCACTTGCCTCTTCATCTGTCTGTCAAATCTCCCTTGACCTTACTCTTAAAAGGACATTGGTTTTTGGAGTTAAGGCCCACCTAGATAAGCCAGGGTGGTCTCCTCAGCTCAAGATACTTAAATTACATCTGCAAAGACCCTTTTTCCCAGTAAGGTAACAATCACAGGTTCCAGGGATTAGGACATGGACATATTATTTAGGGGGCTACTGTTCAGCTAACTATAGTAATTAAGCGTGCTTTGTGGCAATGGACTTTGAAGCTTTGTAAATATCCCATTTCTCATTAAGCTTTCACTCTTCAGTTTTCATATCCATTGATCATTCTGGGTTGAATTAAGTATTACTATGAGAGTTGCCAAATGGTGGGTTTCTAATCCCATCATTCACTTTACATTTATTAGTTGGCAATATAACATAAGGGAAGCATCATCTCCTCGCATTTGTTTTTTTAACTTATAGTAGTTTGGACTCATGGATTCCTATTTAATGGGTCGTAATTCATTACTATAACTATTTATTTTGATACCTAAATTGTTCTAGACTTGGCCAGTAGGACCTTCATCCAGCTGGCTTCTGTGTTCTTCTAACATGTTCCCATCATTCTTGGAGGACATCTTCATTTTCTGGTACAACACTATTCCGGGCTCATCGTGAGTCTCTTCCCTTCCTCAGACCTGGAATTGGTCATTTCTCTAAGAAATCCTGATTCCTTTTAGTGCTGTTTAGGAATCTAAACAAGACTGCTAGCATATTTGTTGCCATTGATAAGTTATTGCTCCTGGACCCTATTAGCAGACAGAGCTAGAGAATATACACATATATTCATATACACACACATCCACATTTATTTCTGTATCTATCTATATCAGCATATATTTGGAACCAAGAGTTCACAGCTTCCAATTCCAACCCAACACTGGGGACTCATTCTAGTTTTCTCCCTTTCCATATGTACAAGTCTCCAACAGTAAAAACCTGCTGCCACTGTCCTCAAAATATTTTTTTATTGGAAAAGTCCTCCTGGTATGTGACCAACCTGTTACCATTGCCAATCCCTTTAAGAGTGGCCCATCTTACCTCTCTTGGGCCCTGACACCATGCCCCAGGCTACCTCCCCCCATGCCCTTGTAGATTCCTTCTTTCCTTGGACACATTTAACTGGCTTGAGACTGAATTTTCGTGGAAGGGGTGGTAAAAAATATTAGTATTTATAATAAAAATAATAACGGTAAATTTTAATTCCTCGAATAGCAGGTAAATAGTGTTTCATCAAACAATTCAAAAAATACAGGGCAAGTAAAAGTCTCGTAGGACCCTCTGCCCCCTCCCAATACCTACCACAACTATAGGAAGCATGATGAGTTTGCTGTAAGTCTTTCCAGATATGTATTAGGTGCTTACATGTGTCTCACCTGTATTATGACACCAGCCTCCACCAGCCCTCCTGCCTTCTGGCCTTGCTTTCAACACAACAGCCAGGATCGTTTTAATAAGATCAGATCATGTCCCACCACTCTGCAAGTAGCCCTTCAGTTACTCCTCATTTCCCTTAGAGTAAAAACCACAGTTCCTCCAGCGGGCCACTCTGCCACTCCTGACCCCTCCGACCTCATCTCCTACCACTGCTTTCAAGCCCTTCTTCAAGCTGCTCCAACCTTGCTGGTCTCCACGAGGCACCCTCAGCCTGTGGGAACACTCCCCACTTAGGATGATGACCTTGCCCTTGCTTGGATCTGGCTGTTTTGTGGCTTGTCACCAGGTATGTCTCATTTGCAATTGCCTTATTGCATGTGAATTTTATAGTGTTACCACGCGCAAGGGGGTGGAGTAAGTAGGGCCTGAATATTTCCTGAGTGTGTACTTTATACTAGGCACTGATCTGTGGAGACAGTGGTGAACAAGGCAGACAGGATCCTTGTTGTCACGGATCTTACATTCTAGTAGGACAGAGAAATGTAAAGGAAATAGACAATTACATAAAAGCCCAGGTATTGTAGACTGTAGTAAGCACTGTGAAGGAAATAAACAGGATAATATGATATGAGGGCCATGTGGGCAAGCCAGTCTGGATGAATGATCGAGGAAGTTGTCTCTGGAGAGGTGACATTGGGGTTGAGACCTAAGCCATGTTGGGGAAGAGCTGGGGAAACAAGGGACAAAGGCTTTGAGAAAGGAAAGGACATGGTGTGCTCTAGGAACCTGGAAGACGGCTGGAGCACCATGGGTGACTGGAGAACAGAGCTAGGGCAGCGAGGGGTAAGCCAGACACTGTGGGTCCTCCTAAGACATCCTCAGCAGTTTGGTTGTCATCTTAAGGTGATAGATAGTGGATGGGGCACCTGGGTGGCTCAGGTGGTTCAGCGTCCGACTCATGATTTCAGCTCAGGTCATGATCTCACAGTTGGTGGCTTAGGGGCCTGTGTGGGACTCTGTGCTGACAACATGGAGCCTGCTTGGGATTCTCTCTCTCTATTTCTCCCTCTCTGCCCCTCCTCCACTTAAGCTCACTTCCTCTCTCTCTCTCTCTCTCTCTGAAAATAAACTTAAAAAAAAAAAAAGGTGATAGCGGAAAGTTTCAAGCAAGGAATGGCATGATTCAATTTATGTTTGTCAAAATCACCATGGTGTCTTGTCCAGTCTTCTCTTCCAGGAGCCCAGAGCAGCACATTCTTTTAGTGATGTCCTAGTTCCTGTCATTTCCTCTGGCATCCTAAAATCTCCAACGGATGACATTCCACCTAGACCTGTTATTCTCAAAATTTAGAGTACATTAGAATCACTAGGAGAGCTTGATAAAAATGGGTATTCTGGGTCCTTACCCCAGAGAATGTGATTTAGCAGGCCTGGAGCAGGGGAGCCAGGAATCCCCATTTTAGCAAACTTCTACATCAGTGGTGCTCAAATTTCAGGCTGATCAGAACTACCTGGAGGGCTTATTAAAATACAGCTGTCTGGGTCCCATGAATGGCTCAGTTGAACATTCCACTCTTGATTTTGGCTCAGGGCACAATCCCAGGGTCGTGAGATCAGTCCTCGTGCCGGACTCTGTGCTGAGCATGGAGCCTGCTTAAGATTCTTTCCCCCCCCTCCCTCCCTCCCCCTCCCCCCTACTCACATGTGCAGGTGTTCTCTCTCTTTCTCTCTCTCTCGAAACAAACATAAAACAAAAAATTGCAGATGTCTGGGCCTCACCCCCAAAATTTCTGATGCAGATCTGGAGTGAGGCCCAAGATCTATATTTCTAACAACTTCCCAGGTAATACCAATGCTACCAATATTATTGGTTCAGAAACAACATTTTCAGAACTACTGCCCAAGTTGAGTCTAACAAAAGTGATCTCTGGGACCACACTTTGAGAAACACAAGCCCAGGGACTAAAGCTAATCTTACCAGTATGTCATAAAGATCCTTTGTAGTATCTCCCCAGACTATCTTTTTGGTCTCATCTTGTTACACCCATTCTCTGCCCTGGGACACCTGCTGGCATTCTTTCCTTCTGACACAGAATTCCAACAATTCCTGGCATTTGCTGTTACTGTGCCCACTTTTAGGCCTTTGCACATGCTACCCTTTCTCTTTGCCATGCCCTTCACCTAATCATTCCCTTAAGACTCTGCTCAAATGTTGTCCCTTCTTTGTTGAGTGTCCCCCAACGCTATGCTAGATATTTATTGCTTCTTTCATTGGCTTGCCTAACACTTTGTATACATCTCTAACATAGAGACTCCAAAACATTTTTGACCAAGAATGGAAGTAAAAAATTCATTTTATATTGAAACCAAATACGCATATAAGAAATATATGAGAGATATAAGAAATTAAAATGTGATTTTGTAAAACAATATTAATATGCACTGATATTCTATTTCATTTTTTTAAATACTAGCTAGCTATGACTTTTTATTTTTATTATTTTTTAAATGGTTCTTTATTTTTGAGAGAGGGGGAGAGAGAGAGAGAGAGAGAGAGAGAGACAGGTAGGGGGGACAGAGAGAGAGCGAGGTGGACAGAGGATCCAAAGCAGGCTCTGCACTGACAGCAGTGAGTCTGATGGGGCTCAAAGTCACTAATGATGAGATCTTGACCTGGGCTGAAGGTGGACGCTCAACCGACTGAGCCAGCCAGGTGCCCCTATTTTTATTTAAAAAATTTTTTTAACGTTCTTTATTTATTTTTGAGGGGGAGGGGCAGAGAGAGAGACACACACAGAATCCCAAGCGGGCTCCACACTCTCAGTGCAGAGCTTGATGTGGGGCTCGAACTCATGAACTGTGAGATCATTACATAAGCTGAAATCAAGAGAAGGACGCTTAACTGACTGAGCCACCCAGGCGCCCCTATTTTTATTTTTTAAACGTTTACTTATTTATTTTAACAGACAGAGAAAGCATGCATGAGCAGTGGAGAGGGTCAGAGAGAGAGGGAGAGAGAATCTTAAGCAGGCTTCATGCTCAGCTTGGAGTTTGATGCGGGGCTTGATCCCACAACTGTAAGATCATGACCTGAGTGGAAATCAAGAGTTGGACACTTAACGATTGAGTTACCCAGGTGCCCCAAGCTGTGACTTTTTAAAAAAAAAAATTTTTTTTTTTTTTACAT
Organism: Panthera tigris; assembly: GCF_018350195.1. Lineage (NCBI taxonomy): Eukaryota > Metazoa > Chordata > Mammalia > Carnivora > Felidae > Panthera > Panthera tigris. The sequence goes on along the minus strand of NC_056661.1, from coordinate 39,999,543 downwards.
TTATTTATTTTTGAGAGACAGAGAGAGACAAAGCACAAGTGGGGCAGGGGCAGAGATAGAAGGAGACACAGAATCCAAAGCAGGCTCCAGGCTCTGAGCTGTCAGCACAGAGCCCAACAAGGGGCTGGAACTCACAAACCGTGAGATCATGACCCGAGCCGAAGTCAGATGCCCAAACAACTGAGTCACCCAGGTGCCCCCCAATTTATGACTTTTTAAATTGACCTTGAAATGAACACACAGCTCCAGTACACTTTTCTCCTATCACATTGTAATTTTATATTTATTTCCTCAATTAAAATGTATTCTATTTGAAATTTGGGATTGTATCTTATTTATCATGGATCTCCAAAGCATACTAGTGACTTTAGCACTTAATAGACACTCAATAAATAGTAATTGAATGAATGAATGAATACAGGGCCTATTGCCTTTGATTCTCCTTATTCAATGTTGATCTAATCATTAATGTCTAGCTAAACACAAGTCAGTAGGATCGATTGCTGAATCAACTGAATACCATACGGAAATCAATGAACGTCAACCCTTATCTCTTGCCATATACATAAAAATTAACTAAAAATGGATCATGTATCCTCACATGGCTGAGAGAGAAATGTCTCTTATGTTTGTTTTTGTAAGAGCATTAAACTACCCTCATGACTTAATTACCTTTCAAAGGACACACCTTCTAATACCATCACATGGGGGTTAGGATTCTAACAGAAGAATTTTGGAGGGACACATTCAGTCCCTGCAGTATAAAACATAAAATTATACAATATTTGAATACAAAACCAGGAGATTATTTTTGTAACCTGGGATAGGCAATCACTTCTTAAAACACAAAGCATAAAACAGAAAAAATTGACAAACTGGACTTTACCAATATAAAAACTTTTGCTCTTAGAAAATGCATTAATGGGGCGCCTGGGTGGCTCAGTCGGTTAAGCGGCCAACTTCAGCTTAGGTCATGATCTCGCGGTCTGTGAGTTCGAGCCCCGCGTCGGGCTCTGTGCTGACAGCTCAGAGCCTGGAGCCTGTTTTGGATTCTGTGTCTCCTTCTCTCTGACCCTCCCCCATTCATGCTCTGTCTCTCTCTGTCTCAAAAATAAATAAACGTTAAAAAAAATAAAAAAAAAATAAAATGCATTAATGGAGCACCATTTAGAAAATGAAAAGGCAAACCATAGATTAAGAAAAAATATTTGCAGCACATATATCAAAGAATTTATATCCAGACTATGTAAAGACTCCCAAAATTCAATACGATATTAACAACCCGATTTTTTTAAAAAATGGAAAAGATATTTTAAATATTTTGTCTATAAAGATATATGAATGTCAGATGAACACATGAGAGGATGCTCAATATCATTAGTCACTAGGAAAACGCAACTTAAGACCACAATAGGAGGGATGCCTGGGTGGTTTAGTCGGTTCGTGTTCAACTTTTGATTTTGGCTCAGGTCATGATCTCATGGTTCGAGAGTTCAAGCCCATGTCAGGCCCCACACTGAATTTGGAGCCTGCATTGGATTCTTTCTCCCTCTGTCTGCCCCTCCACACCTTTCAAAATAAATAAATAAACAAACATTAAAAACAACACAATAAGGCATAACTTCATACTCATTTAAATTGGCTAAAATTAAAAAGATTGTCCACACAATCTTGGCAAAAACGTGGGGCAGCTGGAAGTACTAGTGGGAATGTAAATGGTACAACCACTTTGGGAGACAGTTTAGCAGTTCCTTGAAAAATTACACATACACTTACTATACTACTGTACTACTCACCTATTTCATTTTTTTAAATTTTTTGTTATATGTTTTATTTTATATTTGAGAGAGAGAGAGAGAGAGAGAGCAAGCAAGGGAGGGGCAGAAAGAATCCGAAGCAGGCTCCTGGCTCTGAGCTGTCAGCACAGAGTCCAACACAGGGCTCAAACCCATGAGATGTGAGATCATGACCTGAGCTGAAGTAGGACCCTTAACAGACTGAGCCACCCAGGTGCCCATCACCTACTTCACTTCTAGTTTTTGACCGAGAGGAAAAAAAATGTCCAAAAACTTGTTCATGAATGTCCATAACAGCTTTATTTGTAAATCCCCAAACTGGAGACAAGCAAATCTGTCAACAGGAGAATGAACAAACATATTATGGTTAATCCATAGAAAGAAATATTACTCAATAGTAAAAAGGAATGAACTATTGATACATGCAACAATGTGGGCTAATCTCAATTATGCTGAGTGAAAGAAGTCAAGCAAAGAGCACATATTGTGTGACTTCATTTATATATAATCCTAGAACCTGCAAACTCATGTACAGTAACAGGAAGTAGATCAACAGTTAGCCAGGGACACAGATGGGAAATGAGATAGATTGAAAGGGGTATGAAGAGACTATTAGATTAGAGACTATTAGAGGTGATGAAATATTTGTTACCTTGTGCAGATAGTTTCAAGTGAGCATAGATAAGGTACAACCAATCTAACTATACCTTTTAAATATGAGTAGTTTATGGTATTTCAGTTATTACCCATGACAAAGTTATACAAAACTATTAACGACTAGCTAAATATAACTCATAAACCTAACAAACAAAAGAAAAACCCAAGTCCAAAATATAATGTATTTTAAATGCATACCTTAAAAAGGAAATAAAGGATAATGGAACTCAAAGCATTTGGGAATCTTTGAAGATCAATAAAAACATCCAACTAAGCTTATTTATAATATAATGGAAGTAATAACCATGCTACAGCTCAGAGTATAAATGTTATACAGCTTGAATATGTACAATAATAATAGCTAATAAAATCCTGTGATGGGAGAAAACTCAATAGGAGGATGTATAAGAATTCTAATTTCCAAATATTTTGTGTGGGGGCTTAATTAAAATCTTCCCAAATGCAAGCAGAGATGAAGAAGAAGGCAAAAGGGAAGAAGAAGAAAAAGAAGAGACAGAAGGAGGAGAAAAAAAGGAAGAGGAGGAACAGGGAAAAGGGGAGAGAAAGTGGGAGGGGGAGACACACTGGGGGAAGGAGAAGAATTAAATTCATAATAAGTAAAATAAGATCATAAGTATTAATTTTGATTTTTTATTGGCATGAAAAATTTATCAGTTGCAGATGATGAAACAAAGATTTGAGTACAAGTGGTTTATTTGGGGCCAAATCCAAGGAAACACCAGTAGAAGAGGAGAAAGTGAGACAGGGAAGGGAAGGAAGTGAACATGTTAGCAAACATGACAAAAAATTATATTAAAGATAAATAAATAAATGCAATCTGAATTTCATTATATATTAAAAAATAATATATTATCAAGGAAATTACAGTGTGGGGAGTTTGAGCACTCTTTCTGTGAAGAATTCTGTGTGAGTAGTTTGAGTTCTCTCTCAAGAGTGGAGAATTCTGGGACAGAAAACCAAGTGTCACTCAACCTGAGAGGAGAGAGAGCTGGGGTATGTATCCACCAAGCCCTGTCAATCAATGGTTGAGGGCTACTCTCAGATGTGTTAATTTTCCAACACTTCCAGCCTGTCCATAGATGAGCAGGAGCAGGCTGCAGTGGAAATAGAACCTTCAGACAGAGTCCCAGGGGCTGGAAATTAGATTTCAAGCTGACATGCATGGAAATAATGTGTGTTAAGGAAACAAGGGAGGGCATTCTGTACTGGTCATCCATTACATGCCAGATACTGTAACAACTAAACAGACCGACAGCAACCTTAAGAAGTTTAAATTTCCTCTCACTTGAACACAGCTTCTTAGTTTGATGTTAGCTCTCTCCTACACAACCATGCACATGCAGACAATAGCAGAATATCAGGGGAACACTTATAAACAACTATCAAGATTTAAACGTGCCAAAGCTGGTACCAGCTCTTTTATTTTTCCTTTAACTCTGTCTGCTTGCAATCATATCTAATAACAATAATTTAGATGCAGGAGAACTCAATTTCCTAATATGATATTTAGACTTGCTCTGTCACTAGACCCAAAGCACAGAGTAGCAATCCTTAAAAAAAATTTTTTTTAAATTTATTATTATTTTAAATATAATTTATTGTCAAATTGGCTAACATACAGCGTGTAAAGTGTGCTCTTGGTATTTGGGGTAGATTCCCGTGGTTCATCACTTACAATACAACACCCAGTGTTCATCCCAACAAGTGCCCTCCTCAATGCCCATCACCCATTTTCCCCTCTCCCCCCATGCCATCATCCACCTTCCATTTGTTCTTTGTATTTAAGAGTCTCTTATGGTTTGCCTCCCTCCCTCTCTGTTTGTAACTATTTTTTCCTTTCCCTTCCCCCATGGTCTTCTGTTAAGTTTCTCAAGATCCACATATGAGCAAAAATATATGGTATCTGTCCTCTGGCTGACTTATTTCACTCAGAATAATACCTTCCAGTTCTATCCACATTCCTGCAATTGGCATGATTTCATTCTTTCCCATTGCCAAGTAGTTTTCCATCATATACATAAACCACATCTTCTTTATCCATTCGTCAGTTGATGGGCATTTAGGCTCTTTCCATAATTTGGTTATTGTTGAAACTGCTGCTACAAACAATTGGGGTACATGTGTCCCTATGAATCAAGAAATGCTATTATTCTGATAAGATCTAAATGCTCAATAAACAGGCAAAGTCATTCCCAAGAGTCTCTTTATAGTTCTAGCCTGAGAAGACACATCTATGCTCATGATTTTGACTCTCACCTCTCAGAGTCTATGGGACTGTGGACTGGGGGGATGGTAATAAATTACTCTTGTCCAATAGTTTATGAGAATGCACCCCCCACTGCATCATCCATTCATATTAGTTGGTGAGTCATTTCTGGTATAAGAGCCTTATTTGGTCAATGGTAGTTCTCAATGAAGGGAAAAAGATATATTAATTTTAAAACATACACCAGGAGAACACTTTTCTTGATGTCTTGACCCAGGTTGACAACAAAATTTTTCAGCTGGACACGGAGACAATGTATTTTTCCAAAGATGGACCGATTCTATTGAAATGACATGAAAGTTTTATGGCTGGAATCCTAGAAGGATGTGTGGTTTTCAATAAAATATTAATGAAAAAAAGCATTGTTAAAATGATACATTTCCCTTGGCATCACTTAAGCCTTGAATTCAGAGCTATTTCTGGACTTTTCACTCACATGAGGCAATACATTCTCTCTCTCTCTCTGTCTCCCTCTCTCTGTGTCTTTTCCTGTGTATTAATTTGAATTGTATTTGCTGTCACTTGCAATTGAAAGAGTTTTAACTAATTCAGAAATTGGACCATGCGTGGTGTGGTTTCCAGGCAGCCAAAATCCTACAAATGTCCACAAGAGAGCCACAAAAAACAGATTATGGAAACACAGAGCATTTAAGTAGAAAGGAATTTAAACATTATCTAACCCAACCATGTCACTTTTAGGACAAGTTAGTAAATCTCCAAGAAATTCAATGAATCAATATACTTTCAATGAATGAGACTTTAGAGAACCTAGAACCCTGAACATTTACAGGAAAAAAAATCGTTTTTGAGAACAACACTCAAAAGTCAATACAGAGTGTCATGAAGTTTTGTGGATAGGAATTGGTCCCAATTCATGATGCAGCACAATCACCTCATTTATTCTCAATAAATATATTTTGAGCACCAGAAATGTATTAGTCATTGAGTTAGGTGATGGGCATAGAACAGGGAACAAGATCAGCAAGGAATATACATACCTTCAAGGAACATTGTGTCTAGTGGGGAAGGCAGTCAATAAACTAAAAGTTCTACGCAAATAAGTATTGTTGCTATTATAATATACACTGCAAAGGAAAAGGTTGACATGAATGAATGTAAGAGGAGGATCTGCCCCTATGGTGGTGTGGTGGGGGGAAGGGGGGAGGGTTGGGGATCCAAGAAGGTTTCTGAGAAAATGGTATTTAAGTCAAGACCTGAAGGATACTAGAAATTTGCCAGGTGAATTTGCAGGTTGGAGGATTCCAGGCACATGCAGAGCCTCTTGATGGGTAAGAGTTTGGCTTCTTAAAGAAAGAGAAAACAAGCCAGCATAAGTGATGATTAGTAGAGTGGAGAAGAATAACTCAAACAAGGCCAGGAAGATAGGCAGAAGGTAAGATCACACAGGGACTTCTGGGCAGTTTGGAAAGAAGTTTGGACATTATCATAGGAGCAAAGGAACCACTCTTCACACACAGTGGGGTGGGTTGTGGTTTGGAGGGGGCCAGAACGAATGCAGAGATAAGACAGGCATGAGAACAACAATCCAGGCCAGAGATCAAAAGACCGCAGACAGTACTAGTTTCAATGGAGGCAAAAGTGAGGATAAATACAGGAAGTGGACTCTTAATATTCTGGAGGTATTCTCTGGCTTTCCTGTACTGGTTGAAGTTGTGTGTGGTCACTTACAATTCGAAGGGTTTTTGCTACCGCAGAAACTGGTATCAGGGGCGGGGTGTTTTAGTGGGGAAATGATGATTCAACGAGGAGGGTGGTGTGCAAGGAGGGAGAGAAAGCAGATGAGAGTAAAGAATAACAGCCAGGTTTCTGGAATGAGGCAGCGAGGGGATGGATGCTGGTGACGTTTACCAGCTTATAAAACAAAGGAGGAGAAGGAAGGGGAATACCACAGGATCATGATGGCATACCAGAGAGCTACTTTTGAACTGTGTTCCAGCTTAAGGACTTGATAAGAAAGCCAACTAAAATAGGATTGCTTTGGGAAGGGTAAAAACTACTGAAGCCAGAGAGTCTCCAACATTTCCACCTATGTTCCTGTAAAGCAGAACTTCAGCATGTCGATGTTCCGGTAAGTAAAATCTCTGACATCATGGCAGACGATTCAGCTGGCATCCCTTCAATCTGATATCCTTTAAAAACCCATTAGCCAGGGGTACCTGGGTGGCTCAGTTGGTTAAGCCTCCAACACTTGATTTTGGCTCAGGCCATGACCTCACGTTTTTCGAGTTCGAGCCCTGCATCAGGCTCTATGCTGGCAGTGCACGGCCTGCTTGGGATTCTCTCTTTCTCCCCCTCTCTTTGCCCCTCCTCTGCTCGCTCATGCTTGTGCACACAGGCTCTCTCCCAAAATAAATAAATAGACTTTAAAAAAAAAATTTTTTTTTAATCTATTAGCCATTTACTTAGTGGAGGTAGAGTTCCACAAACAAGGAATTTTAAAAATTTTGAGATTTTGTGTTTCTGTGTTTATTTCTCACCACAATCCAGAAGGAGAGTCATCCTCAGCCCTGTCCTAGTAGGTGGGAAGTATGAAGTGGAAAGAGGGTCAGGCTGAGAATGGTGGGGCTAGGATTTAAACTCAATGTAAACTGCATGTAGTTCCTGAAGCTTATATGTCACATAATGATTGGTTGTGGGTTCCCACTTGTTCCAGAAAAACATATTCAAGTATCTTAGCTTTTTAAATGTTTTAAAATATAAGGAGGGAACTCAGTAGATGCATGGAGTACTTTGTGCTGATTTTAAAAAAGAGATTAGGGATTGGGGGGAAAACCTTTATAAAGACTCAAAAACTCATGGTACAGTTCAGTTATTTTTGATATGTTACTAGCTTTACAAGTAAGTTTCAACTTTGCTAAATAAAATGTGGGAATGGGGACAACTGATTTTTACATCCTCCAAATTCTGCTCATTGTATCTCAAACACAAAACACCATTAAAACCAAACAGCATATAATTTATAGTATGGCATTTGAAAAATACTTTTTTTAAATTTTATGGGGCTCAAACTCACAACCTTGAGACCAGGAGTCACATGCTCTGTGGACCAATCCAGCAGGCACCCCTATAATACGGCATTTTTTTAAAATGAAGCAAAGTCTTAATGATTTTTAAAAATAGGCTAAGCTGTTTACCAAACCAAATATTACTTTACCAATCCTTAAAAGGAAGGAATTAAATATTACTATTTAATATAAAATTTTAAGCTTGAAATCTTAAAAAAAATTTTTTTTAAATGTTTATTTTTGACAGAGAGAGAGACAGAGCACAAGCAGGGGAGGGGCAGAGAGAGAAGGAGACACAGAATCTGAAACAGGCTCTAGGCTCCGAGGTGTCAGCACAGAGCGCAAGGCAGGGCTCGAACCCACAAACTGTGAGATCATGACCTGAGCCAACGTTGGACGCTTAACCGACTGAGCCACCCAGCCGCCCCGTAAACTTGAAATCTTATAAAAGAAAAGAAACACACTTCCAGAATAACACCAAAAAAGACATGTCTTTTTTAAAGCTTTTAATTTAAAAAAACAAAAACAAAAACAACAAGAAATCGATAAAACAGGAGATGGCATTCAAAAGGACAAGTAATTAAATCATAATATTTCTGTTTCTTTTAATTTGATGTAACAATTAATTTTCTTTGGAGTGTTGGTTTTTTAATGTGCATTTCTTCCCAAAGAAAAATCACCAAGAAATAAGTTTTCCAACATAAAAAATCTACTCAGGGTTTCCTTGGGAGCTATAAACAACGGGTGCACTTTTCAGGGACAACACAAACGTGAAACTAATGACGCAGAAACCGCACCAGATTCTTACACACTCGGGCATACGGTGACACAAACACCAGTGCTTTTTCTTGAGGACTCACGAGACTATTTCCAGTTTTGACCTGGGAAGAACAAAAACTAGGATAACTTTCTCTGTTTGGCAGAGAAATCTCATCGGCTTCAAATACCAGCTCTGTCACTGTGAAATGAGTTGACCTAAGGTGTCACTCTCTATAATTCAATTCACAGAGCACAATGGATTCACAGAGCTCTTTCTGTAAAAGGCATGTGCGGTGCGTGCGTGTATATGTCTATGTATGTGTTGCATGGTTTTTAAATTTTTTTGAAAATTTCTTATCATAAAGATTCCATCTAAGGATTAGAACTTCCTTCTGCCTGCACAGGGTTCCCCAAGTTCTGTCACTCTGCCACTAACACCAAGCCTCTTGGTAATGCTTAGAAGCCTGCATCAAAGACAGGAAGGGAAAAGCAGAAGTGAAAGGGAGATGAAAACATAGGACCCAAGAAACAGAAAAACCTAAGAAAGCTTGCTTACCATAATACTAATTGATGATATAATAATTTGTACCCCCATGACATCCAACATAATTCTGAACTCAGTGTGTTTCTAAATTCAGTCATAAAATCCTGTTCATGTTAGCTTATCCAATACATGCAACCTATTTTTTTGTTTGTATAAATAACAGGCAAAATTTATACATAAACCTAAATTTGTACAAATGTTGTCCTGTCCTCCAGGTGGGTTGGAGTAATTACTCTATCACCGGATCCCTATTCTGTGACCGTGAATAAGTTTTTGTATGGCATGCTTGTTTTATCAACACCATAATTGTAATAAGATAAATACTCTCCACCCTGGATGAGTCCATATAAATACCCATTTCAATAATAAATACACCCATAGTCACAATTTGCAATGGAAGTCCTGAATATGTATTAGACATTTCAAATAAATAGCAAAGCTGGAGTGTTATACCCTGAAATGCTAAACTGTCATTCAGGAAGTTGAAGGAAAACTTGAACATATTTTCTAGCCAGTTAATTTTTTTTAATGTTGAAATTTTCAATGTAAGTCACAATTTCTGAGGTTTATATTAGAAAAGAAAAACTCAGCAAGAAAAATATTGTAAGCATTTCTAGTGACCCTACTATTGAACGTCTCAGTCTCAATGCATACAATACTGTTACATTTTGCTCTTAGACCCTGTTCTTTCATTTTTCCAGTGGAACTCTGTAGTCACATGTGTTTGAGTAGAATTCTGAAGGAAACAAGAAGAGGGGATGACAGAACCAGTGTCATGCTCTTCCTGTATAGATTCTACGTGCCATATGGAACAACCCAACCTTTGGCAAACTTCAGATCACAGGGTACATATTTTAGGAGTCCACCAAATTAAAATCTGTGGTTCCCAGGTTTCAAAGGCATTAATGTAGTAGTTGTCTGGGAATTATCAAAGGCAGAGGAAACACCGCCTCATGGTAATATACTAGATGGAAAACAATTAGCATTTTCAGGTAGTAGCGATTGCGAGAGAAAATTAACTGCAGATTCTCCACCAGACTCACCTCAAAATTTCAGGATACCATGAAGAAATTCCAAGGCAGAAAACCACACTAAATTCTAAGGTTTCACATTCTCATCATGCATCATTCTAGAATGTTCTAGAATTGTATCATGGACCTTTGCTGGAAATCTGATTCTATGTATTCAGACCAGAACCAATAGTTAAGAGTTGCGGGTAAGATTCTCATAAAAGAAAAGGCGTTTCTATATTCAAAGTCTTTATAGCACATTTTTTGTAGGACTCACCAGAGGAGGAATAGAACTTTTTTAGGTTTATAAACCACCAAAAATGTGAATGACGTTTGTAGGGTTTCGTGGCCATGCTGAACATGTAGCAAAACTGGAATGGAAGTCAGGCAATAATGTTCACATCCTGGCTCTTTCAGTAAAACCATATTTGTGGGTATGTAGGGTACTTTTCCTCCATCCAAAAGACAATCCAAAAATTCCTCCACAGACTCTAGATATAAACTAACAAATGACATCACCTTTAATGGTGAAATGAGGAAACATAAAATATAACAGTGAAGAGTTCCACATCTTAATGGTAATTTCCTTAACAAAAATAAATCACCTGACACCCAACTGATCAAAAGGAGGGTATGGGCTAATACTTTAACATTTTAAAATTTGCTACTACCATAATGGTACTAGATCCCAATATTAATTGGCATCTACATATTTCTTTGTAGTGCTGAGGTTTTCATATATTTTTGCACGGTTAAGACTTCTTCTGTGGATATAGTACCTATGATATCCTACCAGGTTCCAATATATAGCATACCATATTTGCATTAACAAAATATTATTTTTCATTTTATACTTTTAGATTACTATCTATATGTGATGAAAAGTATTTAATATTTTTGTCTCCAAACTTCCTCTGTAAAAGAGGATGCATCTTATACATACCTGTATGTGTTACAGAACAGCAATTATATTGGGTATGCTTGTTTCTTTGGGTTACAATTTCCTTCTTTGTCCAATGATAGAGGCCCCTACTAAGTTCATTAGGCTGTTGCAAACATCAAGATCATTTAGGCACAAGGTTTTTGAGATAAATAAAGCATTATAAAAAATGTTCTTACCCTGTTACCAGCTACAGGAGCAACAAGGGATTAAGTCAGATCCCTCTGGGGAATATAGAATTTCCTCTACTGTAGCTAGGTGATAAGACCTGCCCAGTTCCTTGGCTAATGGATGGGTCAGCCTAGAGAAGAAAAAACATTTAAAGAGACCTTTCCAAGGCTGGTAGGAAGTTGAATTTTCTTGCCAATGGAATCAGATGAACTATCTATTCTGTACACGTTAAGTTTGAAGTTGGCCTTCAATTTCCAACCGTTGCCCAAGAGTTTAAAGAAGAGAGAAGGTCACACCTATGGAAGTAAGAGATAAAATGTTTTTGTCTGTAGTTAAACACAAAAACACATCTCTGTTAAACTGATCCCTTGCGTTTAACACAATGACTGAATTTCCTTTCAGAAGGTATGGTTGCATAAATATTTCTTATGATTTAACCTTCCACTAATCTAAACAATTTTTCTTAAAAAATACCCCCAGATATGCTTCATCCTTTAACACTGCCCAATTAGTTGAAATTTGAATACTTCTTCCAGCTCTGTAAATACAATCATTTTGTCTAAATTTTTGTCTCAACATAAAAATCTCAGCATAGGGGCCAGCTTTTACTCAAACTACCTGTTTCAGATATGTATTACAATGGAAAAGACAACCAACAAATAAATATATGAGTAGGAAAAAAAAGGCTGGAAGTAACTACCTTTAAAATAATTGGTTGGTAGGATTATGGCTAATCTAATCTTGATTTTGGTCCACTGGCCTACATCCTCTACAAACTTTTTTTTTTAAGGTTTATTTTTATTTATTTTGAGAGAGAGATAGACAGCAAGCAGGGGAGGGGCAGAGACAGAGAGAGGGAGACAGAATCCCAAGCAGGCTCCACGCTGTCAGAGCAGAGCCCAACGCGGGGCTTAAACTCACCAAACGTGAGATCATGACCTGAGCTAAAATCAAGAGTTGCACACTTAACCAACTGAGCCACCCAGGTGCCCCTCTCCTCTACAACCTTTGAACATTTTTCTGTTTTACAACAAGCATGTATTACTTTTACAAGAAGGGTATGGGGGAGTCATTTACATAGAAAGAGTCTCAAGAATACTAGATAAATATACAACACGAGATGCCTTTGACATTGTCTCAGACACTGAACAGGAAATGGAAGGCTCACAAAAGTTCCTCTTCACAGCTAGCTCAACCTGCTTGAACAATGCTAAGTGTGTAATAATATTTTTTTTTTTTAAAAGAGAGAGATAAATACCGTTTTAGAAAAAATTAAAGCACATTTCCTTTTAGGGGCGACTAATTCAGCAACATTTAACGAAGCTTTTAAAACGCAATTGTCACAGAGCACCATTAAATATTCACACGAAAGAGACACAGGCAGCTTAAAGATGGACATGTCCTTGTTCTTGAGATGGCCAATCCGCTTGCGACAATATGAAAAATATTCAGTGCATCTGGTTGGGGCCCACATGGATGATGACGTGTTTCTCGTAAGCCCTTTTCATTGTTTTCTCGATTTGCTTCAAAAACACTTGTGGGATTCGTCCACATAAAGTGTGCACAGTCTCCAAAAACTTCAGCTGGAGAGGGTAATACATGGATTGGAAGAGATTGTCTTGAAAGGGAAACTGAAAAATGGTTTTAAAAAAAAATGAAAGAAAATGTTTATTTTAGTTACTGAAATGCCATTTAAAACGCAAACAACATTTACCAAAAAATGAAGCAGGGAATTAAGCATGCAAGCATAGGTTTGGAAGTTCTTTTTTTTTTTTTTTTTTAATTTTTAAAAAATATTTATTTTTGGGAGAGAAAGAGAGCGCGCGCGAGCGCGCGAGCATGAGTGGGGGAGGGGCAGAAAGAGAGGGAGACACAGAATCTGAAACAGGCTCCAGGCTCCGATCTGTCACCACAGAACCTGATGCGGGACTCGAACTCACGAGCTGTGAGATCATGACCTGAGCCTAAGTCGGACGCTTAACCGACTGAGCCACCCAGGTGCCTCAGTTTGGATGTTCTTAGACATAGTGGAAGGGAACTCTGAGGATAGAAATTCAAAACCTGATTCAATCCTGTGCAACCTGAGGCAATTACTTTACCCTATTTGGGCTTCACTTTCTTTCTTTTGTTCTTTTTTTTTTTTTTTTTTAAAGATGGTTTATTTGGGTCCTTAAAACTCTTAAAAGCTAAGACCAACATGTATCTTCAGGGACAGGATATTCTCTACATAGTATGCTCTTGCTGAAGAGAAGCAAGGCTCAAGTAGAGATGTGACACCACCTGCAATAAGACACTGAATTCCTCACATATTTTGTTTGTCTCAATCTCTTCTTTTCCAATTTTTTTATTTATTTTGAGAGAGAGAGAGAGAGAGAGAGAGAGACAGACAGACAGAAGGGCAGAGAGAGAGAGAGAATCTTAAGCAGGGTCTGTGCACTGCCACTGCAGAGCCTGATGCGGGGCTCCATCCCACGAGCCATGAGATCATGGCCTGAGTTGAAACCAAGAGTCAGATGCAGAAGGGACAGAGCCACCCAGGTGCCCCTGTGTTTGTCTCAATCTTAAATGAAGAAACTCTAGGGTATGTCTATAGTAATCTGATGAAGTCCACAGTTTGGCAATTACTAGTGAAATCTAACATCAATGAAATTCATTTTAATAATTCAGGTACCAAACACTGCTTGTTGGTTTTTTTCCCATGTAATCCTGTGCTTTTCTTTTCTTTTCTTCTCTTTTCAAGCAGGCTCCCTGTGGGGTGTGGAGCCCAACGCCGCAGGACCTGAACTCACGACCCTGAGATCAAGACCTGAGCTGAGATCAAGAGTCAGATGCTTAATTGACTGAGCCACCCCGGTGCCCCATTTTTAAAAAAACATTCTCTTGTCTTCCCATGGAAGGTGTCTATAAACAGAATTTTCGAAAATAGATCCTGAAGATCATGTAGTTATGAGCATGTGTCAAATTTTTATTATAATCTGGTTGAAATGGAAAAGGCCTCTAGTAAATGAAGTTAAAGATTCATTGTTGGCGAGGAAATTTTATACAAAGAGAGTAGAAAAAAAAAAAGGAAGAAGAGTGAAAAGGTCAGTAAATGCTTGCTTGGCAGCAGAGTGGGTGGGTGTCTGGTTTCCTAGAACAAGCCTTAATCCCTTTAAAGTTCATCAGAAATATTGCATAAGCGTGTTTATCAGAAATGCGAATTTCTTCCCAGAAGGGGATTATGCATTATGTAACGCAAGAAGGACCATGTTTGGGACAACTGTTTTCTTCCGCAGCACAATTTAGACTACTGATCAACTCCTTTTTCATCATGGTGTCCCTAGTGATAGGAAAATAGGTCAAAACCTGGAAGTCATCCTTGATTCTTTCTTCCCTCCCACGTCCCTCTTTTCATTAATCCACAAATGCTGTAAAATCTGTCTTTCCAACGAATCCTACATGTGGCCACCACTGCCAACCTTCCCGGTGCCACACAAGTACATGCCATCCCCATGTTGCTCCTGGATATCTCCAGTAACTCTCATCAATAGCCCTTGTGTTTTCACTCTTGCCTCCTTGCACTGAGTTACTGAGGTGATATTTTTAAAGCAAAGATCAGACCGTATCACTTTCCTGCAGGGGCTTCACGCTGCAATTAAAGTAAGATTCCAATTCCTCTCTTGTCCTCAAGGCTCCATGTGACCTGGAATTGTCATTGGTGTCTCTGTCCTTCTGGCCACACTGAATTCTTCCCTGTCCTTTGGGCTCACCAAACTCACCCTTGCCTCAGGGGCTTTCCCTGGCTTATTCCTTCTCCTTAGCAGTATCTCCCCCTAAACTGCCCCAGGGCTGCCCCCACTAATCACACTACCAGGCTAGCAGAGGCCCCCTGAGGACCCCAGCTCACTAACGCTCCTCCCTACCCCTGACTCTCAGCCCATCGCCCTGCTTCGGTTCCCTTTTAACACCTCTCACTACCTGGTACGATTTTTCGTCTTTCTTTGTTTATGTGAGTATAGTCTGGCTTCCTCCACCCACAATATATGCGTCCTGGGGACCAGGCTTTGTCAGTCTTGTTAACTTCTGAGTTTCTATAAGCTAGAATTGTTCCTGCAATAGATGATTGTTGGAAGAACTACTGACAGAACGTGTACCTGATAGATGACTTCCTTGGGTCACGATGGGAGGAGACTGCATGTCCCCTTTGCCAAACACAGACACACAGGCTTAGGATGTGTGTGTGAGAGAGACAGGAGATGGAAAGGAAAGGAAGCAGGAAAGAGGGACAGAAGGAAAGGGGGAAAGGGGAGAGGGACAAGAAGAATATTTTCAGAGAGGGATGAAGGGAGAAAGAAATACAGTGTGAGAGAGAGAAAATACTTAGGAAGAGAGAGAGAGAGAGAGCAAGTGAGACTATGTGGACAAGGTAGAAAAGGAGGCAAGTGTGAAACTGTTAATAACTTCTAATTATTGAGCACAACCATAGGTCATGTGCCATACTACAAGTTTAAAAACCATCAGTTTGTTGCATTCTTGCAACACTTTTATGAGGTAGGTAATATTATCATCTCCATTTCACAGATGAGGAAACTGAGGCCCAGTAAGGTAAGAGCAAAGAGTTAACGACTAATCACCAGAAAGGGGCAAAAATTGGGCCTTGAACCAAGGTCCGTTGACCCCTACCCCAAGCCCTGACCCCACCACATGACGGTGCCCAGCCCTGGGGACAGCGGGGAAACATGTCTTCCAAGAGGGAGTCTACTTCTAATCAGGTTTCAGGATAGGGTTAGTGAGCATTCCTGTCTGAAATGATTCAGTGAAAATGGTCCCTTTAGGCCTATGGGAGGATCATCATTGAGGGTATTTGGCAGGATCATTTATGACACAGTTATTTGTTTTCTTTCTGCTCCTCCAGAAAGCAAACAAGATGTATTGTAACTCGAGCCACAGTTGCTCAATTCCAGACTAGGGTTGACAGATCACAAAAGAAACCCAAGAACGGCTCTGAGGTATATATACCTGCTGCATACTCATTGAACTTCTGTTTCTACTCCTCAATGGCTTTGCCCCTGGAGCCATGTTTGAATATCTAACGTGATGGTAGCACTAAGTACAGAGCAAATTTTCTGTGTAATTAAATCACCTGGTCTTTGAAAACCACCAGCAGGAAATGCAGGAGAAGAAAGCAGTGTTAGCTTAGCTTACATGCAGGCTAAACTCATTCCCTGCAGAGAAAATTCTGGAAATTCCAGAGACTCTCCTTAGCAAGAGGCACAGTATTCACACACACAAAAATATATGCCTGTGTCTCAGGATTCACTCCCACCAAAGCCCACTTGTGACACCGTGAGGGTTTCTAAATTCTTAAGAAAAAAATCCTCTAAATCTACATACTTGATGTCTGGGGCCAGCAAAAGTTTCCGATAAAGGACCAGATAGTAAATATTTTAGACTTTGTGGGCTACACAGTTTGTTATAAATACTCGTCTCTGTCATGATGGCTTCCAACCAACTACAGCCAAACACATAAATGAATGGGTGTCACTGTGTCCCAATAAGACTGTATTTATGAATGCTGAGATTGGAATTTCATATCACTGTCTCACATTACGAAATATTCATCTTTTCCTTTTTCCCCAGTGATTTACAAAACCATTCATAGCCCACATGTCTTGCAAACACAGGCAGCAAGGCAGATCTGGCCTGAGTTTGCTGACCCCTACTCTACGTCTTGGAATTACGGTTTCAAAAGGGACATCCCTGAATCTGTGCCACTCCTAACAATCTCCAGATAAAAAGCAACATCGAATGCAGCATTTCCCACAGTGTGGGATGCAAGGCAAAAGCAGGCAGTATTTGAGATTTTAGGTAGTGAACCCCAAAGTGAGGTTTTTATCAACTTTCCCATTTACTGCAAGAAAATAGTTCCCAGGTATCTTTAATTCACCAGCACTTGCTAATCAATCCCTTCAAGGTTGTAAGAGGGGACCTCAGGCAGTGAGAAGTCCAGCTCCAGGCCTAAATTCTACTGTGTGATCTTTCAGACTCAATCACAGGTAATGACAGTACTGCTGGCTGGCTCTGGAGGGGCTGGGAGCTACCCTTGTGACATCTGACTTGGTGCACAGGCAACGCCCTGTAGTTTATTTGAAGGAATTGGGGTCAAAAACTCAGGTCCCTGCCCTGGGCCAGCCACGCTCAGATGCATATCTGCATTTCCATCCCAGGCACCCCATTTTGAGGCCTCCCAGGCACAAGGGATGGGGAGGATGGACATGGGAGGGGGGGAATGGTTTGGGAGGGTGGTATCTTTCCACTCCTCCCTTTTTCCCTTCTCCTTCCTCCTCCCCTGGCCTAAGGTCAGGGTCCTAAGGATGCAGAGGCCTTGAGATGACTTTTGCCTCTAGGCTGCATTCTGCTGATCAGTACCCTTTGCCGGGTAAAAATGCAACACGGGGGCTAGTGCCTCTTTTTGCCTCTTGAGTACACTGTTGCAATATGTAAATAAACACTTGATTCTTAATTACAGTCGGACCCCTTGTCCTAATCGACCACCTCCACGCCCACTTGTTCAACAGGATGCTGGCAACCAGGCAACAGGCTAAGCTCGAGCTGCATAATATCATTTTGTTCTTATTATGTTATCGTTACCCTAACGCATTCCCCTCTATTATGGCAAATGGCACTGGGTTTCTTTCTGATGATATTTAATTTCCTCCTTAAGTGAACTTAGTTGTAAATACTGAGTGGATATAGTGTGAGGACTTAGTTGTAAATACTGAGTGGATATAGTGTGAGGGGGCAAGTGGATATAATGAAATAGTGACTGGGATTGGGGAAAGGGATATCACTCACTGCTTCTGGGGGATTCTCTGGCCTTCAAAGGCACTGGTGACCAAAGCGCCTGTACCGTCTCGTGCTGAATAAGCATGTGTGTGCTGAACAGCGGCAAGAACACACTTACATCCCGTATTGCTTCATAGAGTGCTTTGAAAGTTGGCTGCTTTTCATCATGGTAGACGCCTCGGTTCCCGTGCAGAACAGACACGCCTTCCCGCTCAGCCTCTTTGCAGTTGCTTCCGTACATGCAGTGATCGGGACGGTAGTTCCACTGGCACGGGAACACATAGAGACACTCTGGCGGTGACAAGAGAAAGACATGTCCGCAGTCAGTGCCGGCTCTCCTCTGCATGACTGGTGCTTAAACCAGTGTTTCCATAATCTGCACACCACACGGGATTTCAGTGCATGGGAATGTGACCATGACCCACAGGCCTGATGTCACTCCATTTTTGTCCTTATTTTGAGGTAGGGAATTGAAGAGGCACATGCTAATGAGGCTGTAGGTTTCACCCAAAAAAGAAGGGCAGTGTATCACGGACAAGGAGGCAGACAAGGTCAGCAGACAGCCTGGGTCCGAATCCCAACTGTCTTCACTCAAAAACAGTGCAACCTAGAGCCAGTGAGTCAACCTCTCTGTGCTTCATTTTCCTCATCTGTAAGATGGGTACAACAGGACCTCCCTCTTACTGTGAGGATTAAATTTAAAAAACACTCAGCAGAATGCCAAGCACACAGTGGTGGTCAATAATGCTAGCGCTTGTAATCCCCTCTTTGTAAAGGTTTTATGAAATAGACAGACTTGAATGGGAATCAAGATCGAAGCAAAGATTCCTCTTTGGATTAAAAACCAAACAACAAACAAAATCAACAGGAAGGAAAAACAAAAAAAAACCCTACAAGGGTAAAGGGGGGAATCCCCCCAAAAGAGCAAAGGGAAAAAAAAAGCCCCTGTGTCAAGGTGACTATATACACTGTGAGCAATCATGTGCACACTTGTATATTTGTGTGTGCGTCTCTAAGCTGGTGGTTCTTTGCCAGGGCTCCCCTGGGGCCTTTGGGTGATGTCTGGAGGGAGATATGGAGGAGGCCACTACTGGTATCTAGCAGGTAGAGACCTGGGATACTCGAAACATTCCACAACGAACAGGACAGCCCCCATAAAAGTAACAGTGCCAAGGTTGAAAAACTCGGCTCGAATTCTGTTGGACTCAGAAAATTTCCTCCTGGTAGCTAGGGTTGTAAAATCAGCAATAAAGTCATGACCACTGAGCTTCCTGGCTCTGTAGCTTGATGCCTTTCAGGGCTGGGGCTGGAGAAGTATGGATGAAAGCTCTCTGCAAATGTTTGTCACTGTTTATGAGAAAGGCCCCCAGTGAGAACACAGAAGCATTAGAGCAAATCAATTACCATTGTCAGAAGAGCAACATAAAGCTGTGCTCCTTTGTTGGGCTGAGAGCTCTCCCTTCTCATGGAAAGGACCACAGCTTAGAGAATTACAGAGAACTTCAAGATGGAAAGCACACATCCTCTCTGGCAGACTGTGTATAATAATTCTACCACTCAGTTTTTACAGGCCATGCTGACATCCAGGCACCCTCCAATTCCTAAGCATTCCCAACACCCTGTGAGCTTTTCCTTTTCTCTGGAGGACCCCTTTCCGCCATGACGTTGCTCTTACATTCACTTCCACACTTTTAATCCATAGCTGGGAGAGAGTAGTGCTCATCCTGAAGTCACATTATCTAGATTTAAACTCCTCTTTTAGTTGTGTGACTTTTCTGCCCAATAGTGCAGAGGGGGGCATAAGGGTTCCATGAGGGAAAATATCTAAAAATGCTTTTTGCTTTTATTTTTTATTATTATTTTTTAAAGTTTATTGAGTTTTGAAAGAGAGAGAGCACAAGTGAGCAGAAGAGGGGCAGAGAGACAGGATCCCAAGCAGGCTCCATGCTGTCAGCACAGAGGTGAACGCGGGGCTCGAACTCATGAACTGTGAGATCACGACCTGAGCTGAAACCAAGAGTTGGTGCTTAACCAACCGAGCTACCCAGGTGCCCCTGCCTGTGTGCTTTTAAACGGTGTCTGACCTCAGCCCAATTGTGGCCTTTTGTAACCCCTTGAATCCCATCACTCATTTCTGATACCTGCCTGCATCTGCAATTGCAATTCCTGCTTAAGCACCTGCTAATGTTCCCTGCTGAGTGAATCACCCTAGAAGCCATCTCTGTTTCTGTAAATATGCTGATTGAATCAACAAATATTTATTGAGCGCCTGCTATGTATTCAGTGGACAAAGGAGAGTCTGGTTCCTGCCTTTGTGTTGTTTGAGACTGGTGATGGAGGTTTTTGCCTCTTCCCAGGTAATGCAGGACCCACTAAAAAAGGAAAGCTTCTGCCTCTTTGCAGCCTCCGTAGAGGACCTAGTCCAGTGAGGGCACTCTAAGGCAGAGGATGAATAGAAAGGCTGTGGAATCAAACAAAGGCTATGTTCGAAGTTGGCTTCTATCACCTCCTGGTTCTATGACGTTGGTGAGTTATCTGGACCCCAATTTAGAAGCCGTAAAAGGAAGCTAAATTATCTGGGGCTGAATTCCAGCTTTATCATGTGCTGGCTGTGACGGTACAGTGTAATGGCTAAGGAGGCAAGCTCTGAAGTCAACCCATTGGGTTTGAATACAGGATTACCACTACTTGCATGCATTCAGGCAAATTACATAATTTTTGTGGGCCTGAGTTTCATCATCTGTAAAAGGAGGAGGACTGTAAATATCACTTGTCCAGAAGGATTCTGGGGAGTACTAACTGAGCTTATAAGTATTTGGAACATGCTGGCACAAAAACAGGCACTCAGGTTAATGGAACAGAATAGAGAACCCAGAAATGGGCCCACAAACGTATGGCCAACTAATTTTTGACAAAGCAGGAAAGAATATCCAATGGAATAAAGACAGTCTCTTCAGCAAGTGGTGCTGGGAAAACTGGACAGCGACATGCAGAAAAATGAACCTGGACCACTTTCTTACACCATACACAAAAATAAACTCAAAACGGATGAAAGACCTAAATGTAAGATAGGAAATCATCAAAATACTCGAGGAGAAAGCAGGCAAAAACCTCTTTGACTTCGGCCGCAGCAACTTCTTACTCAACACATCTCCGGAGGCAAGGGAAACAAAAGCAAAAATGAACTATTGGGATCCCCTCCAAATGAAAAGCTTCTGTACAGCGAAAGAAACCATCAGCAAAACTAAAAGGCAACTGACAGAATGGGAGAAGATATTTGCAAGTGGCATAGCAGATAAAGAGTTAGTATCCAAAACCTATAAAGAACTTATCAAACTCAGCACCCAAAAAACAAATAATCCAGTGAAGAAATGGGCAAAAGACATGAATAGACACCTCTCCAAAGAAGACATCCAGATGGCCAACCGACACATGAAAAACTGCTCAACATTACTCAGCATCAGGGAAATACAAATCAAAACCATGATGAGATACTACCTCACACCTGTCAGAATGGCTAACATTAACAACTCAGGCAATAACAGGTGTTGCCGAGGATGCAGAGAGAGAGAGGATCTCTTTTGTACTGCTGGTGGGAATGCAAACTGGGGCAGCCACTCTGGAAAACATTATGGAGGTTGCTCAAAAAACTAAAAATAGAACTACCCTATGACCCAGCAATTGCACTACTAGGCATTTATCCAAGGGATACAGGAATGCTGTTTCGAAGGGACACATGCACCCCCGTGTTTATAGCAGCACTATTAACAATAGCCAAATATGGAAAGAGCCCAAATGTCCATCGATGGATGAATGGATAAAGAAGATGTGGGGTGTGTATATATATATATATATATACATACACACACACACACACACACACACACACACACACACACAATGGAGTATGACCCGGCAATCAAAAAGAATGAAATCGGGGCGCCTGGGTGGCGCAGTTGGTTAAGCGTCCGACTTCAGCCAGGTCACGATCTCGCGGTCCGTGAGTTCGAGCCCCGCGTCAGGCTCTGGGCTGATGGCTCAGAGCCTGGAGCCTGCTTCCGATTCTGTGTCTCCCTCTCTCTCTGCCCCTCCCCCGTTCATGCTCTGTCTCTCTCTGTCCCAAAAATAAAAAACGTTGAAAAAAAAAATTAAAAAAAAAAAAAAGAATGAAATCTTGCGATTTGCAACTACATGGATGGAACCAGAAGGTGTTATGCTAAGCGAAATTAGTCAGTCAGAGAAAGACATATATCATAGGACTTCACTCATATGAGGACTTTAAGACACAGAACAGATGAACACAAGGGAAGCGAAGGAAAAAGAATATAAAAATAGGGAGGGGGGACAAAACATAAGATGCTATTAAATACAGAGAACAAACAGAGGGTTACTGGAGGGGTTGTGGGAGGGGGGATGGGCTAAATGGGTAAGGGGCACTAAGGAATCTACTCCTGAAATCATTGTTGCACTATATACTAACTAACTTGGATGTAAATTTTAAAAAATAATAAAATAAGTATTTGGAAGAGTACCTAGCACATTAGAAAGCATACAATAACTGTAAGCTGTAATAATTATCACCAATGTTACTGTTAAGAACTATTGCATTAGGTCACTGGTAGGATAAAACAAAATCAAGGGAATGAGTCTAGCATAGTTCCCAACACATAGTACATTGGTAATAAATGTTTTACTCCAACTGTTTGTAGCTATGCAGGTGGCCAGTAATTCTTAAACTTTTATGGATCCACACATCTCTCTCGGAATGCAATGAAAGCTTGGGATGCCTGGGGGGCTCAGTCGGTTAAGTGTCCAACTCTCGGTTTCAACTCAGGTCGTGATCTCACGGTTTTGTAAGTTTGAGCCCCACATCTGGCTCCAAGCTGACAGTGCGGAGCCTGCTTGGGATTCTCTGTCTCCTTCTCTGTCTGCCCTTCCCCCACTTGCACTGCCTCTGTCTCTCTCAAAATAAATAAATAAATTTTTAAAAAATTGTAAAAAAAGAATCTAACAAAAGCTTTAGACCCCATCGTTGGAAAAGTACAACTGGATATATCTAAGAACATTTGCTCATAAGTTTAGGGGCTTACCGGTCTCCCAAAGACCAGCTAAGAACCCAGTGGTTGAACTCTGAGTATGCAACTGGTTTCTAGATAGAATTCAATTCACATCTTTTACAATCCTTTTCAGAATTTTGCAGAGGAAGAAACACAAAACACATGGAGCATATACATTGAAACAAGCATTTATTCATACACTGCAAGGCAGTGGTGTCGTTGGATGATAAGATTCTGCTCCTGCTCTCAGAGAATTTATACTCTTGTACAGGAGACAGCATAGAGTATATAGTAAGAGAACATGTTTTTATCAGGTTTCATAGAAAGGAGGACATTTAAGTAAAGTTCCATTTGAACTCAGGCTTACAGACTAAGGATGGGACTTTGACAGTCAGAAATGCAGGCCTGGAAGAGCATTCGAGGAGAAAATGGCTGGATCATGGTGAAGAGTCTGGAAATCAGAGTGTGCTTTACAAAAGATGAGCCGTTCAATTTCGCTAGGATAAATTCAGTCTCTTCCAAGGTGAAGATAATGGTAACAAACTTGTCATATATAGAATGCTCTGACCTAAAACATTCAAGAAATATCAGTCTATAGTGGATTGCAAGTAACTAACTTTGATTCTAGTTTGAAGGAGAAAATGAGTAAGAGAAAGGAATTTGCCTTTGGAAAGAGCGGGTGGCTCATAAAATCAGAGGTAAAGCTGAACTGGGTCAAGAAGTGGGACAGCTCCTGGGCTCTGAGAGGTGGGCACTAATTAATGTCAGCTTTTCACGACTGCTGCCAGTTCCACAACCTTGGCTACTTTCTACTCCTGGATCCCCAGTCAGGTTGGGAGGACATGGTCTGACTGGGCGAGTGGGAGTCAGGAGCAGACTAGGCTCTAAGATTGCTTGCAAGAGCGAATGGGGTATGGGGAGGGAGGGGGAGAGGGAGGGGGTGAAGAGACAGAAAGAGAGAGAGAGGGAGAGAGAGAGGGAAGAGTAATTCCCCTGAGAAAACTGGAGCCCTGTTACCCAAAGAAAGGAAAATCAAGAGTGGGCAGTTAAAAAGTAACAGACGTGTCTCTTTATTCACAAATTTTGCATGGGTTACACTTTGCAATCTCCATTTTTTAAGGGGGGAAGGAGAAGAGGGGTGGACTGAAGAGGCAACCCCTATGGAGATCAGTTGATGAACATGCAGAGTGGACTCATGATGGTTATTTGGCATGTGATCAATAACCATTCTGAAATGGATCTATTTTAAGCACGATTATCAGGGCTGTCAAAATCTGATGGTTAAAAATGATAGCATGGGGAAATGTCCAGGTTACTTTCTGCTGCTCGGGAAATAATACGGTGAGTGGTTTTAAAATTCCAAATCCCCAGAGCCTTAAACCACTGCCATTTATTTTAAAATATTTTTCCAAGCCAAGCCCTGTTTAAGCCCTGAGTCTTTGCTATTTTCCTCTCATTTTACATAGATAAAGAAGCTCATTAACTGATTATCTATGGCTCTGGAGTCCGTTAGTGATCCCTTCAGGAGTCTACATTTATTTCCAGAGCCCCCTAACTATTTGCAAAGTACTGTGTGAATTGATTGTTCCTTACGTTTCTGATTATTTCGAACTCTTGAGATCTCTAAGATTATGGAAGAGCTCAATGCCTGGTCATCTTCACTTCATGGTGAAACAGGCTTACTCCTCATTTGCTATATTACCAACAGAATGGAGGCTGTTGGATTGCATCATTAACAGTTATTTTCATTTTTTAGTTTTGTTTCTTTACTGTCTCATTCTGGAACTAGGCTTTCCTAGCATCCTCTTCTTCCTTCTTCCAGAATGTGCCCTGTTCCAGAGAAGGGCAATTAATTCTTCCAAGAAGGCCTCCCTAATCGCACAATCTAAAGAAGCAATCCTCTCCCTCCAGACAGGCTCTTTCTCTCAACCTCTCATCTGTTCCCTTGATAGCATTTATCACAACGTGTGATTTGGAACTAGTTGCTGTTCTTTGGAAGTCTACCTCTTCCAATTAAAAGGTGGGTATCATGAAAAGAGGAACTTGTCCATTCTGTCTGCTGCCATATCCCCAGTGCCCACCATGGTGGCTGGCACATAGTAGGCGCTCAAAAATACCTGCTGAATGAATGAGTGCATGGAACCTTATACGTTCCTTTACCACATGTGTTCTTCGGCTTTCTCTTACTTTCTCTTTCTCCTTCCTCTCCTCGCTTTCCCTCCTGTGGACTTTCTCCTCTGTTCACTTCCCTTTTTCACTTCATTCTCTTAAATCCATGTGTTCAACCAGCCAACACTTCTGAAGACCAACCCTGCTTCAGGCGTGAAGTCTTGCACGTGAAAGACAAAAAGTAGATACAATCCCTTACCACAAGGACCCTACAATCTTCATTCTTGTGCTTTGTATCAGAGCTCATGAAACCCCCAGATTCCCCAAACAATAAGGTGTTTCCAGTCTCCCAGAACAGTCCTAACACCAGATAGTGGGGGCTGTCAACTCCGACAACACACTCATTGCTGTCAGATGCTGGGAGCTCTTGGGGTGGGGGAGGGTCCAGGGTGGCTGCACACTCAAGTGCAGGGCTCCAGTGACCCTGGCAGTGTGAGAACAAGGCCCTAATGGGGCCACTGAAGAGACCTGTGCCATGTGAGTATGTGTCCTGCTCCCTGTGGCCCCACCAAACCCCTCACTCAACTACCCTATGTAGATTCTAGCCCATGACAACCTGGGTATATTCCAGGGGTATTTCAGCTCTTCCCTCTCCCAGTGGGCAGCATCCTACTGTTACTCTCTGGCTGAGTGCCTTGCCTTGTCGTCTATACTTGGCTGGTTTCATTTCCTTCCTTCCCTGCGCACAGCCCACCTTTATGAAAATTATTCCCGAAGAAAGGAGAGACCTAGGGGCTCATGTCTGAGAAAGGAAAATGCCACAAGGCCTTGCTCTTCTGGCTCCTGATGACCAGATTGTGGGTGGTCTCCTTATCCAAAGATAACTAAGTTCCAGCTGGGCTGGAAATCAGTTATAGGCTGGGCTGGGCAAATTTCTCTCTTTCTCTTTCTCCTTGGTCTCTCTTTCTCTTCAAGAATGTGAATTAGGAAACATAGGGGGCTGTTACCAAATATGCATCATCATTGGCTGTGGGCTTGTTAGGCTGGGCCACATATAAAGAGAATGCTGAGAAACAGAATGGAATCAGGTAGGCGTGGAGAGAAGCAAGGACAGCAGAGATCCTGGGGCCTCTGAGGGATAGAGAAATCAGCTTTGGTCCTTAGCAGATTCCCAAGAGGCCTAGCACAATCTGCCCCATGTGTTCCCAGGACCGCCCCCTGGTCCCTTCCTTAGCTGGCCTGACTATAACACATTTTAAAGGGCACCTGGGTGGCTCAGTTGGTTAAGCGTCTGACTCTCGATTTCAGCTCAGGTTATGATTTCACGGTTCATGGGTTTGAGCCCTGCGTCTATCAGCATAGAGCCCTGCTTGGGATTCTTTCTCTCTCTGCCCCTCCTCCCATTCTCTCTTTCAAAATAAATAGATAAACATTAAAAAAAACCACACATTTTTAAAAAGTGGTGTTATTGACCACAGGAGGCTATGAGTAATGTTCCAGACATGTGTTCAGGTTTTTTGTGCATTGCTTCTTTGTCCATGGCAACTTACAGAACCATAATAGCAAATATGTTTATATCCTGTGTTGGGGCCAATCTCCTCTCCCTCTCTCCTTTCTAGGGATAAAGGTGACACATGTTTTTTCAAAATAGTTTTTGGGTTTAGAGAGAGTGATCGCAACACATATAAACAAAGAAAAGGCTTATAATGTGAAAGATACCAATGGATTTCAGTTCAAAGATCTCATGTTTAATAAAGCACCTGAAAAAGGTATGAAAAAGGAAGATCCAATGCAGGTGACACAAAGAATAATCAAGGAGTTACCTAGTAATTTGCTGATCTAAAGCTAGAAAACTTGGTTATTGGTCCTGCTCAGAACCAGGGTTTAGAACAACTTGAAAAATTATTTTATAATGTTCAAGTACTCAATGGATTTACGATGGGGAGCACAGAGAAAACCAGCTGGTTTTCAGCTCCAATTAAAGACAAGGGCTCCTGTCTAATTGTAAAGCTGCTTACAACTGCCTTCAAGTATTATTTACTCACTGATCACGTCCTCAAATAATCTGCAACAGGCTAAGAGGATTTCTGGGGAGGAAATTGTGCGAATCTTTTGAATTCCTATTTGGGAGTATGTACAGATGGGCTTGTAAAAGATAGTTTTAGCCACATTACAGAGGGAAAATTGCAATATTTAAAGGACAAATAATTCAGTGGAGAGATACATTTTGGGATGTCTGCCCAGCTCTGTAGGATTCCCCTTGTTTAGAATTTCCCCGCTCTCCCAAACCCATAGGGCTGAAGTTGGGAGTGGCGTGGGTTTGTACCCCTCCTCCGTCACTCATTAGCAGTGCTGCAAATTATCGAACAAACTCTCTGTCCCTTGGTATCTTTGTCTGTATAATGGGGATTATATTCTCGGGTGGTTTTGAGGATTAGAGAAGATAATGCTTAGAACAGCACCTGGCATTTAGTAAATAATAAATGTCAGCCATGATTTCTCAGCTCCATGCTCCTGGCCTAGCTGGAACCGTCTGCTTTCTCCCCCTGGGAATTTGGAATTGGGATGGAATTGGGGGTTAATCCTTCCATGTGGCTGCACCTGGAGTATGAAGCCTTGGTACTCTACTTTGAGGCCTGAGGAGCAGAGAATGAGGTCCACAACGAGAAGAATAAACAACCTCAGTGGGAGAAAGCAAGTCCGACCTGGGATCCTCATCAATTTCCCTGTCCTGCTTCATGTTCCGGGCTGAGTCTGCTGGCCTTCCCGCCCTGGTTTCTAGCAGACATCAGTTTGCTTATAAAAAAGTATCCTTTGTGCTTGGGCTAACTTGGGGGATCTTTTATATGCAACCAAGAGTCCTAACTAATACATCAACACCTAGAAAAAAAGATGAAATCTGCTTATGAAGAAAAGGAGGAGATACAGACCTTAAATTCCCTGTTACTGTCAGAGGGAAATGGATTAAAACAGGCCACCAGTGAATGGCCAAGACATTCCCTTCATCAATGAATTAGTAGTGGTAATTTTCCCCAGAAACTCGGTTTCAATCTGCTTTTTTTTCTTTTCCAGGATTTGCTCCATTTAGATCCAACGACATACGACATTAGGTTTTAGTTCAGAGTTTTGTTTAAAAAAAATTGCAAGTACAAAGTAGGCGCTTCCAAGGTGACATGACAGACAGAAAGAGAAGTCTTTATAAACAGGAGTCTCTACTTCAGGATTTTTTCAAAGAAATGGATGGAATAGGTCCAGGTGAGGAGTGCCCTTTTATTCCCCCAAAGGTCTTTCTCAAGAAGAAAACATGGTTTTGATTTTTAACAACATAAATAATGGTTTTAGCAAAGAAGAAAGAGGGAAATTTTATTAGTTTTAGGTGTCGACAACAGCCAAGAAACATAGATCAGAAATGTTCTTCTCCCTCCGTCCCCCAACTCCGCCAAATCACAATCTAAGAACATCTTTTGCCTCCCGTGAAAAGAAAAAGGAACTGGGGAATCTAAGTCCTTATTTTAGGCTCATTTAACTCCCAGACAAGTCACTTAACTGTAGGGATCTCAAGAAATCAATTCCCCTCAATCTAGCCATTGTTCAGCTGTGGAAGGCCTCGTGCCTAGCCTATAATGTTGTCATTCAGTTCTGTGCCCTGCCATTAGTTTGGACCACACTTCTTAGAAGAATGGTGTGGCAAAAATCGAAAAGATATTCTCAAAAAACGGAGTCCAGTGTTGGAGGTTTCAACATTTGGCCTTTTGTGTCAGAAGTGTGTGGGCTGCCTCTGGGAGAAGCCCAGGGGGTGAATGAAAGGACGCACTTCACAGGGGACACAGGCACAATTCAGGCTCAGTCAATAGCAGACCAGGCTGGAATGCGCTCTGAGGGGCGAGGTGGGCGGACTCCTACACAAAGGGCATTCTCGCAAGAGAGCCTACCTGGATTGAAATAAAAAATAATATTTAATAAATCCTGGTCTCCCCATGTGATGGCATTCTTGTACTTCTGGTACAGAGGGTACAACATGTCCTCCCAAGCCAAGCCTGTTGGAATCATGCTGTTCTGGAAAAGAGACAACCATTAGAGTGGCTGAGGCAAAGCAAATACATTTTGTCCACTGAGAAACAGTGCAGAGGACCCCAAAGCCCCCAAGCCCCCCTAGGAAGCAAATAGGAGGGGCCCTGCTGGCCTCAAGACATAGGACAAAGCAAAACTAGGGCTGGAAACTGTAGAGTTTTGCCAGATGGGGTAGCACATAGATACTAGATGGGCCAGGAACCACTAGTTGGGTGGTTCCAACTATGCCCAAATTGAAACTCTCTTTCTTATGCTTAATTCCTGCCTCAGAGGGGAAGGAACAAAATACAGATGGCAGAGTTAAGGTATCTAAGGGAAAACACCTTCTCCTTGTCTTAACATAATTTACTTTTAAAATAAAAGCAACACATTTATAGACTAAATATTCAAATAGCACACAAAGATAAAATTAAAAAGTAAAAGTATTCTTCCTCCATCCTCCTACCATTTCCACCCCCACTCTTCCCAGAAATATCTACGGTTAACAATCAGGTATTCTCTTAGGTATTTCTTCTGGAAATTTCTAAGCCATAATACTTATGGTACCATGCTTTGTTGCATTTTAACTTTTTTCCCTTAATATCTTTTTAGAGATCTTATGTATCTTACCTATAGATTGATCTACTTCTTAATTAGAGGATGATTTTTTTTAATTGACTAGCTCTCTACTGAGGTTCATTTAAGTTCTTTCCAGTTCTCTACTAGGATAAAAGATGAGGCCATGAGCAGCCTTGTACAAATATCTCTGTATACATATGTAAATATATCCCTAGGATAATTTCACAAAATTTTCCATGGTTTTTGAAGCTTTGGGTAAACACAGAATTCAAACATTATAGAATTCAGAAATGCAACATAACATTCTTGAATAGTAACTGTGCTGTAGCTTTAAATACCATAAACACCTGGGCTCTTCCTGAACAAACATTTCATAACTTTGCAAATATTTTCCTCTTCCCTGGCTCCTTCCTTCCTCACCTACAAGCCCCTTACTTCCAAAAGCAGTACATTGACAATCTAGGAACATCACTGTTGAAATGACAAAATCCTGAATTTTAAACATGAAATATAAAGTATTTCCTTACCTTAAACTGGGCACTTCTTATACGAGTTAAATTCATCAGCATGACTCCTGAATTAACTCCCGCAGAGCCATAGAAAGGGTGCCGAGCAAAGCGGCTGTACCAGCCAATCTTGGGGATTTCATGCTCAGGGGCCATGGCTGCAAGCTGGGTGGCATTAAACTGCCTCAGAAGCTTCCATATGTCATCGACAGGTCTCAAAAAGAGAACGTCGGTGTCCACATAGAGAAGTGAATCCACATCCTTTAAAATCACCTTTGTGTGTTGGGGGGGGCAGGGAGGGGAGAGAAACCAAAACAAAAACAAATCAGAAACAGAGGAAGTAGCCTGATATGTCAACAGTGCCATCAATTTCACTGGTCAAGGCTGAATTGCACAAAGGGTGGTACCACTCTTAGCTTCCATTCCTCCTTTGACTCCAAGGATACATATTAATTGAAGGGTAGAGACTCAAAGGAAGATAAACCTTCATTTAGTTTGCTTCAATTCTAGGACCCTAGACTGTATTTGGGAAGGGTTGAACTTTCAGTCCATCAGCATATGGACTGAGGGTCTCTTGTGTACTTTCATCCTTCAGTGAAGCCATCTGTCTTTCTCAGTTATTCTTAGAATGAGGGTCTGGCATTGGACAGCCTGAAGTGGACAATCCCTAGACTAGCTCATGCCAGGCTTTGGGGTAAATACTCTCTGTCTCTGGATCCATTTCTTCTAGTGCCGATGGGTATAACTGCACCTTTTTGAATAAACATTTTCAGCTAAGATTTAGTCTCGGGAACAGGCGAAACAAATCATTGGCAAGCTTGGTTTGTAGATCAGGGATTGGCAAACTTTGTCTCTAAAGGGTCAGATAATAAATCTTTCAGTCTCTTTCAGTCTCTTTTCATGGCAACAATACAAGTCTGCCATGGTAGCATGAAAGTTACAACAATGCATAAAGGAACGGGCACGGCTGTGTTCCAATGAAACTTTATTTGCGGACACTAAAATTTGTATTTTATAGAATTTTCAGATGCTACAAAATCTTTTGATTTTTTTTTTAACCATTTGAAATGTAAAAGCCATTCTTGGCTCATGGGCTGTGGATTTCAACCTCTATTGCTGTTCTTTCAAGCCAGCCATCTAATAAAGCAAATGAATTCTCCTGTCCTAACTGCTTTGCTTACCAGAGTTTTGCCTTGGAGTTAGAGATTTCAAAGCCTTAGTTAGTAATAGTGTTATTTGCCTTGTTTTGCCATTATTCCCCAAATTTAGTGGTAGCTTAATTAAGGAAGGATTTGAATATTCCTGTATCCCTGGCCTAATGTTATCCAAACAGCACCACAACACCTACTACCATAGTGACACTTGCAATGGGGTGAATGTCTGTATCTTCAAAATTCACATGCTAAAGCCCTAACCCCCAACGTGATGGTATTTGTAGATGGGGCCTATGGGAGGAAATTAAGGTTCAATTAGGTCATGAGAGTGGGGTCTTCATGAAGGGATGAGTGCCCTTATAAGAAGAGAGGCCAGACACCTTGGTCTCCGTCTATCATGAAAGAAAATAATGAGAAGCAGTGTCTCAAGCCAGGAAGAGGTACTTAAAACCCGACCATGCTGGTACCCTGATCTTTGACTTCCAGCCGCCAGACCTATGAGAAAAGAAATTTCTGTGGTTTAAGCCACCCAATCTATGGTATTTTGTTACGGCAAGCCGACTAAGACAATATTCCATTGGAATCTCCAATATTTAAAACTGATGAACATGTATGTGCACTATATGATGTAGGTATCATGCAGATTTCAGATTTGAATGATTTCAGAGCTTACGTGATCAGCCACAGGATTCAGCTTTCTTTCTCATCTAGTAGAGGAATAGATTTTACAAACCAATAAAATGAAATTAAGAATAACGATCACAAAAAAAATTAATAATAATAATGATCACCTATCATTTCTTAAAAGATTACCTTGACATCCATCTTAACCACTTGACAATCTCGATTTTAGAATTAAGATGAATCCTTCGAATTGAACACACAAAGTTAAAAACTCCCCTACCTTATCCTTATTTTTTCTTATTTTCCCATGGAAAAGTAAAAAAATTTGCCACAGATTAGCCTCTGTTTGATAATTTTTTTTTTAATTACAGTTCCAGAGTATGGTGGAGCAAGGGCAAACTCTCTACAAAAGTATTAGTAAATGCATGTTATGATAAAAATTATGAACTACATGTAAATACAATTATGATGTCTTGCATGTCCAACACAATCCCAAGGGCTCAACATTCTGCCAATTTATTTTACTGGGAAGAAAAACTAAAGCAAAATAAAGGGCTCTGCCCAAGTTCATATGTCAAATAATGCTAATGATGGCTGCATTTTGGCTAATAAGGTTATAACAAGATTAAGTCACTTTCTAGAATGTGTTTTCAGGGAAAAGAGACTGTATGGTGTTCCAATATAAAGCTAACTTAGAATTACAGAATTCGAGAGGAAGAGAAACCTATTTAAACCCATGTGAAACAGTACAAATTTCTATTTATGGCTGATTATCTAATAAGGCCTGAATAAAAGCTCACAATGTAATGTTTTAATAAATTAAGGGTTATGCAGTCATCTGCCCAAAAGAATCAAGCTTGGTGATTTGCACTTGATCTTAGCCAAAAGGCTAAGAAGTGATAAGCTTGCTGACTTGATCACCCTAATTTTTTTCTTGGCCTTAATCATTTTTATTAAAGTTATCATTACTTTCTTCTTCAAAATGTTACCACTCCTCATCAAAACAAAAAAGAAGAAAACAAAAAGACTCTTCTGAAGAAGGTCTGGAAAAAAAACAAACTAAAAAGATCTGAAGAATGGAGATATTCCAACATGAAGTTATAGGCAATATCTTTAATCAAGAGAGAAAAAGGCAAAAAAAGTTGTATCAGACATTTATAAAATGAGAATAAACTCACTTACATAGGGTAAAATTTTTATTTAACCCATATCCAATTATTTGATATGAAAGACTGCTCCCGTTTTTTATTATTAGAAACAACATTACAATAGGTGCCTTTCTAGGGAAATTTCTAAGCACATAATAAGGCATTTCTTTTTCTCCTTTTTTTAATTTAATTTTTTCAAGTTTGTTGGTTTATTTATTTATTTATTTGGGGGGGCACGGAATGAGCACGAGTGTGGGAGGGGCAAAGAGAGAGAGGGGAGAGAGAGAATCCCAAGCAGGCTCCACGCTGTCAGCGCAGAGCCCCAGGTGGGGCTTGAGCTCATGAATCTGTGACATCATAACCTGAGCCGAAACAGAGACTTGGCTGTTTAACCAACTGAGCCACCCAGGTACCCTGGCATTTCTTTTTAATGTAGCAAATATTTACGCAGTTCAAAATAAAAATATCCTGAAGTAAATTTATTGACAGTTTATTCTTCCTTGTGATTCTGTCACCAACTCCCTTTCTTAGAGGTAACCGCTGATAATGGACTGCCCTTTGCTGTGCCAGAGATATTTTATGCATGTATAGAGCTATGCATGTACAATCCCCTTTCATGCTACAAATGGTAGCAGAGCATACACAATGTTATCGGCCTGCTATAAAAATAAATAAATAAAACAGTCATGCAGGAGGACTTGACGTATCGGCACACAAAGATTTTGTTCATTGTTTTTTACTTATTATTTTACTTATTATTATCTACTTACATGTTATAGAACATTTAGGTCGTTTTCAAGCTTTTGTTATGAAAAAAAAGTGTCACAGTGAGAAACCTCCTCATCTTAACCCATTTCCAACATACATGAGTTTCTCTGTAGGGTAAATTCCTTAGTCAAAGAGTACACGCATTTGTACGCGTGATACATATTGCCAAACTACTTCTCTAGAAGTGGACCCCTTTGGACTTCAACCAACAAGGTAAGAGGGTGCCTTTTTGATCACACTTCAGGGTCTGGGCCTACACGGAGCACACCTCAGGGTTTCAGCATTGCAATTCATTTTAGTTCATATTTTCTTGCAAGTCTTGCCCTGGAGGACTGCCTGGGATCGTGTACTATGGCAAGAAGTGATGCGTATCTGGAAGACCAATGAGAAACATTTAAGGACACTTGGATTCCAGTGCTGGCACCACCAGATGGCACCCACACAGGCCCCAGATCCGAATGCTTCATAGGTGGAAACCCTCTACAAACCTTCTCCAAGCCATATCTAACCCCTCCTCTGGTGATGTGTGATTCTGGAGATGTGCTTCCTGGACTAGGACCAAGGGACATGGAAGAAAAATTTAGGAATACATTTTCTAGCTGCTAATTCTGGAAAACTTGCAAGTCTTCAGTTAAGAAGGCAAAGCCAGGGGCGCCTGGGTGGCTCAGTCGGTTAAGCATCTGACTTCTGCTCAGGTCATGATCTCGTGGTTTGTGAGCTGCGTCGGGCTCTGTGCTGATAGCTCAGAGCCTGGAGCCTGCTTGAGTTTCTTTGTCTCCCTCTCTCTCTGCCCCTCCCCCGCTTGTTCTCTCTCTCTCTCTCTCTCTCTCTCTCTCTCTCTCTCCCCCCCCCTCTTTCTCTCTGTCAAAAATAAATAAAGCATGAAAACAAATTTTTTTACAAAAGGCAAAGCCAGTTCAACCTATGCTACAGATTGCAAACTAAGGCCTGTGGGTCAAATTCAGCCAGTGAATGGATTTTTAAGAAAATTTCATACATAGCCTTTTGAAAAAATTGAATTAGTTGCCAACATTTTTTAAAAACTGAAGGTTTCTCAGAAATATCTGCATTTCTGTCTTAAAAGAAATCGACGGCCCCAGCAAGAACAGCCTGCATCCTACAAGGGAAAAATCTGCTGGTGCTGGTTTACAGGCACTCCTTGCATTTCCTGCTCATTTACACAATAAACATTGATGGAGGGTCCACTAGGTGCCAGGGGTGACCAGCAGTGACCAAGACAGACAAAAATCTTTGCCTTCATGAGGGAGTCCGATAATAAATAAGATACATTATACTGATGATATAGTATGTAAGCAGGAGAAGAATAAAGCAGGGAAAGGGACCAGGGGTACCAGGGACACAGGGAGTTTGCAATTTTGAATCGGGTTGGAGAGAAAGTGTTGCTCAGAAGGGGTGAGCAAATGGGAATAAAGCAGGCTGGCACACTTCCAGAACAGCTGGGGACCAGTGTGCTTGGACCAGGGCCAACACACGGAAGAAGAGTCAGGGAAGGAGACAGAGAGGTACGAGGGCCACTTAGGGCTTTGTTTGCCCTGGGAAGAACTTTGGCTTTTACCCTAAATGACATGGAAGCCACTGACGAGATTCAACAGAAGGGTGACACGATCTGACTCAGAGAAATGGTCACTGTGGATGTTGCACTGAGAACAGATGACTGCGGTATGCAGGGGAAGCAGGGAGACCAGTTAGAACACCATTTTTTTTTTTAATTTTTTTTTATTTTTTAAATTTTTTTTTAACGTTTATTTATTTTTGAGACACAGAGAGACAGAGCACGAACAGGGGAGGTGCAGAGAGAAAGGGAGACACAGAATGTGAAGCAGGCTCCAGGCTCTGAGCCATCAGCCCAGAGCCCGACGCGGGGCTCGAACTCACGGACCGTGAGATCATGATCTGAGCCGAAGTCGGACGCTTAACCGACCGAGCCACCCAGGCGCCCCAGGACACCATTTTAATAATTCAGTTGAGATGTGACGGCGTAGTGGCAACCCAGCAAGGAAGTAGTGGTTGAATCCTCCATGTAGTTTAAAGACAGGGCCAACAGGATTTCCTGATGGACTCTACGTGTCATGTGAGACAAGGGAAAAGTCAAGTGCAAGTCCAAGGATTTTAACCTGAACAAAAGGTACCACAGAGTCACCTTTAACTGAGATGCCACTTGATATGTGTTATTCCCGAGTTACCTGTCTGGCCCTCGCAGGGCAACGGCCCATTTGTGACCGTTGAAGCCTAGTTCCTTCACTCCCTCCTCTGCATCAGCGCTCCTTGAAATGTAAAGAAGCCCATGGGTGCTCTTGGGAGGGGATACATGGATGGGGGGGGGGGTGTCTGGGGCAATGGTCAAATCATCTAGTGCTTGACCACAGTGGTGGTTACAAGGGCGTGAGCTTATTAAACTAAGCATTTAGAGTTTTGGTAGGTAGGCCCTATTTCCAAACAGACACACAGAAGCAGCCCTAACGATACACTTCGGAGAAGGGACAATCCTTAAAATCTCCAGTCTGGTATTTGTGCGTTCAGTTCCTGGCAGGATGACCTCCTAGCCCTGTGACTTTGGACAAGACCCTCAGGCTTTCCAGGCCTCAGTTCCCCATCTGTAAAAACTGTAAAGCAGTATCACCACCACCACCCTTGTCCCCAGGTTGTCCTCACGACCCAGAGAAATAACACACACGAGGTACGTGGTACAATGGCTGGTGGACAGTAAGTACTCCATAACTAACAGTGCTGTTACTGTAAGAAGGCTCTTGTTCTCCCTCGTCAGGCGTCAAGTGTAATTAGCCACCATTCCTAGCAATGCCCACAGCCCTTCAAAACACGTCAACCACAAAAAACCTCTTACACAGAGTCAGGCAGAGAAGAAACGAAGTTTTTGAACTGTCTAATATCATAATCTACTTATTACCTTGAGGGAAAACAAGTCCAGAAGGCCTGTTTACTCTTTATCTGAAAAAAACAACAAAACACCAGGAGAAAAGGAAAAAAAAAACCTCACTCTTTCTGTAACAGTGTGTCTCTGGAGGCTAATTCTGCAGCAATGATTGCGGGTATTAATTTGAAGAAGATCATTTGGCCATGATATAATGGGAAGAGGAATATTTACCGAAAGGATGTAAAATTAGCCATTCTAATTCCCTTATGGAAATCAGTCAGTGCTAGAAATGAGGCCTTTGTTTTCTTAGGAAAGCGGGGCAGATAGGGAGCACACAATAGCTATTTGTATACGATCCTGCGGGTGTAATGGGCACTCCTGGACCTGCTCCATTCACCGCCTCAACCTGCTGGCTCCTTGTGCTTTGTGAGGACAAGAGGCTGGCCACAGGCAACAAAATTCTCAAGGGCTCAACAGCTTACCTTCAAGTTTGTTTTGCTCCAGTCCTGTTCTGACTTTGACAGTACAATTTGGCGGTTAAAAGCTTTGGGTTTGAAGTCTAATTACAGTAGCAACCCCCCGCCCAGTCCAGGAGGGATAGATTCCCAGACCCCTGGTGGGTGCCCGAAACGGTGGATAATACTGAGTCCCCTATTTATATTGTGTTTTCTCCTCTGTATATATATCTATGATAAAGTTTAATTTATAAATTAGGCACAGTAAGAGGCTAACAATAACTAATAATAAAATGGAACAATTATTACGATATACTGTAATAAGTTACGTGACTGTTGTCTCTCTTAGGGGTGCCTTGGTGGCTCAGTCCGTTAAGTGTCCGACCTCGGCTCAGGTCATGATCTCATGGCTTGTGGGTTCGAGCCCCGTGCCGGGCTCTGTACTGACAGCGTGGAGCCTGGAGCCTGCTTTGGATTCTGTGTCTCCGTCTCTCTCTGCCCCTCCCCCCCTCAAAAATAAAAATAAGCATCAAAATATCTTACTGTACTCTCCTCACCCTTCTATGACAATGTGAGATGATAAAATGCCTATGAGATGACATGACGGGAAGTGAGTGACGCAGGCACTGTGACGAACCGTCAGGCTACTAAGGACCTCTGGTCCTATGTGAGAAGGAGGACCACCTGCTTCTGAACTGAGGCTGAACAAAGGAAACCGAAACTGCAAAGAGCAAAACGCGGATGAGACAGGATTACTGTATTTGAAAACAATTCAAATCCCGTGTCTGCTACTAAGTGTGTGGTCTTGGGCAAGCCACTGACGCCTCCTAAGCTTCAGTTTCTCATCCTGTGAGGGGCATAGGTAGCCCACTTCATAGCACTGCTGGGATGATGAAATGAGACGGGGCGTGCAAAGTGTGCAGCAAACACATAGCAGGCACTCGGTCAATGTTGGCAGTCCATGCTCTGCTCAAGGGCTAAGATCGTTGGTTCACAGTGTGGGGTACAAGTACCTGGCTATCGCAGTAGCGGCAGTTGTAGAAGTAGTATCGAAAGAACGAGGCATATCCTCTGTTCTCAAGGAGGTCTAATGGGGGAGGCAGGTAAAAGGCAGAGCAAAGTGAGGTGTGGGGGATGACAGGGGTAGCACGGAAGCACACAGCAGGGCCCCTAAACCAGTCTCCGGTGAAAGCAGGGAAGACTTCCCAGAAGAAGCAGCATCTCTGCTGAGCAATAAGTGAACAGCAGGGCAAAGAGTTCTATAGGTAAGTGGAACAGCATGTGAAAAGGTCCACAACAGAGAGAGAGAGAGAGCATGATGCAGAATGGGATGGCAGGGTGCCGGGTGGGGCTGAAGCTGAAAGCAGGAAAGCCAGGCTGGTGAGCGATTAGACTAGCAGAGTGAGCAGGGCCCCAACAGAAGCTATGCTGACTGGATCCTGAGACCAAAGGGGAGATGTCAAATGATGTGAACCATGGGGGCGCCTGGGCCGCTCAGTCCATTAAGCGTCCGACTTCGGCTTGGATCATGATCTCACAGTTCCTGAGTTCGAGCCCCACATTGGACTCTGCTGACAGCTCAGAGCCCGGAGCCTGCTTCAGATACTGTGTCTCCCTCTCTCTCTGCTCTTCCCCTGTTCGCACTCTATCTCTCTCTCTCAGAAATAAACATTAAAAAAAAAAAAAGATGTGACAGAAAACCCAAGGTCAGATGCTTCCCCTTCTACTCACATTGCCCACACCAAACCCTAGAGAGTTCCATCAGCTTTTCCTCCAAGAACATGTGAATCTACCCTTTACTCTCCCTCTCCAAGGCATGATTACAGCTCCCCCAGAAGTCTGGAAAGGTCTGTTTGCTAGTCTGTGTCCACACTTATCCCCCCGGAATGTATTCTTCACAGAGTATCCAGAGGGATTTTTAATCTTTGACCCATGGGTTATTTACAAGTGTGTGGTTTGATTTCCAAACATTTGGGATTTTCCAGATTTCTTTGTTATTCATCAGAAAAAAAAAATTTCAATGTTTATTTCTGAGAGAGAGACACACACACACAGTACAAGTGGGGGTGGGGCAGAGAGAGAGGGAGACACAGAATCTGAAGCAGGCTCCAGGCTCTGAGCTGTCAGCACAGAGCCTGACATAGGGCTGGAACCCACTAACTGTGAGATCATGACCTGAGCTGAAGTCGGACGCTTAACCAGCTGAGCCACCCAGGCGCCCCATCTCTTGTTATTTATTTCTAACTTAATTATCGTGTAGTCACAGAGTAGAGTCTACATGGTTTCAGTCCTCTCAAATTTATGGCCCAGCATATGGTGGATCTTGGTGAATGTTCCCCATACATGTGAAAAGTAGGTTTATTTTGCAGTTGTTGGGTGGAGTATTCTATAAGTTCTGTAGCTGTCAACTTGGTTTGATACTGTTGTCAAGGACTTCTATACCCATCCTGATTTTCTGTTTGTTTATTCTAACCGAAGGAGCTCCATGGAATTTTACCTCCAGACATTAAAGAAGGGGTAGAGAACTGTGAAATTACTGCAAATTCACTTACATCAACAGATATGATGAAGTCTCAGTAGTTTATTTTTGCTTTTGTTTCCCTTGTCTCAGGAGACATATCTAGTAAAAAGTTGCTTTGGCCGATGTCAAAGAGGTTACTGCCTATGTTCTCCTCTAGGATTTTAATGGTTTCTTGCTTCACCTTTATGTCTTTTTAAAACGCTTTTTTAAGTTTATGTATTTATGTATTTATGTATTTATTTCTTAAATATATTTTTTAAAGTTTATTAATTTATTTCAGAGAGACAGAGACAGCATGCATGGGGAAGGGGCAGAAAGAGAGGGATACAGAATCTCAAGCAGGTGCCATGCTGCCAGCACAGAACCTGATGTAGGGCTTGAATTCACGAAACTGTGAGGTCATGGCCTGAGCCAAAACCAAGAGTCAGAAGCTTAACTGACTGAGCCACCCAGGAGCCCCATGTTTATTTTGAGAGAGAGAGAGAAAGAGAGAGAGAGAGAGAGGGCATGCATGAGGGGCAGAGAGAGAGGGAGAGAGAAAGAATCCCAAGCAGGCTCCATACCATCAGTGTGGAGCCCGATGTGGGGCTTGAACTCACCAACCTTGAGAAAATGACCCGAGCTGAGATCAAGAGTCAGACACTCAACCTACTGAGCCACCCAGGCGCCCCCACATTGAGGTCTTTAATCCATTTTGAAGTTCACTCATATGTGGAATTTAAGAAACAAAACAAATGATCCTTGGGGGGAGAAAGGGAGAGAAAGGCAAACCAATAAACAGACTCTTAACTACAATGAACAAAGCGATGGTTACCAGAGGGGGCGTGGGTTGGGGGGATGGGTGAAATAGGTGATGGGAATTAAAGAGGGCACTTATCGTGATGAGCACTGAGTGTTGTAAGTGTGAAACTACTAAATTGTACCCCTGAAACTAATATTACACTCTATGTTAGCTAACTGGAATTTAAATAAAAACCAAAAAAAAAAAAAAAAAAAAGAATGCAGCTATGATTTGGGACCATCACTCATTTTCACATTAATCAGTCAATCATAAAAAGGGAAGTGTTGAAGTCTCCAACTCAGCCTGTGGATTTGTCTATTTGTCTAAGTATGTTTTTGCTTTGGAGCTTTGGAAGTTCTGTTACTCATTTAGGTGGGTGACATCTTCCCGATGGCTTGATCCTTATACCATTATGAACTGCTTGGGAGGCTTTTTCAAAAAATCTACTTTAGAGGATACCACTTTCCTTCTTAAACCCCCTCAAGACTTGTCACTGAACTTTAAGTAGTCACAGACATACCATCGCCCATAAAAGGCCCTGGAGAATGGACATGCTCTGCTCACCTCCAACCTCGTCTTCTATCAGTGGTGTTCTTTCACCTCCTAGCCTAACCTAAGGTTTTTCTGGCTTCAGGGTCTTAAACTTTTCATTATCACTCTGTTACTGTCAAAGTCAGCAGAGGCTGGGGAGTGAAATAACTTACTACAGAGCCAATAAGCTCTTGATTCTCTTCCTACATACGGCCAAGGTCCCCTCTGTCGGAGTCTTAAGTCTTTGCTGAGACAGGCACTAACACATAAATCTCTTCTTTCAGAAGGAAAATAAATGGAAACTGGGGACTTCTTATTTACCAAGGAATCAGCTTTGGGAATGTTCTCTCACTACATTCCCTAAGTTCTTGACATCTGAGGTAAAGAAGATAAGGTCTCCAAATATGCTTAAAAAGAGCATGTTTATTTGGGCACCTGGGTGGCTCAGTCAGCTGAGCACCCGAATTTGGCTCAGGTCACAGTCTCACCGCTCATGAGTTTGAGCCCCACATTGGGCGCTCTGCTATCAGCACAGAGCCTGCTTTGGATCCTCTGTCCCCCTTCTCTCTGCCCCTTCCCTGCTTGCTCTCTCTCTCAAAAATGAATAAAACATTAAAAAATTCTTTAAAAAAGAGCATGTTTATTGGCTATGAAATACATGTGCAGCCTCTGATGCTTTCGTCAGTTTCAAGGTTTGTGAGCTATTGTTTTAGATAATTGCTTAAAAAATCAGAACTATGATTAGTGTGAAAATGGACGACGTTCCCAGATCATACGTGCTGCTGTAAATAAGTTAGCAATGATTTGATGTTTCTCCCCTCCTTGGGAGCCTGTCCATAAAGCTCCATTGAGTTTCTGTGACTGGGAATAAGCAACTTCCCTGGCCTGTCAGTGAAGCCTTCCCCCATGGGAAGCAGAGCTTTCCACTCACTGTTCTAGAACACCCAGTTCTGACTTATCCTTCAGATCCGAGCTCAGATGGTTCCTCCTCAGTAAGGCTTCCTGGAGAACACCCACCCTTCCCCCTTCCCAGTCTCCTCATCACAACACCTAAGAACCCTTTCCCACCACTTCTTACACCAGTGGCCTTTGTTGAATTATTTTCTCATTTATTGCTTGCTTCCCTGATTAGAATAGAAGCTCTGTGAGGGCAAGACCCTCTGTGTCTACTTAACTTCTGAAGTCCATGTACCTAGCATAATGCCTGGTATAGAGATTAGGCATCCAATAAATATTTACAGAAACTAAGGAATTCAACTGCTGACCTGCATCAGAACCACTGTAAAACTTGAAATGCTTTAAGGCTGATCAGTGGATAAGACAGGTCCTGAGAAATGAGATGGTCTGTGAGCAAATGAAGTCTCGAAGACCCAAGGGGTCTAAGCATATAATATAAGACAGCTAGGGGCTAAGCATATAATTCCATTCCCTTACCTCTCAAGCATCTCTACAACGTCCTTAAAACTGAAGGAAAGGTAAAGGAACCAGAGGGGGGAGGACAGAACAGAAGGAAAGACAAAGGAGCCATTCAGATCCAAGTAGAACCAAACTCTAGAGAGGGAGCCTTTGGAAAATGCCATCAACGATAATCAGAAGAAGGTAAAAACATGTAAAGAGGGTTAGAGCAGGAGGGGGCAACAGAGAGGAGGAAAGGACAAGGTTTCAAGAAGTAGAAAAAAAGAAATATTTTTTGGCCAGGTGAAGAAGACATCTATGCATATGAAAAATAAGAGACCTGCTTATGACTAAAATAGCCACAATTCATCTAGTCAGAATCAGCAAGGCACAGACCCTGTATTTACTAAATCAGATCATGAGTGAAGAAATGGTGCTCCCGTGGAAAGGCACAGGAAAGGCAGACACTATTTTAATTTCTTTTTAATGTTTTTATTTATTTTTGAAGGAACGAGAGAGACAGAGCATGAGTCGGGGAGGAGCAGAGAGAGAGGGAGACACAGAATCGGAAGCAGGCTCCAGGCTGTGAGCTGTCGGCACAGAGCCCAACGCGGGGCTCGAACCCACAAACTGTGAGATCATGACCTGAGCCGAAGCTGGATGCTCAACCGACTGAGCCACCCAGGAGCCCCAGGCAGACGCTATTTTAGTGTGGGAAGATGGAACAGCTCTGGAGACGGATGGAGGTGCACAGCCCTGCATGTACTCAGGGCCACAGCACTGGAGGCTTAAACACAGTTCCAATGGTTAAAAGCATTTTATATTGCATATATCTTACAGTAAAAACAGGGGAAAGGGAAACACAGGCACTGTTACCACGCCTTTGCAATTAAAGTGTGGTTTACACAATGTACTCCGTGGGGTTACTTAACCTATTTCTACCTTGGTGAATTTTCACTTCCCTAAGCCAAATACACTCAAGGCATTTTTCCAAGGTATTCTTTCATTCTTTCATTTCCACAGTTCAATCAGGTCCCTGTCCTTTTTTTTCTCTTCTTGTTTTGAAATATCAGTCGTACAGCACATTCTCCTCCAGGCAAGATGTCTATCAAAGCTGACCAAGAGGACATCTCGGGGCAAGAAAGGAGCAAGAGAGAGCAACCCCTCCGCTACCTGCCTCCAGCTCTCTTAACAGAAAGTCTTCCCCTGCGGGGGGGTGGGGGTGGGGGGGGGGGGAGGTGGGGGGGTGGGTGAGCAGATTCTGGGAAAATGTTTGGTGACCCCTGCCCCTTCTCATTCTACAGGAAGATCAACTGGATGGAACAGAGCTTCTAAGGTTTTCTGGACCTTCCGCGCTGGGACCAAAATTCCAGTCTCCAAACGAAAAGAAAAAAGGAAAGTACACAGCAACATAAATCTGCAACTTGATAAAAATAAGTAAAAATAAGTACCCTTTTCCTCCACCATTCTGTCACACTCCTTTTGAAAAAAATGCACACTGGACCTATATTGAAACAGGCTATTACAGAGACAAGAACTTTTGAGGAAAGAGAGAAAGCTGAATAAAAATGAACATTTCCACCAACGTCTGGGTAATCTGGGAGGTCCTCTAGTAAAGAGAGGTGAAAATCTGAAGAATGAAAACTGATCAGAAGGGGTAATAATAGCCTGAGACCCATGTAAACAATAATCCCATAAAATAATTAGGTAGGTAAGATACTATTCTGGCTAAATAATTATAATAATTATAAACACTCATATAGCACTATGTGCGAAGCCCTGTTCCACCAGCTCAACCTAATAGGTAGTAGTATTAGTATTATTAGTAGTATTAGTAGATAATAATAGTATTATCTATTTATAGATGAGGAAACTGAGACAAAGAGAGGTTAAGTTATTTGCCCAAGGTCACAGAACTCTATGAAATAATGAATCCACAGATTTTTTTTTTGTCAATAAACTAATTTACAAATGTAAAGGAAAAATAAACTAATCCCTTTGTTTACTCAATACCCATTGCATGTTAAGCATCCTTCTGGGCATTTCATATACAATGGTACCTCAAAAACCTTGCTAAGGTGGTATTATTACCCGCATTTAACAGAGGAGCTTGAATAACATACCCAAGGTCACTGCTGAAAAATGGCAGAGTGAAACCAGGGTTCTTTGATACCAAGGCTCATGCTGATTTTCACCTAATGCTAACCGTACATGCTCACGTGACTGGTGGATGTGGTTAGTCACAGAGTAGTTGTTCTTGAACCTCCGTGTACC
This sequence comes from Panthera tigris, assembly GCF_018350195.1. Classification (NCBI taxonomy): domain Eukaryota; kingdom Metazoa; phylum Chordata; class Mammalia; order Carnivora; family Felidae; genus Panthera; species Panthera tigris. The sequence goes on along the minus strand of NC_056661.1, from coordinate 39,954,683 downwards.
TGAGAATCATTGATAAAGTTTGTTTAAAACGCAGATCCCCGGTCCCTACCCCAGATTCTGAATTATTAGGTCTGGTGTTGGCGCCTGGAACCAGTGTATATGTATGTATGTGTTTTTAAATGTTTTATTTTATGACCATTTTAGACTTTCACAAAGAGTTTCAAAAGGAGTCCAGAGAGTTCCCACGTACTCATCACTGAGCTTCCGCTGTGTTGACGTGTGACATGACCACCGAGAACTTGTCAAAACTAAGAAATTAACCTTGTACAACACTACTAACTTAAAACTATAGAATTGACTCTGATTTTAGCAGCTTTTCCACTAATGTCCCTTTTCTGGTTCAAAATTCAATCAAGGATCCCACCTTGCATTGAGTTGGTATGTTTTCCTAATTTCCTCCAATCTTTCCTTGTCTTTTCCTTAGTCTTTCCTTGTCTTTTCATGATCTTGACACCTTGGAAGAGTAGTGGTCAACCACTTGGTAAAAGTCACTCAATTTGCTGTCTGGTGTTTTCTCATGATTAGACTGAGATTATGCATCATTGGGAAGAACACAGCAGAGGTGAAGTACCCTTCTCAGTGTATCATATCTGGGCGTATATGATGTTGATATGTATTACTAGTGATGTGATCCTTGATCACTTAGTTAAGGTACTGTCTCCCAATATTCTCTGCAATAAACATATTATTTCCTGCTTCATAATTGCCAAATATTCTGGAGGAAATGCTTTGAAACATGCAAACATCTCGTTTCTGGTTAAAGTTTCACCCCCTAATTTTATTTTATTTTTTTAAAGGAGCATAGATTATTTGAAAAAAAAAATGTTCTTCAGTGTTTATTTATTTTTGGCAGAGAGAGAGAGAGAGAGAGAGAGAGAGACAGAGCATGAGTAGGGGAGGGGAAGAGAGAGAGGGAGACACAGAATCTGAAGCAGGCTCCAGGCTCTGAGCTGTCAGCACATGACCCCACGCGGGGCTCGAACTCACAGACTGTGAGACCATGACCTGAGCCAAAGTCGGACGCTTAACCCACTGAGCCACCCAGGCGCCCCTCACCCCCTAATTTTAGATCTTACTTACAGCCATTAGTACTATGGCATTCTAATGGTCATTTTCTATTTTCCACATTCTTTCTACAAATGTTAATTCGAATTCTTCTGAAGGGAAGAGCTGTCACTTCTCCCCATTTATTTATCCATTCAGTTATTTATTTATATTAGTATGGACTTATGGAAAATTATTCTATTTCAGGGGTTATAGGTCCATACTGTCATTGCTTATTTTGTTGCCCATGCTGTTCCGAGTCTGGACATATGGGGCTCTTTCAGATTGCTTCCCATGCCCTTTCAGTATGACTCCCTCCCTCCCTCCATCGCTCCATCCATCCCTCCCTCCATCGCTCCATCCCTCCCTCCATCGCTCCATCCATCCTTCCATCCATTCATTTTATATTTTAACACATCATTAATTTCCAGCACCACAATACACTCTGCTTCTAGCCTCTTTCAGTGGATAGTTAGGAAGTGCACCTATATATACTAACCAATGCATACACATATATCTATAATTATCTTTCTACCTATCTAACTATCTATCTATCTACTTATCTATCAAAAACATGGATCCAAATCGATGTTTGACCTTGGGAGCCTGTATGACTGTGTGATGCTGAGAAATAATTTACTGAAGGTAATGAGAAATTTGAGCTCAGATTATTAGGGTGTCGTGGTGAGTTTTAAAGAATTGGGTATGATTTTAATAAGTGAGTCTGGATGCGGAGGAGCGAAGTGGCCAGGGCATCATCCCCAGGCAACAGTATGGCGAAGGATAATATGTTCAGCATCTCAGGAGGACAATGGCAGACCAGCCTGGCTGGACAGGGAAATCATGATTTGGAATAATGCTGAAGAATTAACAGGTGAACTCAGTCAAAATGCAAAGGGCCCTGAACAAAAGGCTGGCCCTGAACAAAAACCCTGAACAAAAGGGTTTGGACTGGATCCTACATGGGAACAGAGACTCTGAAAAGGTTCTGAGCTCAGAATTCACAGGCTAAGAGTAGCATTCAAAATCCAAAAATCCAGGAGTGGCATGCAGGAGGGAAGGGACACAGTTGGCAGGGAGATGAGTAACCAGGGTGGTACAACCATCCTGTTCTCTATTATCACTGCCATGTTTATTTTTTTGTATTAATGTAAATACAGCCAGACCCAGAACACCTGGTCACAAAGAGGCCTGTACTTTCACAGTGTGTCTATATGTCTTCTAGCTTCCATACATTATGAAAAGCTCTTATGTTCTTGTTTTCTTCTCTTTCTTATTGGTTTGCCATTTTAAGAAATTCTCCAACGTACACAATACACAAATGCATGCTTGTGTGTTAGCAAAACAGCCAAGGCAGCAGTCTGTGGTGTCAGAAATTCAAGCTCCTCTTTTCCTGTCTATCCCCTCCCTACACAACACTACTCCAAGCCCCCACATCCTCTCTCTTTTCATTAGAACGAACTCATAGTAAACACTTCAGTGAACAGCACCCTGACTGTTTCTACACATTTATCTACACGTGTGATTGTAGGATGGCTAGGCATTCTGATCTTAACTCACTTATTACCTCCTCAGAGATCTCTACTCCCTGTCACTCTTTAAACTCATAAGTTTTTTTCCCCATAATTCTTTTAACTACCTAAAATAAAATGTATACCTTTTTTTTTTTTTTTTTTTTTTGGTCATTCTTTCATGGTTTGGATGTAAGTTTTAAGAGCAGGAAATTTGGCTCCCTTGCTTACAACCGTATTTCCAGGGACAGCTACATAGCTGGGGCTCAATAAACACTGTTGAATGAATGGCTGTGTGTATATATACACTCACCCACATATGTGCATTTGGATTTTTAAAAATAGTAGTGGCATCACGCTATACATACTTGCTAATTGTCTGCTTTGAGATACTTTCCTTTCACTTTGGATGTGCAGAGAGCAAAGGACTTTCTGTTCCATGCTGAATATTCTCAAACATCCTATTTGATAATGTTAAATTAGCCTAAGATAGGATAGAATCACGAACACTTGGAAAGTACTGTTCCTATATACTGTTTTTTTCCGGTTTAAAAAAATTTTTTTGTAGTATTTATTTTTGAGAGAGAGACAAACAGAGCACGAGCAGGTGAAGGGCTGAGAGAGACGGAGACACAGAATCCAAAGCAGGATCCTCAGCTGCTCTGAGCTGTCAGCACAGAGTCTGACGTGGGGCTTGAACTCACAAGCAGTGAGATCATGACTCGAGCCAAAGTCAGACGATTAACCAACCGACTGAGCCACCCAGGCTCCCCTTTCCTGTACAAACACTGGGAGTCTGTACAAAAATAAATACCCATTTTTATTAAATAGTGATCCACCAATTTAACTGTTTTGAGATGTTAAGGTTGATCATTAAATTACCAGCATAAAATACGGTGGCACGGGAGAAAATTAAAGTATAACAATTTGTATTTTTGCTTCCATTGTGCCCTCTTGTGGAATTACATGTAACTTACATACTCATTTTTGTGAAGTTTTAAAAAAGAGCAGAATGTACCAATGTCATGACTGCAGTCACACATGCTCCCCATTAACAGATTCCTCTGATCACTTTAATCTTTGATCTCCATGCAAACACAATCAGACCGCCTCCAAGTTGGGCAAATAAACGATGGCTTTGTTTGGGATGGTTCTCCTAAAATTCTGGCTCATCAAACTTGTATTTGGTCTTTGATTTCATCATCGCAGCTGTGTGGCCAACTGTCATAGCTGCACGCAGGACGTTTTCCACAGGCCTTGCATTACTGAAGGTGTCTGGTTTCTCCGGTACGTTCTGAGATGATGGCTGTCTCAGATCTTCCATCTGCTTCCATCCCTTTTGGCTTTCTTCCTCCTGTTATCAGGTGTTTCAGTCCCAGCCAGCAAGTACACACTATCTTTTCCTGTTGACTGTAGACATCTGGTAGCCAGGGAAACTGTCACTTAGAGCAGTCTAGTCTTTTGGTCAGATGGTGCCTCTCCAGGGGATGTGTTCTCTGCTAGGGAGTTGCTGAAAACAGGATCGGTAGGTCTTCAGGAACTGTAGGCCTTCCCTAAAACTGGACTAGTTTTCTAAGAATGTTTTCCCTTTCCATATATTTGAAAATCAAATCCAACCAACATTTACTGAGTATTTACTGTGTGCAAGGCTGGACACTCTTACGAGTGTTATACCTTCAAATCCTCTCTACTGCTCTTTGAAGCACTTGCTAAAGCCCTGATTGTAAGTCGATGCTCCATCTCCTTCCCTCCCTTCCTCCCTCCTTCCTTCCTTCCTTCCTTCCTTCCTTCCTTCCTTCCTTCCTTCCTTCCTTCCTTCCTTCCCTCCTTTGTTCCTACTTCCCCTCCTTCCTTCCTTCTTTCCCTCCTTTGTTCCTGTTTTCCCTCCCTCCTTCCTTCTATCCCTCCTTCGTTCCTGCTTTCCCTCCTTCCTTCCTTCCTTCCTCCTTCCTTCCCTCCTGCCCTCCCTCCCTCCCATCTGTCCATGCATTGAAATACTTTTACAGAGTGCCATCTGTTATTAGGTGCTGGAGATCAAAGATCTTTCTCCTGACAGGACTCACATGCTAGTGGGAAAAGTAAAAAAATAAAAAAAGAAACAGATAAATACATCATGCAGTCTTCCAACTGAAGACAGCAGAATAGGGGAAAAGCAAAGCGAGGGGTATAGCAATTTTAAATATAACAGCCTCACTAAACAGCAAAGCAAAGACATATGTGCTTGCGTTACACCCATTTCATAGTGGAGGAATGGAAGGCTTGGGAGGTATTCTGGAACACTTTGGTAACATTTTCTGTAAGTACAGGAGAAAACGGGGCCCTCTGAAAATGCAAGAAGTAGGGCAGAATACCTATATTATAGAAGAAACTTGGGCTAATTTCAGTTTCCTCATTTATAAAAAGGATACAAATCAGAGTTGTGAAGAGTTAACGAAACCATAAACTTAAAGATCCTCCCAGTGTTAAGTGCAACAGACACTGCATGGTCTTGGGCCACATCCCGAACATTCTTTGCTTTCAGTGGGACGTCCTGAAGATACATCTTGAAGCCCATTTCTCAAACTACTTTCAACTGCATCTCACAGTAAGAAATGCATTTACATCATGATTCTAGTATGTGCATAAATATATGAAACAGAAACGAAAAATTCAAAAATAATATTTGTCTTTGCTCTATGCAATGCATGCTCACTATTGTATTCTACTTTATTTTACTTTTTTGAAATCTGATCGTAATCCACTGAATTGAAGAGTTACCAGTAGATAATTTTCCACAATTTAACAAATACAAGGGTTGAAGTTAACAAAGGCTTGGTAAATAATTAAATACAGATAGAGAGACAAGTGGACAAATAAAATTTCCACGTCTCCCACTGCATTTACTACTTTCACAACTAACAATCAATTCCAATTCTTTAAATGCTGTTTTTGAGGGGCACCTGAGTGGCTCAGTAGGTTAAGGATCTGACTTCGCTCAGGTCATGATTTCACAGTTCTTGGGTTCAAGTCCCACGTTGGGCTCTGTGCTGACGGCTCAGAGCCTGGAGCCTGCTCTGGATTCTGTGTTTCCCTCTCTCTCTACCCCTCCCCTGCTTGCATTCTGTTTCTCTCTCTCTCAAAAACAAACAAACATCAAAAAATTTTTAAAATACAATTTAAATTGTTTTGGATATGTGCATTCAAGTCACTAAATAATATGTTAAAATAACAACTATTTCTCTGAATCTACAGCACTTCTGACACCAAATGTGTCAATTCTCCAACACTGTGGATCTACTGGGTATCCTACAATTCAATGATGACACTAACCACCTGAGTTAGTGCAGATGCCAATGGATAAGGGCCCAGTCTTTCAAGACTGCACCCCACTTGAGACGCCAAACATAGTACTTGGTTCCCAGGTACCCACACTTATGTCTAACTTGGCTACAAGTACATGAGAGTTCCCATGATCTACTCCTCAAGTTAGATGACTTGCTGTAACAGCTCAGAAAACTCAGGAAAATGTTTTCATGGATTTATTATAAAGGATATAATAAAGGATACCCATGAAGAAGTACATAGGGTGAGGTCCAGAGGGGTTGCGCTCACAGAAGCTTCCATCTGCACAAAGCATGGAGTAAGTCACCACCCTGGCACATGAATATATTTACCAACCAGGAATCTCTTTATACTCCAAAGTCTACATGTTTTTATGGAGGCTTCATCACAGGGGCATGATAGTTTAACTCAATCTCTAATCTCCCTCTACTCTTCCTGGAGGATGGGGAGTATGGTTGAAAGTTCCAAGCTTCTAATCATGACTTTGTCTTTCTGATGACCAGCCCAATAAGAGTCACCTCAGGGGAACAAAAAACACTCCTATCACCCAGGGAATTCCAAGGAATTTAGAATATCTGTGTAAGATGCTCCTATTACCCTAATCATTCAGGAAATTACAAGATTTTTTTAGGACCTCTGTGTCAGGAAGAGGGTCAAAGACCAAATAAATACTAGAACAAAAGGTATTCCTAGCACCCCTCTCACTCAGGAAATCACAAGAGTTTTAGGAGCTATGTATCAAAAACCAGGGGCAGAGTCCAGATATGTATTTCTTATTATATCACACATGTCTTATCTATTGACTTTCTACCCTGGAAGATAATTTAACTCCCTTTCACACAAACTCCCAACCCCCCCATACTTCTCAAATACACACTTCTCATCCCCTAATACAGCATACCAAAGTACTGTTTAGCTCAATATACACTGTTATCTTATGATGGCATGTAAACACTATTTCCAATCAAGCCATGGAGTGAACCACAATACTTTACCACAATTCTTTTTTCCCTGGAATTAATAATTGCCTTTTTTGCTGTTATTGTGTTGCTTAGTTTTACACATATTTAGCAAAGTTCATTCCACAGCTTCCTGATATGCTTTAATCAGAATGTTGTGCAGCTCTCACTTTCTTTCCCCTAAAACTCTTTTATATCTCTTTTGTGGGATTCCTTGCTCCCAGGATCCCATGTCCTCTCCTTTATTGATCTACTCCTTCATTCTGGTGCAGCATTCTCAGTAGCTCCCTGAGAGAAGACTCAGAGGAGGTAAATATTTGAAAACTGTGCACATCTGGAAATGTCTTGGTTCTACCCATGTGCTTGGTTTGTAGTTTGGCTGGGTATGGAATTCTAGGTTGGAAATGATGTCGCTCTGAATTTCAAAGGCATTGCTGCAATATTTTAGCAATTCCACTATTGCTTTTGAGAAATATGGAGCCCTTCTGATTTCTAATCCTTTGGATGTGACCCTTTCTTCACTATTGACACATAATATGACGTTTTCTCTCTATCGTTCTCAAAGTTCAAGTCCTTTCTGCCATTGATCCAGTCTGCTGTTGAATCCCTTGGTGCAGTTGAATTTTGAATTTTTTGGTGCAGTTAGTGTATTCTTCAGCTCTGTGATTCTGTTTGGTACTTTTTTATACTTTCTATCTCTTTGTTGAAATTCTCACTTTGCCTATGTATTGTGCTCTGACTTTGGTAGCATCTTTATTACTGTTATCATTTTAATCAAGTAAATCATTTATTTCCATTTTATTAAGGTCTGTCTCTGGAGTTTTATCTTGTTTTTTAATTTGTAACATATTCCTCTGTTTCTTCATTTTCCTTGACTCTCTGTGTTGGATTTTGTGCATTAGATAAAACAGCTGCCTCTTCCAGTCTCCTATACATCTCACTCAAGCTCTAGGATGTCTCTCAAACATTTGTGATGGTTCAATCCATCTTCTTTGTTCTTAGTGGTTCCCAGTAGTTGAGAGTGCCAAGACCCATTTCAATGTGGGTAAAATGGGTATTTCCTTGCTTGCCAAATGTGTAGGAATCACTCAGCTGGTTCCTAAATTTCTTTCAGAGGGAATTATTCCATGTGTAGCTGTAGACTCAGGGTGTCCATGAGAGAAGGTGAATTCAAGAGGCTCCTATGCTGCCATCTTGGACTGGAACCCTGAAAATTGAAGCCAATCTACCTGGTGATGTATGACTTTTTTTCATTTAATGTAATAGTCTTTTGGTGGTTCCCTCAACCTGGAAATCTATGTCTTGCTGTTGTAAGAAATTTTCTTGGAATTAATTTCAATGTTGATTCCTATCCTTTGTGCTCTCTATTCTCACTTTTCAGAACTACTATTGCTCATATATTGGATCTTTCCTCTAATTTTCTGTTCATTTCACTGCTATTCTTCATCTCATTGGTTTTTATTGTTTATCACTCTACTTTTGGAACAATTTCCTCAACTTTTTCTGCAGTTTTTGTATTGAGTTGCTCATGTCTGCTATCAAATTTTTATTTATTTTGAGAGAGAGCAAGACAGTGAGCAGGGGAGGGGAGAGAGAGAGAGGGAGAGAGAGAATCCCAAGCAGGCTCCACACTGTCAGCACAGAGCCCAACATGGGGCTCAAACTCACAAACCATGAGATCATGACCTGAGCCAAAATCAAGAGTCAGACACTTAAACTACTAAACCACCCAGGTGCCCCTACACATTTGAATTTATAAACATTTTGGTTTTAGTCTCTAAATGTTTCCTTTTTGATAGAATCCTATGCTTCTTGGGGCTCAGTCAGTTAAGTGTCCAACTCTTGATTTTTGCTCAGGTCATGATATCACAGTTATGAGACTGAGCCCCACATCAGGCTCCACACCCAGCGTGCAGCCTGCTCAAGATTCTCTCTCTTCCTGTTCCTCTACCCCTGTCCTGCTTACATGCTCTCTCCCCGCCCCCCCAAAAAAATCCTATGTTTCTTCATGTAATATCTTCTTTCTTTGAGGATACTAATGATAATTTCTTTAGAAGTTTTATTTATCCTGCATATATTATTTTCTCTAAGTTGATAGTTTCTTTTTTGAGAAACTATCTTTTTTGAGATTTGTTTTGACCTTTATCATTTCTGTTAGAGTTTCTTCAAATGTCTCGTGATCTCTGGGTTTCTATTAACTCAGTCTGAATCAATTTTGATTGCTTGCAACCAGAGAATTATAGTAGGTACTCAACAAATATGAGTTATGATTCTTATGCTTCATAACAAACATGATAATTCCAGAACTACTAGGAGGGTAATCATGTTGGGAACAAAAAGGCAATTTTCTACAGTGTGTCTGATATTATAACAGTGGTGTTCTCTGCTGAGGTATGTTCTAATTGTTCTGTGTTGGTTATGGCTTGGCCAAATAGACCAAAAAAATTTTTGTTGCTATTAGCCAAGATAAGGTCCCTTTGCGAAATAAGTTAATAATCTCAGTAGCTTCCTGCCACATATCAGTCCTTAAAATGATACTAACTATAATAAAAATAGAAGCTCACACTTACTATGTGCCAGGCACAATTCTTAAGGATGTTAAATGTATTAACTAAAATTTTTACAATTTTATTTACAAATTTGTTGTTGTGAGTTGGCAATATTCTTATTCCCATTTTACAGATGAATAAATTCAGGCAAAGAAAAGTAATTTCCTCAGGTTACACAGCAGTAAGTGGTATAAGCAAGATCTGAACATATTTGGGCTGCTTTAGAGTCTATAGCCTTAACAACCACACCATATTGCCTTGATATATCTCACATTAATTTCTATCTCCATTACATGCTTCCTAGTACTATGGCTATTAAGTTTCTTAAAGGCCCCACCATATATATATATTCCTTATCCTAACAAAGTAAAAGGGCCTATCTGAAGGCTTGAGAAGAGATGTTATAGAACAAGTCATTCTTTTTAAAAAAATTTTTTTTTAACGTTTATTTATTTTTGACAGAGAGAGAGAGAGACAGAGCATGAGTGGGAGAGGGGCAGAGAGAGAGGGCGACACAGAATCCAAAGCAGGCTACAGGCTCTGAGCTGTCAGCACAGAGCCCGACACGGGGCTCGAACCCACAGACCGCGAGATCATGACCTGAGCCGAAGTCGGATGCTCAACCGACTGAGCCACCCAGGCGCCCCAAGAACTAGTCATTTTTAACTCAGATAATAATCTGTTGTTTGGCCTCTCCAGCATATCTTCCTTCATCTTCTGAGAAGAACAACCCTCTCTCCTGTGAAAAAATCAAATACCTGTGGTTCACATGTAGGTGGCCCCTGTTGCCCATGGATGATAATGTGATTTAACTTGGGCTAATCAGAGTATCTTACCTTTCTGGCCATAATGATTATTCAGGGATGGGCACATGAGCCATTCAGGGGCAATCACAATATACCACAGGATTTTTTTCTATTTTTGAAATACAGGGACAGAAAGAGAGAACATGAGCAAGCAGGAGAGGTGCAGAGTAAGATGGAGAGGAAGAGAGAATCTTAGGCAGGCCCCATGCTCAGGGCGGAGCCTGATGTATGGCATGATCACATGACTAACCTCATGACTGTGAGATCATGACCTGAGCCCAGATCAAGAGTCAGACACTTGGCTGACTGAGCCACCTCGTTGCTCCTACCCCAGAATTTTTATGACAGTTATTAAGTACCATGCTTTTGATTTCTAACAGCTCTACTGAAATATAATTTACATATCAATTCATCCATTTAAAGTGAACAATTCAATGGTTTTTAATATATTTACAGAGTGGTACAACATCATCCCAATCTTTTTTTTTTTTTTAATTTACATCCAAATAGTTAGCATAAAATGCAGTAATGATTTCAGGAGTGGAATCCAGTGATTCATCCCATACATATAACGCTCAGTGCTCATCTCAGTGAGTGTCCTCCTTAATGCCCCTTGCCCATTTAGCCCATCCCCTCCCCTACAACTCCTCCAGCAATACTGTTTGTTCTCTGTATTTAAGAGTCTCTTGTGTTTTGTCCCCCTCCTTGTCTATATATATATATATATATATATATATATATATATATATATATAATTTTTTTTAACGTTTATTTGTTATTGAGAGACAGAGAGAGAGAGAGAGAGAGAGAGAGAGAGAGAGAGACATAGCATGAGCATGGGAAGGGCAGAGAGAGGAGGAGACACAGAATCTGAAGCAGGCTCCAGGCCCTGAGGTGTCAGCACAGAGCCTGACACAGGGCTCAAACTCATAAACTGCAAGATAATGACCTCAGCCGAAGTCAGACGCTTAACTGAATGAGCCACCCAGGAGCCCCTGTTTTTATATTTTTATATTACTTTTGCTTCCCTTCCCTTATGCTCATCTGTTTTGTATCTTAAATTCCACATATGAGTGAAGTCATATGATATTTGTCTTTCTCTGACTAATTTTGCTTAGCATAATACACTCTAGTTCCATCCTTGTTGCTGCAAATGGCAAGATTTCATTCTTTTTGATTGCTGAACATCATCACAATCTACTTTTAGGACATTTTCAGCATGTCAAAAAGAAATTCTGAACACATTAGCAGCCACTCCCTATTTTCCACATCCTGATTAGCCCTAGGCAAGCACTAATCTACTATCTTTATAAATAGATTTGCCTATTCAGTACATTTCATATAAATGGAATCATACAATATGTGTTGTTTTTGAATGGCTCCTTTCATTTAGCACGCTTTCAAAGCACACCCACACTGTAGCATGTATCAATAATACTTACTTCATTTCTATTTCCTGCCAAGTACTATTCCATTTCACACGCATAATGCATTTTATTTATCCAGTCAACAGTTGATGGATTGTATCCATCTTTTTGGGTTGTATCCATCTTTTATCTCTTAGGAACAATGCTGCTATGAATATTTGTGTACATATGTTTTCATTTCTCTTCATTATGTAGAAGTGGAGTTGTTGAGTCATCGGGTAACTCTATGTTTAATCTTTTGGGGAAATGGCAGACTGTTTTTCAAAGCAGCTGCACCATTTTATATTCCTACCAGCAGTGCACAGGGCTTCCAGTTTATCCACATCCTTGCCAACATTTGTTATAATGTCTTTTTGATTACAGCCATCCTGGCGGGGTGAAGTGGCATCTCAGTGTGGTTTTGATTTCATCCCCCTGATGACTAATGATGTTGAGCATCTTTTATATGTATATTTCCTCTTTTTATATCTTCTCTGGAGGCATGTCTATTCAGATCCTTTGCCCATTTTTTAATTGGGCTATTTATCTTTTTATTATTGAGTTGTAAGAATTATTTATAACAAGTTCCTTATCAGATATGTGATATGCAAATATATTCTCCCATTCTGTGGATGTCTTTCTTTATATTTTCTTGATGGTCTTATTTGAAGCACAGAAGTTTTCAATTCTGATGTAGTCCAAATATCCAGTTTTTCTTTTGTTCCATGGGTTTTTGGTATCATATCTTAAAAAAAAAAAAAAAAAAAACCACACAGTCTAATTGAAGGTCCTGAAGATTTACTCCTGTATTTTCTTCTAAGACTTTTCCATTTTTAGCTCTTCAATATGGGTCTTTGATCCACTTGAATTAATTTTTTTAATATGGCATGAGGTAGGGAATACAACTTTATCCTTTTGCATGTGGATGTTCAGTTTTCCTGGCACCATTTGTTGAAAAGATTACTATTTCTCCATTGAATGAATCTGTAACTATGAGGATTCATTTCTGGAGTCAATTCTCTTTCATTGCTCTATATGTCTATCCTTATGCCAGTACTGCTTTGGCTTGGTTACTGTACCTTAGTAGTAAATTTTAAAATCAGGAAGTGAGAATCTTTCAACCTTGCTCACCTTTTCCAGGTTGGTTTTGGATATTTTGGGTCCCTTGAGCTCTCCTTCCTTCCTTCTTTCCTTCTTTCCTTCCTTCCTTCCTTCCTTCCTTCCTTCCTTCCTCACTCCCTCCATCTTTCTTTCTTTCTTTCTTTCTTTCTTTCTTTCTTTCTTTCTTTCTTTCTTTCATTCTTTCTTTCTAATAAAGATTATTTTTAAGAGCAGTTTCAGGTACATAAAAAAATTAAGAGAAAGTACAGAGATTTCTCCTATATCTCCTGTCTCTACACGTGCATAGTCTCCTCTATTATCAACATCGCTCACCAGAATGGTATATTTGTTACCAAGTATGAACCTACATTGACATATCATAATAACCCCAAGTACATACTTTACATGATGGTTAACTTTTGGTGTTGTACATTCTTGGGTTTGGACAAAGGTATAGTTACATATATATACCAGTGTAATACCATATAGAATATTATCACTGCCCTAAAAACCCTCAGTGCATTGCCTGTTCATTCATTACCCTGGCTGCCCCCCAACGAGGCAAACATCTTCATTGCCTCCATAGCTTTTTGCCTTTAACAGAAAGTCATATAGCTGGAATCAAAAATGTGTAGCTTTTTCAGATAGGCTTCTTACACTTAGTAATATGCATTTAAGTTTCCTCCATGACTTTTCAGGGCTTGATAGCTCAATTCTTTTTAAGCATTCAATAATATCCCATTATCTGGATGTGTCCAGTTTATTTATCCATTTACCTGCCATAGGACATCTTGGTTGCTTCCAAGTTTTCAAAATTATGAATAAAGCTGCTAAAACATCTAAGTACAGGTTACTGTGTGGGCATGTTTTCAGCTACTTTGGGTAAATACCAAGAGTGCAACTGCTGGGTCCCATGGTAAAGGTACATTTAGTTTTGTAAGAAACCACCAAACTATCTTCCAAAGTGGCTGTACCATTTTTCATTTCTTTTTTTTTAATTTTTCAATGTTTTTATTTATTTTTGAGAGAGAGAGAGACAGACAGACAGACAGCACGAGCAGTGGAGGAACAGAGAGAGAGGGAGACATAGAATCCAAAGACAGGCTCCAGGCTTTGAGCTAGCTGTCAGCACAGAGCCAGATGTGGGGCTTGAACTCACGAACCATGAGATCGTGACCTGAACCGAAGTCGGATGCTTAACTGACTGAGCCACCCAGGCACCCCATCCATTTTTCATTCCCACCAGCAAGGCATGAGAATTCCTGTTGGTCCACCCCCTCATCAGAATTTGGTAACACCAGCATTCCTTCTGGCCATTCTAACATATGTGTAGTGGTATCTCATTATTGGTTTAATTTGCACTTCTCTGATGACATATTATATAAAGCATCTTTTCATATACTTATTTGTCATCTGTACATCTTCCTTGATTAGGTGTCTATTAAAGCCTTGCCCATTTTTTTAAATTTAATGTTTATTTATATTTGAGAGAGAGAGAGCAAGCAGCGGAGGGGCAGAGAGAGAGAGGGAGGGAGACAGAATCCAAAGCAGACTCCAGACTCCGAGTTGCTAGCACAGAGCCCAACGCAGGGCTCAAACCCACGAACTGTGAGACCATGACCTGAGCCAAAGTCGTACGCTTAACTGACTGAGCTACCCAGGCGCCCCAGTCTTTGGCCCACTTTTAAATTAGGTTGCTTCTTAAGAGACTCTTAAAAACTGAGAACAAACTTAGGGTTGATGGGGGGTGGGAGGGAGGGGAGGGTAGGTGATGGGCATTGAAGAGGGCATCTTTTGGGATGAGCACTGGGTATGGTATGGAAACCAATTTGACAATAAATTTCATATATTAAAAAAAATTAGGTTGCTTCTTATTGTTGAGTTTTAAAGAGTTTATGGTATATTTTGGATAATAATCCTTTATCGGAAATTTGCAAATATTCTCTTCCAGCCTATAGCTGGTCTTCCCATTCTCATGATACTGTCTTTCACAGAGCAGAAGCTTTTAAACTGAACAAAGTCCATCTTATCAATGATTTCTTTCATGGATCATGTCTTTGGCTTTATATCTAAAAAGCCACCATGGTACCCAAGGTCATCTAGGTCTTCTCCTATGTTATCTTCCAGGAGTTTTATAGTTTTGCATTTTACACTTCAGTATCTGACCCATTTTGAGTTACTTTTTGTGAAGTATGTAAGGTCTGCATCTATATTTATCAGTTTGTATATGGATATCCAGTTGTTCCAGCACCATTCGTTGAAGAGACTATCTTTGTTCCATTGTATTGCTCCTCTGTCAAAGATCAGTTGACTGTATTTATGGGGGTCTATTTATAGACTCTCTATTCTGTTCCATTGATCTATTTGTCTATTCTTTTGCCTATACAACTCTGTTTTGATTACTATAGCTTTAGAGTAAGTCTTAAAGCTGCGTAGCATTGGTTACACAACTTTGTTCTTCCTTTTCAACACTGTATTGGATATTCTGAGCCTTTTGCCTGTCCATAAGAACTTTACAGATTGTTTATATTTGTAAAGTAACTTGGTAGGATTTTGACTGGAATTGAGGTGAATCTATAAATTGTCTTGGGAAGGAGTGACATCTTGACAATATTGAGTCTCCCTATCCTATTAAGGTCCTAAAGCTTACTTTGTAAGATCCATTAAGTACAAAATTAGCTGTTGGGTTTCTTTTTAATCTTTATTCATTTATTTTTGAGAGAGAGAGTGTGACTAGGGGAGGAGTAGACAGCAGGGGACAGAGGATGTGAAGCAGGCTCTGTGCTAACAGCAGAGAGCCCAATGCAGGGCTCAAACTCACAAACCATGAGATCATGACCTGAGCTGAAGCTGGACGCTCATCCAACTGAGCCACCCAGATGCCCCAGTTGTAGGGATTTTTATAGACAGTTTTTTATCAAGTTGATAAGGTTCCCTTTAATTCCTAGTTTACTGACAGTTTTTATCATGAATAAATGTTGAAGTCTATCAAATGTTTTTTCTGCATCTATTTTTTTTTTATTTAAAAAAAAATTTTTTTTTAACATTTTATTTATTTTTGAGACAGGGAGAGACAGACCATGAACGGGGGAGGGTCAGAGAGAGAGGGAGACACAGAATCCGAAACAGGCTCCAGGCTCTGAGCTGTCAGCACTGAGCCCGACGCGGGGCTCGAACTCACGGACCACCGTGAGATCATGACCCGAGCCGAAGTTGGCCGCCCAACCGACTGAGCCACCCAGGCGCCCCTGTTTTTTCTGCATCTATTAATAAGATCATGTACTTTCCCTCTTTTAGCCTGTTGATGTGATGGGCTACGCTAATTGACTTTTTAAAACAATTTTTTTTAATGTTCATTTATTTTTGACAGAGAGAGAGAGAGACAGAGACAGAGACAGAGACAGAGCATGAGTGGGGGAGGGGCAGAGAGCGAGGGAGACACAGAATCTGAAACAGGCTCCAGGCTCCCAGCCGTCAGCACAGAGCCTGACGCAGGGCTTGAGTTCACAGACAGCGAGATCATGACCTGAGCTGAAGTTGGATGCCCAACTGACTGAGCCACCCAGGCACCTTGTTAATTAACTTTTTAATGCTGAACCAGCCCTGCATACCTGGGATAAATCCCACTTGGTTATGGTGTATAATATTTTCTATGCTTTTTTGGATTTGATTTGCTAATAATTTGTTGAGGATTTTTGCATCTGTGTTAATGAGAGATAATTAGTCTATAGTTCCCTTATTATCGTTTTGTCTGGTTTTGCATTAGAGCAATGGTGGCCTCATATAATGAGTTAGGAAGTATTCCCTCTTCTTCTATCCTCTGAAAGAGATTGTAGAGAACTGGTATAACTTCGTCCTTAAATATTTGATAGAATTCACCAGCAAACCCATCTGGCCCTGGTACTTTCTGTTTGTAAGGTATTAATTATTGATTCAATTTCTTTAATAGGCACAGGGTTATTCAGATCATCTATTTCTTCTTGTGTGAGTTTTGATAGTTTGTGTCTTTCAAGGAATCAATCCATTTCATTTAACATCAAATTTGTGGTCATAGAAATGTTAGTATTTTTTTTATTAAACTTTTAATGTCCATCAAAATAAATCTGTACTAATGATGTCCCCTTTTTCATTTCTAATAATAGCAATTTGTGTCCTTTCTCTTTTTTTATTTAGTTAGCCTGGCTAGAAGTTTACTTACATTATAGTTCCTTGGATTTCTGTATGAATTTTAGGATCAGCTTGTCAATTTCTGCACTGAAGTCAGGTGGGATTTTGCTAAAGACTGCACTGACTATGTAGACAATGTTGAGGACTAATGCCATCTTAACAATATTAAGTCTTTTGATCTATGAACATGAGCTGTCTTTCCATTTAACTCTTCAATTTCTTTCAACGACTCTTACAATTTTCAGAGTACAGATTTTACACTCATTTTGTTAAATTTATTCTTAGGCATTTTATTATTTTTGTCATTATACATGGAATTGTTTTCTTAATCTTATTTCGGGATTGCTCATTGGAAGTGTTTAGAAATACAATTTATTTCTGTGTCTTGGTTTTGTATCTTGCAACCTTACTAAATTTATTTTTTAAATTTGTATTGATATTTATTTATTTTGGAGGAAGACACTTGGAGTGTGAGTGGGGGAAGGGCAAAGAGAGAGGGAGAGAAAATCCGAAGCCAGCTGTCAGCACAGAGCCTGATGCGGGGCCCGAACCCACAAACCATGAGATCATGACCTGAGCTGAAGATGGATGCTTAACCGACTGAGCCACCCAGGCACCCCACTGAATTTGTGTATTAATGCTAATTATTTTTTAAGTTGATTCCTTAGGATTTTCTATATACGATATGAAGTCATTTGACAATAGAGATAGTTTTACTTCTTTCTTTCAAATCAGAATTCATTCTATTCCATTTTCTTGCCTGAATGCCCCAACTAGAACTTTCACTACAATGCTGAATAGAAATTTTGAGAGCATAGGGGCGTCTGGGTGGCTGAATCAATTAAGCATCCAACTCTTGATTTCAGCTCAGGTCATGATCTCACAGTCCTGAGATCGAGCCTTGCATAGAGCTCAGTGCTGAGTGTGGAGCCTGCTGGAGATTCTCTTTCCCTCTGCCCTTCCCATGCTCATGCAAGCGTGTGTGTGTGTGCATAGTCTTTCTCTCTAAAAGAAAGAAAGAAAGAAAGAAAGAAAGAAAGAAAGAAAGAAAGAAAGAAAGAAAGAAAGAAAAGAAATTTTGAGAGCATTTAACTATTTTTTATCTGCTCTTAGAGGTAAAGAATTCAGTCTTTTGCCATTAAGTATAACACCAATTGTGAAGTTTTTATAGAAGCCCTACATCAGGTTGAGAACGTTCTCTTCTATTCTTAGGGTTGAATGTGTTTTTGGTTTTGTTTTTTTTTTTTTTTTCATAAAGGGTACTAGATTTTGTCAGTTTTTTTCTGCATCTATTGAGATATTCATGACCTTTTTGTTCTTTATTCTGTTTACATATTATATTACATTAATTGATTTTACTATGTTAAACCAACTTTGTATCCCTGGGGATAATCCCACTTAGCTATAGTATATAATCCATTTTTGAGTTGCTGGATTTTCTATGGTAGTATTTGTTGAGGATTTTTCCATCTCATGAATTTTTACATTCATGAGTAATTGGTCTGTAATTGGTCTGACATCTTGTGATGTCACTGCATGGTTTTGGTAACAGGTTAATATGTGGCCTAATAGAGTGAGTTGGGACATATTTACTTCTTTTCTATTTTTTTTTTTTTGAAAGACATTGGAAACAATTTGTATTAATTATTTAAAGGTTTGGTAGAACTCACTGACGAAACTATCTAGTCCTGAGCTGAAGTCGGACGCTCACCAACTGAGCCACCCAGGCGCCCCAAAAGTACTTTCTTACTGTTTGCACGGATTATTAAAGAATAGACGATCAGAACGGTCAGTCTTTACCCTGTAACTTTTGCCTTTGGGGTTCATTCTCTGAAATGACCTCTACCAGAGGCGCCTGGGTGGCTCAGTCAGTTGAGCGTCCATCTTTGGCTCAGGTCATGATCTCACCGTTTGTGAGTTTGAGCCCCACCTCAGGCTCTGTGGTGGGTTGTCATTTTCAAAGTTGTCCATTTCATCTAAGTTATCTGACTATCATACAGTGTTTTATACTGTTGCTTTACAATTCTTTTTATATCACTAATGTTGGTATTCATCTCCCCTCTTTCATTCCTGACTTCAGTAATTTGAGTCTTCTTTTTCTCTCTTGTTCAGTCTAACTACAGGTTTATCAATTTTGTTGATCTTTTCAAAGAACGAACTTTCAGTTCTGTTGTTATCCTCTATTCCTTTTCTATTCTCTACTTCATTATTTTTTACTCTAATCTTTACTATTTCCTTCCTTGCTCTTGCTTGGATTTGGCTTGTTCTTTTTCGAGTGTATCAGGTAGAAGGTTAAAATATTGATTTAAAATCTTTCCTCATTTGTAATGTAGCAGTGTACAACTATAAATGTCCGTCTAAGTACTGCTTCAGCTGCTCTCATAAGTTTTGGTATGCTTATTTTCATTTATCTCAAAGTATTTTCTAATTTTTTCTGTAATTTCTTTTTTGGCCCATTGGTTATCTAGGAGTGTGTTGTTTAATTTCCACATTATTTGTGAGTTTCCCAAATTTCTTTCTCTTAATGACTTCTAATTTCATTCCACTGTGGTCAGAGAACATACTTTACGTGACTTCAGTCCTTTTTAATTCATTGAGGCTTGTTTTGTGGCCTAACATGTGGTCTGCCATGGAAATTTTCCACATGCACTCAGAAGAACGTGTCTTCTACCAGTCTTGGGTGGAGGGCTCTATAGGTATCTGTTGGTCCAATTGCTTTTAAGTGTTGTTCAGGTCTATTTCCTTGTTGATGATCTACCTATTGTAACCCATTATTGAATGTGGGCATTAAAGTCTCCCATTATTATTGGTGGACTGCCTATTTCTCCCTCCGATTCTGTCAGTTTGGGCTTCATGTTGTATATTTATAATTGTTATATCTTCTTGGTCGGTTAATGTTTTTAGCATTATAAAATGTGCCTGTTTTCCTCTAGCAATTTTTTTTCAGTTCTGTTCTGTCTGATATTAGTATAGCCACTCCAGCTATCTTGTGGTTGCTGTTTGATTGACATCTTTTTCCATCATTTTGCTTCTAACCTATTTGTATCTTTGAACCTAAGGTATGTTTCCTGTACATAGCACATTATGTTTTTTTTTTTTTTATCAACTATCTCTGGCAATTTATGCCTTTTGATTGGAGTGTTTTATCCACTCTCATTTAATGTTATTGATATAGTTGAATTTATGTCTGTCATTTTACTTTTTGTTCTCAATATGTCTCATGTCTCTTTTGTTCCCGTACTCTTCCTTTACTGCTTTCTTTTGCATTGAGTGGATATTTTCTAATGTAACATTTTAAGATAATGATTTGTTTTTACCATATTTTTCTTCAGTGGTTGCTCCCGGGCTTACCATATATATCTTATCAAAATATGCTTCAGATTTATATTAACTTAATTCCAGTAAGATACACTAATGTCAGTCCTATATAGCTCTATTCTCTTGTCTCCATTTTGTGATGTCTTTGTTGTATGTATTACATCTATACCTGTCACAAACCCAATAATATACTGTTATAATTGCTACTTCATGTAATTGTATGTGTTTTATTTTATTATTTTTTTCAATATATGAAGTTTATTGTCAAATTGGTTTCCATACAACACCCAGTGCTCATCCCAAAAGGTGCCCTCCTCAATACCCATCACCCACCCTCCCCTCCCTCCCACCCCCCATCAACCCTCAGTTTGTTCTCAGTTTTTAAGAGTCTCTTATGCTTTGGCTCTCTTCCACTCTAACCTCTTTTTTTTTTTCCTTCCCCTCCCCAATGGGTTTCTGTTAAGTTTCTCAGGATCCACATAAGAGTGAACACATATGGTATCTGTCTTTCTCTGTATGGCTTATTTCACTTAGCATAACACTCTCCAGTTCCATCCATGTCGCTACAAAGGGCCATATTTCATTCTTTCTCATTGCCACATAGTACTCCATTGTGTATATAAACCACAATTTCTTTATCCATTCATCAGTTGATGGACATTTAGGTTCTTTCCATAATTTGGCTATTGTTGAGAACGCTGGTATAAACATTGGGGTACCAGTGCCCCTATGCATCAGTACTCCTGTATCCCTTGGGTAAATTCCTAGGAGTGCTATTGCTGGGTCATAGGGTAGGTCTATTTTTAATTTTTTGAGGAACCTCCACACTGTTTTCCAGAGTGGCTGCACCAATTTGCATTCCCACCAACAGTGCAAGAGGGTTCCCGTTTCTCCACCTCCTCGCCAGCATCTATAGTCTCCTGATTTGTTCATTTTGGCCACTCTGACTGGAGTGAGGTGATATGTGAGTGTGGTTTTGATTTGTATTTCCCTGATGAGGAGCGACGTTGAGCATCTTTTCATGTGCTGTTGGCCATCTGGATGTCTTCTTCAGAGAAGTGTCTATTCATGTTTTCTGCCCATTTCTTCACTGGATTATTTGTTTTTTGGGTGTGGAGTTTGGTGAGCTCTTTATAGATTTTGGATACTAACCCTTTGTCCGATATGTCATTTGCAAATATTAATTGTATATGTTTTAAAGAAGCTGGGAGAGGAAGGAGAACAAGGATATATTTATGGAGTTTGTTATATTAACCTTCTTCTACCATTTCTGATTTTCTTCATTTGTTCCTGTGGATTTGAGTTACTCTTTGGTATCATTTTATTATCCCTGACAACTTTGCTCAACTCCAACCACCTTTGTGTTATTATTTTTAAATACATTACATTTCTATGTTACAGTCCCAACAATACAGTTACATACATATTGTATTATACTATTGTTTTCAAAATAAATTAAGAGAATAAATGATAAGAAATACTCATTATAGGAGTGCCTGGCTGGTTCAGTCAGTAATGCATGTGACTTCTGATCTCAGGGTTATGAGTTCAAGCTCCATACTGGGTGCAGAAATTACTTTAAAAACAACTAAGAAAAGAAATATTCATTATAATCTTTTCTACATAATTGCCTTTACTAAGGGTCTTTTTTATGAAGTGATTTTGAATTACTGTCTGGAGTCATTTGCTTTTAGCATGAAGAACTTTCTTTAGTATTGCTTATAAGTCAGTTCTGCTAGCACCAAACTACCTGTTTTCTTTATCTGGGAATGACTCAATTTTACCTTCTCCTTCTTCTTCTTTTTTTCTGTGAAAATTCTTATTGTTTCCATTTGGTTCATGGCTTGGGAGAGGGCTCCAGGGCTCCAGGGTGGTTTAAAAGCTGCCTTGTGGCCTCAAGAAGAGTCTCAGGCATAAGCCCCCACACCACAGGGATGCCAGAGGGCCCCTCAAAGGCTGCTGGGCTTGAGCAGTTCGTAGTCATGCTTAAGTGTGAGCCTTTCAAATAGATACTTGCCCAGCCCATCCTGGGGAGGTTAGAAAGCTTGTCGCCCATCTCCTTGATGAGTTTCACCTCCTCATCTAGGAAGTGGTTCTCCAGGAAGTCACAGAGATAGGGGTCTGCATGGGCAGAACCCGGGGCATGCAGATCCAAAAGGGTCTGGTTCAGGTCTTCTCCAGAACGAGGGCTGCTTCCATGGC
Source organism: Panthera tigris (assembly GCF_018350195.1). NCBI lineage: Eukaryota > Metazoa > Chordata > Mammalia > Carnivora > Felidae > Panthera > Panthera tigris. The sequence continues at coordinate 39,932,299 of NC_056661.1, read as the reverse complement.
ATCCAAGGTTTTACCCCACTCATCTGAGGATGGCTTCTGCACATCCTGGGCATGGCTGCGGTGCTGGTTTTGCATCTTTAAGAGACAGCTCAGTAGGCTCATTCTGCTTCAGCCAACTTGTGGAAAGAGTGGCCCATGCCCTCCAGAGCTACATCTTTGCAGAAATAGAAGCCCAGAAAGAGGTAGGTGTAGGAGGCCGGTAGATCCACGCTGACCAGGTGGTTGACAGCAGCATCCACTTCTGTGGAATAATTCTGATGAATCTGAGAGTTCATATTTGATTGCTAATAAGGAGCTAAGCTCAATACAGGGTGTTGGCTGGTCCCGGAGGCAGAGGGTAGCTGAGAAGATGGCTCTGAAGGTTGAGACTGAAAAAAATTTGGAGGGTGGTAGGAGGCTGGTAGAAGAGGCATGCCTGGGTCTATTCCATCCAAACCCCGTTGAAGCAAGAAACAGATCCAGAGGACTGTTGGGCACACAGCCTATCTCACCTTCATTTTTAAAACAGTTTTGCTAGATATAAGATTTTTGGTTGACAGTTTCCCCCCACCCCTTGGCACTTCAAATATGTCATCCCATGGCCTTCTGGCCTCCACAGTTTCTAATGAGAAATTTGCTGTTAATCATAATGGAGTTCCCTTGTATGTAACAAGTTGTTTTTCTCTTGTTACTTTTAAGACTTGTCTTTCAGGATCTTTATTATGATTTGTCTGCATGTGGACCTCCTTGAGTTTATCTTACTTAGAGTTCTGTGAACTTTGATGGGTAGATAGTTTTTCATCAAATTGGCAAGTTTTCAACCATTATTTCTTCAAATAGTTTTTTCTATTCCTCTCTCTCTTTCCCCTCTCCTTCTGGCACTCTCATCATGCATATGCTCACTTGCTTTATGTGTTGCACATTTCTCTCAGTTTCTGGTCAATTTTAATCATTATTTTTCTCTGTTCCTTGGATTGCATGACCTTTATTGATCTATCTGCAAATTTACCAATTCTTTCTACTTTAATTTCAAATCTGCGGTGAGCTCCTTTAATGACTTTTCATTTCAATCATTGTAACTGTTAACTCCAGAAGTTCCATTTGGCTGTTTTTAAAAATAAGTTTCATCTTTTCACCGATATTCTTAGTTTTATGAAATATTGTCATCACAGCTTACTTTACTTAAGTATGGTTCCCTTTTGTTGCTTGAAAATATAATGGCTGCTTTGAAGTCGTTTATTTGTGTGTGCGTGTATATGCGTGTTAGATTGCTTTTAATTACTGACAGCTGGGGAGAGCTGGGGTCCCAAGTGGTGGTGATGTCCCTACCTCCTGGTCAGACCCTCAGGAATCAGGCTGGTACCCACAGGTCCTGAGCCCACACCAGCAGAGCCCCAGGGCTGTACTATGTCCCTAGGGATGAGACCCCATCAAGTGACCAGAGCGAGGCCTGGCCCCCAAGGGGTGAAGTCTTTTCTATTAAATCTGACATCTGGGTCCTATCACAGGCATTTTCTATTGCTTGCATTTTTTCCTGTGAATGAGTCACAGTTTTCCGTTTCTTTGCCTCAAATTTTTTTGATGAAAAAATATGGATAATGTATTTAGCATGTTAATGTATTATAGCATGATAGGATGTTTTAGATAATATATTTTAGCAACTCCAACCTACAGGGCTTATTGATGTTTTTTATTTCTTTTTTTTTTAAATTTTTTAATGTTTATTTATTTTTGAGAGAGAGAGAGAGAGAGCAAGCAATCAGGGGAGGGGCAGAAAGAGAGGGAGACACAGAATCTGAAGCAGGCTCCAGGCTCTGAGCTGTCAGCAAAGAGTCCGATGCAGGGCTTGAACTCACGAACCGCAAGATCATGACCTGAGCTGAAGTCAGACGCTTAACTGACTGAGCCACCCTGGCACCCTTTGATGTTTATTTATTTATTCATTTGTTTAGAATCTTGCCTGGACTATTTTAGGAAAGTCCACTTCACCCACTCTATGCAGCCTGTGGTATTGTTCCTCAGTGGGTGCAGCCTGGGGCATGCACACAGCCATCCTGAAATGATAGTGGTTTTATCACCTCTCTTTGACTGACTCTCTAATCTTTCTGTTAAGCTGTCTACCTCTGATGGTATTACACCCAGTTATTACCCTCCACTAACTGCCAGCTAATTGTTTTTGAGGCACTAAGTGCTCCTCCATCTGATCCAATTCAATTTAGGCTTATTTGCAGGGATAGTTATTGAGGCCAGACTTTGAACGTTGTTCTGGCACCAAGAAGGCACTTTTTATCTGTCTCTTTCCCTGTTCTCCCTGGTAAACTAACTAGCTTATAGTTTAGTTTGTTGCTCTCATGAAGGTACCAGCTTCCTCTTAATTAAGGAAGCCCCAGGATGTTGGCTACATTTGCCTGGAATTTAAGCTCTGTGATACATAGCTGTAGAGATGAGAACTCCTCATGGCCTGCCCTCCCTAAGTTAATACCGTATTTCTCAAACAGGAGCTGGGGAGAAAGGATCCCTGTATTCTTGACTGAATTGCCCAGAGTTGACATTCCATCATGCTGAGTTGGAAGGGGAGACCAGAGGGAGGTTCAAATGTCAGACTCTCCCTCTTTCTTACCAAGTTTTACTGTAACAGGGAGAAAACCAGCATGTCTGACTCCATGTTGCTTCTATTTCCCTTGCTAGTGTGACGGAAGCTTAGAAACTTCTGCTTTAGCCCTAGAGGTAGCCATGTTAATCAGCGAAGACATTTTGCTTACGGCTAAGATTTGGAAACACTGCTTTCTACCCAAAATCTACCTTACCTGAGGAGATAGGGAAGCACATACAGAAATGACTATGATATGCTTAACATTCACAGGAATGACATGACCAGATTCCTGTACACAAAGATCACTGACCAAGGACAAAGAAGTTACACAACCTTCTTCAGATATCTACAGACATCAGTCATCTTTGGACTCCAATTCCCTCTCAGTTCCCTCTTTTGCTAACAACATAAAAGAAGCTCAAATTTCCTGCCAAGGGGAGATGGTTCTTTAGGACAATGGTCTGCATCCCCTTGGTTTGCTGGCTTTCCAAATAAAGTCACTTTACTTACCCTAACATCTTGCCTCTAGATTATGGGCCTGTTATGTAGTGAGCAAAGCAAGCTTGGATTTGGTTACATTAGTAGATTTTCTTGAATAATCTGTTTCTTTATTTGCTTAGGTCCTTATCATAATGTCCAAAGATTCTAGATAGTTGCTTTAAAAATAATTTTCACCACTTATGCCTATCTCTCTGGGGAACATTTGCACAGAGTTCTTCTGCCACCATTTTGGAAGTAGCCACCCTTTCTGCTTTTTCTGCTTTTTCTACTAGGCTAAGCTTCTAGCATTTGGATCTCAGGCTGCTTCAAGCAATCATTATACTCTTGGAGTGAGCCCTGGAAGGACTGAGGGAGAGGCACTCAGAGCTGGGTGACATATGTGAGCCCCCAGATCAGTCCTATGCTTGGGATCATCTGCATTTCACTGTCAGGCCAAAAAATTTCCTTCTTTCTTTAGCTACTTGGGAGTTGAGTTTTTTCACAGGTAACCAAGAGTTGTAACTAATATCCTGAATGTCAAGCTTTTAATAGTGTGTGAGTAAATGATAAGGAGTGTGGAAAGCTTGTTCAACCAAACTGGGATCGAGGGTCATTTTCAAGGGATCTTTGTGATAGCTCATCTTATCCTAATAATTTATGGCTTCTTAATGTTTAATGAAATACAGAGGCATCATTTGTAGTGATTCTAATAGATGTTCCTCTCACTAAGGATTTTTAATATGTTCTCATATATCTGTCAGTATTTGTTGACGTCCAAAGCACTGGTTCCAAGGAAGCCTGAATGTTAACTGCTAACGCTGAGTTATAATATTAATAATAGCACAGAGGCCTGACCTTAATTATAGAAAGTTCTTATAAGTCAGGTAACCTCTCTTGTCCATTAGCTTATAGCTGGCTCATTAAAATATTTCTTGTAAGTATACAGTGTTCCAAATATTGGAACCAGTTACAAACCTCTTTAACAAACTGTAAGCGGAAAAAGGAAAGATTACATATTGCTACTTGAGATGTGATGTAGAAAACCTAGGTAATCTAAGATTTCTATTTATTTGTCATGGTATGCCTTTGAAATATTAAAGGATGAGTCAACTTTGTTAGAAATATCGAAATGTCCAGAAAATTCAGGAAGAATTTACAGGTCAAGGATGTAAGCAATTTTATCCTACCTCTCACGACAATATCCTTCACTAACTTCTTCCTCTGAGATGGATGGTTGTGGCCAAGTGTTGGGAGCAAGAATGACATGAGACATTATTGTAATCTTGGAATTTATCAAAACTTTGTTAAAGGGGGCCTTTCTCCTCGAGTGAGAACTACATAGCACCTTAACCTAATGTGAATTTCCACAATGGATGCCATTTGCCAATAAAGTCTCTGAAGATTCTGCAATTCAATGATCCCTGTCATGTTTTAAATATCTCTAGGGTCCCCAGAAGACCACAATTAGTGAGGACATAGATTGTTGGAATCAAGGAGGCAGAGTGTGCAACAAAATGTATAGAGCCATTATAAAATCTCAGTAATTCCAATTAAATGGGAGAAAGGTATTATGAATTCATGACACTCCATTATTTTTACCATAGTGAAAGCTTTACGGCTGTCACTAAAGGAAAAGGGAAAAGTACTCTAGGATAAATTTGAATGAACAGATTTGATTTATTTGTAATTGACAGATTGTTTTAAATACTTTCAGCTTCTGAGTTACCTGAAAGTGGTATGCATCTTAGACAGCTTACTAGTACAAGCCAGCTGGAGCTTACTTTGCACTAATAATGGTCCTGCTCTTAGAACCATTATTCACAGAAATAGAAAATTAAAGGTCCACTCGTTTCTGGGACTTCATAAATCGTGAATTGGTGGGATCTGAATTCCACTAATTGTACTTAAGAAACTAATAGGCTTTGGTTGCAGGCTTGTACTCTGATCTTATTCTGATAGTGAGATCTTATGTGAGAAGGGGTTTTATTTCTACAGGCTTGGGGTAGATGACACTGCCTCAGAATATGGGTGAGACTGTGGTTCTCAATCGACTGACCTACCACTTGCTAGAATGTTCATATTTTGGGATCTCCATCTTCACTCTGCTGGCTCAGTAATACATTTGATTTGGTTTTACAGAGATGAATTTCAAGGAAAACATCACCTAGACTTTACTTCAAATTACCCTGAGGTTCAATACATTCTACTGATGCCCCAAAATGCCAGGCTCATAATCTGCTGTTATGATACACGACTTGGAGAAGGTAAATGTCCTGTCAACTACAATCCCTCTTTATTATTTTTAAGGAGGGCTAGTTTCCATTATCAAAAGCAGATAAGGAATACCAGCATTCATTTGTCATTCAAAATGGAATGCTTACTTAGCTGGGAATGAATGAAAACCATCATGTGGTAGGTTTGTTTTTTTAATCGTGGCAATAAAGGCACAACTCAAGGTCAGGGAAAATTCAAATGTGGCTCCACTGGGTTGCTTATATTTTTTGGATAGGTGGGAGAGACAATTTTCCAATAGGAACCTGGGTTTTGAATACATTTTCCCCCCTAAAACAGAGATAAGGAAAAGAAACCTGACATTTTTTTCTCATCTTCTGACATGGTAATTAGTTATTATATTACCAACACACAGATTTTAGTTCCAGTTTAAATTAGTTGTTCCTTACCCACACTTTTATAAGGTTAATCCCACCTCACATGAAGGTCCATGGCATGTGACAAACAGGCCATTTCATGAGTGAGTGAGCGTGCACAGACACCAAGAGGACCACCAGGCCTTTTTCTTCTCACAGGTTCTGGGTAAGAAATGCTAAAAGGACCAACTTGCCATTTAGGATTTCAAGCCGACACATGGTGAGATTTTTCTGCATGGCCATCTCCCAGGCACCTCTGAGTCAAAATAGGACCCAAATTAAACTCATCTCCCTCCTATGAAAACAGGTCACCCTTTTGCCTTTTCCATCTCTCCGAAGACCACCATCCACTTAGTAGGATGAACCATAACAAGGTCATTAATAGCTGAATATAGGCAATTTCAAACAGATCAGCCTTAATATCTGTTCAGGTCAGAAACCTGGGCGAAATACTTATCACCGTACTCTCCCAATTCAACACTTACTACTAGCCAATCACAAGGACTGGTAAATACTACTTCTTGGGGAGGTTCTGAATCCATCTTTAGGGCACCCACCATAGCCTACCTCATCAGCAACTGGTCTAGCGATGCCACTGTCCACACTGCAATGAACTAGTGTGTCCTCTTTAAAACACAAGTCAGATCATGCCACTTCCAAGCTAGAGATCAGTCAATGGCTTTTCAATGTCCTTAACACAAAGACCAGACCATACAACTGCTACTGGCCTCTTCATTCACTCTATGTTCTGGCTACTCTACCTTCTTTTATTATCCCAAACATGCTCCTTCCCAATTCAGGGCCTTTGAACATATTACTGTATCTGCTTAATACCCTCTTCTCTCTCATTGCCAACCAGGCCCTTGCCACCCAGTGATCCCCACTTCTCCGGTGTTCATGCCTCAGCATAAATGCAACGTCCCAAAAGAATCTTCTATGACCTTTCTCTGACCAGTGTGGAACCCCAGGTTACATATATCCATGGGACTTCAGCATAGATCATACTTTCAATTACCTGTCCAGTGCCCTGCTAGGCTCAAACTCCAAGGGAGCGAGGCTATCACTAACTTGCTCATTACCATATTGCCATCACTAACCCAAGGCCTAGTACTTAATGGGCACCAAGTAAATGTTTGCCAAAAGCACAAATCTGTCACAAATATCAAGAGTGCAATTCATAAGTCAAAGCTGCCATCTTTGCTCCATGACAGACATCAGTTTTGATATATCTTCGGTGAGGGGTCTGGGTGGCTCAGATGATTAACCATCTGACTTCAGTTCAGGTCATGATCTCGTAGTTCATGAGTTTGAGCCCCACCTTGGGTTCTGTGCTGACAGCTCTGAGCCGGCTTTGAATTCTGTGTCTCCCTCTCTCCTAACCGACTTGCGCTCTATCTTTTTCTCAAAAATAAACATTAAGGGGCGCCTGGGTGGCTCAGTCGGTTAAGCGGCCGACTTCAGCTCAGGTCACGATCTCGCGGTCCGTGAGTTCGAGCCCCGCGTCGGGCTCTGGGCTGATGGCTCAGAGCCTGGAGCCTGCTTCAGATTCTGTGTCTCCTTCTCTCTCTGTCCCTCCCCTGTTCATGCTCTGTCTCTCTCTGTCTCAAAAATAAAAAACGTTAAAAAAATAAAAAAATTAAAAAAAATAAACATTAAAAAAATTTTTGATATATCTTCAGTGATTTTTCTATTTAGGATTTTTAAAAAGGTAACAAAAGCATTCAATTAAAAAATTAAAAACTGAAAGCCTGATCCAGAACTCTGGGCCTTTTTTGAACTATTCCCTAGCATGGCTACATCTGGCAATAGTTATTGTTATAAGAGAAATAATAATAATCACAAAGACTCATAATACAAGACATGCTTTGGATGCTCTTAGTCCCTCAATCTTGTGGAAAGACAACTTTTTTTTAAAGTTTATTTATTTATTTTGAGGGAGAGAGAGAGAAAGAGAGACAGAAAGAGGTAGACAGTGAGGAGACAGAGAATCCCCAGCAGGTTCTGCACAGCTAGCACAGAGCCCAATGTGGAGCTTGAACTCACGAACCGTCAGAACATGACCTGAACGGAATCAAGAGTCGGACACTCAACCAACTGAGCCACCCAGGTGCCCCTGGAAAGACAACTTCTTGCACACAAGAACCCTTTCTCTATATCTTGAAGAGTAAGAAAATCAACTACAGAATCCAAGAGAAACACATTTTCAGCTTTAAGTAAAATGTTTAACACCAGTTAATTTCACCATGTTTGCAAGAGCAATTGTCTCCTGAGAACACCTTATTAAAGGCTCGTGTTCCTACCGGAAGAAAGAGTCTCTGAGCAGCACACGGTTTGAATAATTTCTTCCATTCCTGAGGGTTTCCAACCGAAAATGTGATGGGGTAGATTCGGTGCTCAAACTTCTTTGTATATGAGTCAGGCCACTGTCGTAACTAAAAAACAAGGAATACAATAAGAGGATGATTAGGCCCCAAAGATACGGAAAACATCTGAAGCTTCTGGATGTTCAAGTGGACACTATTCAGGCAACTTACACAGAAAATCTAACTTCACCACCACTATTAGTGCTCAGTGAATGAAAGACCATGGCTAGAATTAAAAAAAATAATAATGATAACATCCAGAGTTGGCAAGGGTGTTAGGAGGCTGGTACATAAATAACACAAGGGGAGTATAAATTTGAGTAAACTTCCAAGAGGGCACTTTGGAAACTGGCAATAACCAACTTCAAAAGATAAAGGCACAAGACTTTCAACACAACCTACTTTGTAATAAAAAAAAAAAAAAATCCTTGTGAACAAACTAAATGACCAATAAGTACGAACTGGGAAAATTAATTATGATAGAACTATACAATAGACTACTGTTAACAGTTAAAATAAGGTAGATCTATATTTTCTGGCATGGAAAAATGTTTATGATAGTTAGGTTTTAGAAAAAGCAAAATAAAAAAGAAATTTCATAATATAAGTTGTCTTGGAAAACATATGCATATATATTTTATATGGAGAGAAAAATCTCTACAGATGGACACTGAATTGTTACATGTGGGCACCTGTGGAGGTGGTGGTGGTGATTTCATTTTTTAAGTTTATACTTCTGTGTTCTTTAGAACTTTTACAATGAGTATATATTATTTTCTTTGCATATGTTATTTCATTAATGGGCTTTAGTTTTCAGAGCAGTTTTATGTTTATAGAAAAACTAAGCAGGAAGAATAGAGTTCCCACCTACCCTTCCCCCTTTCCCTCTGTACCCCAGTTTCCATTTCTATTACCTACATCTTGCATTAGTGTGGCATATTGTTGCAATTGATGAACTATTATCGATATGTTAGCAAGTAAAGTCCATAGCTTATCTTAGGGTTCACTCTTTGTGTTGTACATTCTACGGATTTTGACAAATGTATAATGGCAGGCATGTACCACTACAGAATAGTTTCAGCACCCTAAAAATCCCTTCACCGTTCCCTCCCACTGAATTCCTACAACCACTGATTATTTAATGTTTATTTATTTTGTGAGACAGAGAGAGAGTGAGAGAGAGAGAGGAGCAGGGGAAGGGCAGAGAGAGAGAGAGAGAGAGAGAGAGAGAATTCCAAGCAGGCTCCAAGCTGCCAGCTTGGAGCCCCAATGTGGGCCTCTAACTCACAAACCATAAGATAGTGACCTGAGCCAGAATTGAGAGTCAGCCACTCAACCGACTGAGCCACCCAGGCACCACCCCTACAACCACTGATTATTTTACTCTTAGTTTTGCCTTTTCCAGAATGGGATATAGTTGGAATCATACAGTATATAGCCTGTTCAGATTGGCTGCTTATACAGAGCAGTATGCATTTAAGTTTTCCCTATGTCTTTTTGTAGACTGATAGCTTATTTATTTTTTATTTTATTTTTTTTAAATTTTTTAAACATTTATTTATTATTGAGAGACAAGAGACAGAGCATGAGCATGGGAGGGGCAGAGAGAGGAGGAGACACAGAATCTGAGGCAGGCTCCAGCCTCTATGCTGTCAGCACAGAGCCCGACGCAGGGCTCAAACTCACAAACTGTGAGATCATGACCTGAGCTGAAGTCGGACGCTTAACCGACTGAGAAATCCAGGTGCCCCAATAGCTTATTTATTTTTTAGAGCAGACTAACGTTCCATTGTATGGATATACAATGGTTTGTTTCTACATTTACCCATAGAAAGACATCTTGCTTGCTTCCAATTTGGGGTGATTACAAATAAAGCTGCTATAAACATTCATGTGCAGGTTTCTGTGTGGACAATTTTTCAATTCATCTAGGGAAAATGTCAAAGAGTCTGATTGCTGGATTGTATGGTCAGTCTCCATGTAGCTTTCTAAGAAATGGTCAAACTGCTTTCCAAAGTTGCTGTGCTGTCTTGTGTTCCCACCAGCAATGAGATTTTCTGTTGCTCTACCTCCTCGATAGCATTTAGTGTTGTGGATTTTAGCCATTCTGATAGGCGTGTAGGTATCTTGCTGTCTTCAGCTGCAGTTCCCCAAGGACATTTGATGTTGAGCATCTTTCCGTATGCTTATCTGCTTCCCCACTGACACCATAGTTCTACTTCTAAGAATTTTCTAAGGAAAAATTCCAAAAGTACATTAATATTTATTACAAGGTTGTTTATCATAATGTTGTCTGTGACAGTGAAAAGTTGGAAACAACCTAAATAACAATTTGGTTAAATAAGCTCTGGGGTTTGTCTACAGAACAGAATATGATGCAGCAACTAATGACAACAATGTACAATGAGCGTTGGCAAGCTGTTGGTTGTACAAGGATCAAATCCAACCTGCTACCACAAGCACATAGCCAAGAATGATTTGATATTTTCAAATAGTTAAAAAAATAAAAACAAATGTAATATTCTGAGACATGTGAAAACGACATGAGATTTGAATTTCGGTGTCCATAAATAAAAGTTTTATTGGAACACTGCCACACCTAATTATTTACATATTTCTATGGCTGCTTTTACAATGAATATCAGAGCTGAGTAGCTACGAGACCACACAGCATGCAAAGCCTAAAAAAGTTACCGTCTGGTACTTTACATAAGAAAGTAGTTAACCCCAGTTTTAGAAGAAATTCAATAATATAAGACTCAGTGGTATAAAAGGGAATGTAGGATACGATCTCATTTCTGATGTTTATATGAAAAGAAAAAGAATATAAATAAATACATAAAAATTGCTCTCCCTGACCATTAATAGGAAGGTTGGTTTTTTTCCTTTATAGTTTTATGATTTTTTAACAATGTACATATAATGCTTATATGGTCACATAAAAATGTTTGAAGAGGGGCACCTGGATGGCTCAATTGGTTAGGCATCTGACTTCTGATTTCAGCTCAGGTCATGATCTCATGGTTCATGAGTTCAAGCCCTGTGTTGGGCTCCCTAGAGCCTGCTTGTGATTCTCTCTCTCTGCCCCTCCTCAGCTCGCACACACTGTGCACGCACTCTCTCTCTCAAAATAAATAAATAAACTTCAAAAATGAATAACTTTGCAATTTTGAGATGGATATATGGGAGGGAAATCTCAGAATGAGAAAGAGGAAGAGTGATAAAGGTTTTAATAACTGATTTATAAAGGGCACTGACCAATGAGAAGCCACAACCAGGCACAAATACCCAGCACAACTGCACTGACACATCAGAACGGACACTGGGCACAAACACTCAGTACAACTGTGCGACGGCACAACAGCCCAAAATCAGCCCTGGAAGGGAAATGGGAAGGTCCCATGGTCTGTTGCTTCCCTTGATTCCTTGATCTTTAGGATCCTACCTTCTAGAAGGGTTTATCTACCTTTACCAATCTATGTCTTTTAACTGGACTGTTCAGTCCTTTTACATTTAAATCAATGCATGTATTTGAACTCCAGCCACTGAAAGTTCCTGCTGACACCTATTCCTGTGGCAGAACCACACACCACACCCACCAAGAAGGCTGCCATCCCACTGGCCCTACCTATCACCAGAATGCAACGGTGGTTATCCCCACTTCCGGGTCCCACTTTTTCCTGACAGATGAGCCAAGCCTAAAGCACACGTCTGATTCGCGAGTTGCCTAGAGAGGCAAGGAAATCAACCAGCTGGCATTTTCAGCTTCTATATTGGGAGATGACAAGACCAAATGAAACTCCAAAATATTAAGTATCTATATTATACTTGGTAAATATCACCAGACATACTGGACTCACACAGCTTAAAAAATTATTTTTTAAAGTCTACTTAGATATAGTAGAATTCACCCATAAAACAGCTTCTAGAGGAGTCATGATATCAACTGGCACTTTGTTTTGTGTTTTGCCCTAAGATATATGGCCCTGAGCTTCACCAGAAGTTATCACAAGAAACTGGATATTCCCACAATGCCTCGGTTTTGTAAGGGACACTTTCGAGGAGGGAGGCGTAACTTGCCCCTGCACACCGGCATCTCCTGTGGCTTCACACAGACTAACTGCTGCTAATCTACTACTTCGGAGCTAACAAAGTGCCCAACATACTGGAGATACTCCAAAGAATCTTTGTTGAATGAAAGAATAAATAGATGATCTGAGTCAGCTTCACAAGTATGCTCTACAGTAAGATTCATTTGCCCTTCGATACAGGTGAAGAAATTGTGACTGAGAGAAGTTCTGTAACTTACATAGGAGACAAGGTTTTTTAATCTAAACTGGCACCATAATCCTTGCATGGGAGAGAAAGGGATGAGGCCATATGCCCTGCCTGTCTTTTAGCACCCTAGTACAATTTCCTTTGTTAGTTGAGCTTCACTGGTCTGACAAAGACCTGAGGAAATGAGCCATCAAAGGAATAAAGTCATCAGAGCAATTCAAATGATTTTTCAAATTCAATGATTTTCCCATGCAAGTCAGTTCCTAATTTATAATGTGCCCATTACTATGGCTCATGGCAAATTACCCCCCAACTTAGCAGTGTAAAACAACCATTTATTATGTTCACAGATTCCACGGCTCAGGTGTTCGGACAAGGCACAGAAGGATGGCTTACACTGCTGTATGATGTCTGTGGCCTCGGCTAGGAACTTGAAAGGCTGGAGGCTAGAATCTGAAATCTGGTCCACTCACATGCCTGGCAGTGGAGGCTAGCTACGTGCTGGGGACCTCAGCTCCTCTCTGAGCAGGCCTCTCCACACGAGCCCTCTGTATGGACTAGTTTGGGCTTCCTCACATGTTGGCCAGGTTCCTGGGGCAGGTAACCCAAGAAAGAGTGAGGCAGAAGCTGTATCCTTTCCATGCCCTAGCCTCAAATGTCACCTGAATATTACATTAGCATACTCTCTTTTATACATACATACATATGTAAGACATAAGTAGATGTGTATGCATTAGCTATTACCTTATAACAAGTTATCCCCAAAACTTAGTAGCTCAAAACCACAAAAACGTATTCTCTCACGTAGTTTCCTAGAGTCAAAATTCTGTAAGCTGGGCTGTTCTGGCTTGGGTGGCTCATGAGAGTGCAGTCCAAGTTGTGACTGGGGCTACAGTCATCTGAAGGCTTCATGGGGCGGGACCTTCCATTTCCAAGCTCACTCGTGTGTTACAAGCAGCTTTCAATCCTTATCATGTCGACCTCTACAACGGCTGCTCTGACATGAAAGTGGCTTACCCCACGGCAAGTGACCCAAGGGGAAAGTGAATGTGACCAAGATAGAAAGCGCAGTGCCTTTTAAAACGTAATTTCAGGGGCCCCGAGTGGCTCAGTTGGTTAAGTGTCTGACTTCGGCTCAGGTCATGATCTCACTGTTTGTGGGTTTGAGCCCTGCATCAGGCTCTGTGCTGACAGCTCAGAGCCTGGAGCCTGCTTTGGACTCTGTGTCTCCCTCGCTCTGTGCCCCACCCCCACTGATGCTCTGTCTCTCTCTGTCTCAAAAATAAATAAACATTAAAAATTTATTTAAAAAATAAATTAAATGAATAAATAAATAAATAAATAAATAAATAAATAAATAAATATATAAATAAATCCTAACTTCAGAACTGATGTTGCATCGCATCCTCCCTATGCTGCTGGTCACAGAGGCCAATCCTGGGTCAGTGAAGGAGGGAAGCACAGGAGGATGCGAGTAACACAAGGTGGGGGTGCTGGGGCTTCTCTGGAAAACACAGTCTGCCCCATATACATAATTGTACATACACGCATCTTCCTTCCCCTCATCTGTTTTAAGTTCAAGTCTAGTTTGTTCTGCTCCGTCTCATGTCCCAGCCTCTAGCACACAGTGGGTACTCAAGAAATACGTGTTAGATGGATATTGTGTAAGACATTGCTAGAGTTTGCCCACAGCTAGTTTATCCTCCCTTCCTGCACACTGAGCACTTCTCAGCCCCTTGCTGCTGGGTGAGCCTCGTGACTGCTTCTGGGCAGTTACATGTGAGCAGAAAAGACTCACATCGCTGTCAAGCTTAGGGAGTGAAATGCATAGTCATGAAGCACTTGTCTCTCTCTTTCCTGTATGGCATCCCAAGAACATTAGAGGCCAAATGTTCCAGCAGGTGCAACTCAAAGCATGAATAGTCTTGGAGCACCTGCCTGGCTCAGTCAGAAGAGCGTAAGACTCTTGATCTCAGGGTTGTGAGTTCGAGCCCCACGTTGGGTACAGAGATTACTAAAAAATATATATATATATAAACTTAAAAAAAAAAAAAAAGAGCATGAACAGTCTTTGTCATCTTCGGTCCCAGACCTGAGTGCCTGTGTGAAACATGTAGCAGGCACAAGGCAAGTCTCTGAGCTTTTCAGGAGGTGTTACAGCAGCCTGACCTAGCCTATCCTGATTCCAGATACCTTAGCTCTTTTGATCAATGCTACTAGCTTCAAGTTACAAACAGGGAAGCTGAAGCTCTAAAAGGCCACCAGGCTTGCTGGAGATCAAGCAGAAGGTGCACAGTGGAGGTGAGGTTTGCATTTGAGTCTTCTGCCTACTAGCTTGAGATGGAGTACGGTACAGTGGTTAGGCTCACGGAGCTTTGAGTCTGTGACCTTGAACTGACACCTGATGAGCAAACCACTAACACTCTCTGTGCCTCGATGATCTGTTTGCAAAACAGAAACAGGAGTGCTACCTTCCCATGAGGGTTAAAGAAGAGTACATCACAAATCAGAAGCCCTTGATAGATGATAATCACCATCACCATCACCATCATCACCATCTCCTGTCCCCACAGCTTCAAGAGCAGCTAACCACGTGTGTTCTATCCCCTTCCCCTTCCTTTGACTCAGATCTTTTTTAAGGCAGTTTCCAATCAATTTCAAAGCTTCAAGACTATTTGTTCTTTGGCTTCCCTTGGTGAGGATGTCAAGATGACATTTTTCTTTAGGAAACCTAACATGTTTTCTAGCTTTCTGTTATTAGCCTTTCTCTGCTCAACATGCCTCTCTGGCATTTCTCATTAGTGCGGCCAACCTGGCGACAGGAGGCCGCCCTGCTTTGACCCCAGTCAATAGACACAGAGCAAAACAGGCTCTCACTCTCCCAGTACTCGAGGCCTTACCACAAGAGAAAACTTCCGAGACAAAGCAAAGTTTGGTCTGCAAAGTCACACATGTACCTAGACTGAGGACAAGAGGTGGTTCCAAAGTTCTCCTTGTGTACTGGTAAAAAATCATTACTTGTTCCTCACTGTAGGAAAAGTCAAATAAACAAGGATCCAGATATACAACAAAATACTGTTCAGCCACCAGAAGAGAAGAGGTAAGAATGTTTGAGTCCTGACCTGGAATGATGCTGACAATATGGTTTTAAGGGGGGAAAAGCAAGTTCCAGAACAACACATAGAGAATAACTCTGATTTTGTAAAAGAAACACACTTGAATCCAGGCACATACAATTGCATGTGTTAAACATGTAGATGTTTAATTTTTTTTCAGTGCCAAAAGGTGACTTTATTAAAGCACAGGGATAGGACCCACGGGCAGGAATAGCTCCCCAAACATGCAGATGTTTATATATACAAATACACATGTACACACATATACATATACTCACACAGATACATACATACACACACACACATCTGCACATGAAAAAACATGGAAAAATAACTCAAAATCGTTAACTCTGATAGTATCTTATGTGAGACTGAGGGTAGCAAGGACTCGTACCTTTTAATTCATAACATTTGTATCATTTGAATTTATTTTACTGAACATCTATTACTTGTCATTCAAAAAACATATATAAATAGATTTTTTTAAAAAGCTACCTGTCCCCCAAATAAGAACAATGTTAACGACACCAGAGGCTCAAGCCCTGGGCTTCAAGGGCATCATCACATAGAACCCTTACGATCTCTGTAAGGCAAGTGTAATGATCCCCGCATTATAAGTAAGAACAGTAAGACTGACAGTCAAGAGTTTATGGCCACACAGCTGAGTCCACAGCAGAAATACATTAGCAACCAGGATATGCATTTCCCAAAATGCAGTCTGTCTGCACTCAGGAACATGGTGCTGCCATTTATACACATTCACCTGCTTCTCAAACTCGGGCTTCAGAGAGTCTTCTGTGAAGATGTGGAACTGGATCTTCCTGTGGCTAAAGAGTACAGCTGATTTGAGCATGACCAGTGTCTCCTCCAGCCGATTGCCACAGGCCACCACGGCCAAGTGGATCCAGAGCTCTGGAGGCAGCACAGCCTGGAAACTCCTGAGTTCTCCAGGCCTCCTAGGAAGAGGAAAAACAAGTTAAAGCTATTACTAAACTCATAAAAAACAAAACAAAACAAAACAAAAAAACCCAAAACAACCCAGCTAGTGAATAGTTGGAACATTTCAAAACATGAACAGGCACAATCTGTTATATTTTATAAAGTGATAAGCATTTTGACAATTCTTCCTGCTTAGAGAAAAATACCATTTATTCCCATATTTATCCTGGCAATAGCAGCATGAGTCACTGTTTGGCCTGCCTTAGGTGTCTGAGACTTTTTCTGCCCCACTCAGCTGTCGAGTGCCTGCTGCCTGCCGAATGGCCCATGTTTGGAAATAGCATTGCTAAGCTTCAACAGCTGACACAGGGGTTGTGGTGCTCACACTCAGAGAGGCCACGCAAATTAGATTTGAACGCAACATGAACAAGACAAGGGTGGGTCGTGGCTTTCCCATGTGAAACGAGCAACATGATACTTCCATCATCTGGATGGTTTTAGGTTGCGGTGGAATGCATGACCACCACACCAAAGGAAAACCATGCGAGTCCAGGAGGTGAGCAAAGAAAAGAACATATGTGCCTCCATCACATCCTCGGAAAGTCTTGAAGAAACAGGTGTTAATCCTAACTGTCTCGCTCAAGATTCCTGAGGTGGTAGACTTGAAATTCAGCCTCCAGCATGTAAGTCGTATTAATGAGAAACAGGCAGGAGAGGAGGCAGGTTGAGCTGAAAATTACCAAGGTATCAGATACTGAGTCAACAGCTGAGAGGGGAATAGGGTCCAAGAGTCCAGAATCATCATCCAGCTATTTCCTTGTAATAAAAGATTTGTTCCAGACAAGGAGACGCAGCCAAGCCTCAAACACACCACTGAGAGACATTCGCAGGCAAGTTGGAAGGAGTTGGCCTGGAAAAGGTGCCCTGAGACAAATGAAACTAATTTACTTGCACAAAAGAGTTGGAGGCCAGGGAAACTTGGACGAGGAATGCTACCTTCCTTCCAAAAGCTTCGAGTCCAATCAGTGCACTGCTCCATTATCCACTGCTCTGCTGAATAATGGAAGTCTTGCTCCAGATTTCTTTCATCAAGAGGAGAGGTGAAGATGTGGGTGGGGCACTCCGGACAGCTTTCCAATTCAGTTACTTACGAGCATGCTCAGGGGAAGCTCAACGAAGTCCAGATGCCGAGAGACACTCAGATTCCACTGACTTCAGGGATCACAGGAAGACACTTGAGATGTCCTAAGCATCTTCCAATGTTGTCCTCTTCTCTTCATCCTCCTCCTGCTACCTGATGAGGCCACCATCTTCTCTCACCTCGATTGCTCTGTCAGCTCCCTAGATGGTCCACTTGCCTCCAGTCTTATCCTTAACTCCCACCCTCTGATTTCTTCTTGTTGGCACCAGAGTGAAGTTCTTCTAAAATGCAATTAGTATTGTGTTATTCTTTTGATTACAATAAGGTAAGGGCTCCTGACTGCCCTCAGGATTGAGTCCAAAGTGATGATGATCATGGCTCGTATTTACATCTCTAGCAACTGCCTCCAGCACCTCCAGCCTCGGTGGACAGCCCTTCATAACCGTGGCCACAGTCACATATTCATACTTTCCATCCATTTTCACTTCTGGTCAGCAGACTGCTGAGTTGTCTCCAGGTCTTGGCACATGTATTCTCTCTCTCTCTTTCTCTCTGTGTGTGTCTCTCAGAAATTTTCCCCTCTGCTCTTTTTCTTGCTAACTTCAGGCCATTTATTAACCAACAAATCTATACTGAGTACCTACCATGCGTCAGGCACTGCTTTAGGTACCAGGAAGACAGCAGTGAACAAAACGGACATAGATGCCTGCCCTTGAAGAAATTACACTGTCAAGGTGGTAGGGGAAAGACAAAGAAGGAAGTAGCACTCAAGGCAAATAGTAACTAAATAGCTTATATAGAAAGTTATCCGGCGATAAGGACTATGAAGGAGGTATACCCTTGAACAGGGAGGGATACAGGAGTGGCCGATGGGCTGGTAGATATTTTTATGCAGTGCAAAGTTGGGAACGTCCTCACTAAGATGGTGAGATCTGACGACAACTTGAAGGAGGTGAGGATATGAGTCATGGGCATTTCTGGGTGAGGAGCATTCCAGGCAGAGGAGACAGTGAGAGCAAAGGTACACAATCAGGAGCATGTCTGGTAAATTCAAGGACCCCTGCCATAAGGACTCTGATGTCTTCCCTTCCTGAGCCCTGTGGGTGGGTTTTCATACCTACTATTGAAGCCAGCTCCCAATAACTTATGTAAAAGGATCAGAAGGCTGTGTCACAGATAATGCTAAAATCACAGTCAGTTACAAATCATGCAAAAGACTGGCCAAAATATGCTACTGATAAGATTCAATGAAAACTCATTTCCTTGAAATTATGCTCCATTTAGGAGCACAGGTATCATCCGAAGGTTCGAAAACAGTCAATGTAATAGCATAGCTACCTTAAATATGAAATACTGCCCCGTTCCAAATAACTCTGTCCAGTTTAGCTTTACATATTGAGCTTCTGCTTGAACAAAGGCTTTGACATTAGTAATCAGGGAAATACAAATGTAAACAATAAAGCGATTCCATTTTATTTTCAGATTGGCAAAAATTAAGGAATAAAATAAACGTTGGATCATCCAAGCTTCAGAGTGGATATGAGTGTGGGGGACAGCTCAGAAAGAACCGGGGCAGTATAAGTTGACCCAAACATTTTGGACAACCATTTGGGAATGTCTAGGAGGAATGAAGATGCGCATACACCCTCCAGCCCTGTAGTCCTACACCTACATATGTAACCTAAAGAAATCTTTTACATTTACACAAGACCCATGCAACAATGTTCACAGCAGCCCGGTTTGTAATAGTGAAGAACTAAAAATAACATTGCTGTCCATGCAAAGGAGAACATGAATATATGTAATGTGGTTTTTTTTTGTTTTTTGTTTTTTGTTTTTTTTTAATTTTTTTTAACTTTTTTTTTTTTATTTATTTTTGAGACAGAGAGAGACAGAGCATGAACGGGGCAGGGGCAGAGAGAGAGGGAGACACAGAATCGGAAGCAGGCTCCAGGCTCTGAGCCATCAGCCCAGAGCCCGACGCGGGGCTTGAACTCACGGACTGCGAGATTGTGACCTGAGCTGAAGTCGGACGCTTAACTGACTGAGCCACCCAGGCGCCCCTATAATGTGTTTAAGAGGAATACTACATAGCAGTGAAAATGAACAAACCAGAATGTCACATAGCCAAAGAGGAAAAAAGCAACTTTCAAAAGAATAATACCTTAGATGAAGCTTGAAAGCAAGCAAAGTAGCACTCTGTGTTGTTCACAGACTCATGTAGTAAAAGTAAACATACGGGAGGATGATAAACATCAGATGCAGGATGGTGGTTATCTCTGGGGATTTAAATTTTTTTAAGTTTATTTCTTCATTCTGAGAGTGAGAGAGAGAAAGCAAGAGCAGGGCAGGAGCAGAGAGAGGGAGAGTGAGAATGCCAAGCGGGCTCCAGGCTGTCAGTGCAGAGCCCAACATGGGGCTCAATCATACAATGACTTCAGCAGATATCAAGAGTCAGATGCTCTACCGACTGAGCTGCCCAGGTGCCCCTAAATTTTTATTTCTTAAGATGAGTGCTAGGTACACAGAAATTCATTATGTTAATATCTGTATTATTTTGTATGCCCAAACTACTTGACAATTTTTTTTAATGTTTATTATTTTTGAGAGACAGAGAGAGAGCGCGAGCAGGGGAGGGGCACAGAGAGAAAGAGAGAGAGAGAGAGAGAGGGAGACACAGAATCCAAAGCAGGCTCCAGGCTCTGAGCTGTCAGCACAGAGCCCGACATAGGGCTCGAACTCACGTACAGTGAGATCATGACCCAGGCCGAAGTCAGACACTTAACCAACTGAACCAGGTGTCCAGACAATTTTTTTTTTTTTGATTAAAAAAAGCTTGCCCTCCTCTGCAGCCTACAGGCTACTCTCTGCAGACTTCCATGATTTGGGACTGCACAGTACAAAAAGCAGGGGCTAGGGACTGCATTCTTTCTTGGTGTCTGGTGACAGGTATTAAAAAAGAAAAATAAAGGCCTCTCCTGGTGGCAGGTCAACTATCAGTGGTTGGGATTAACGAGACCTTTGCTGCCCCCACTCTCTTACTTCTCACATTACATTAAAAATCTCAGGCTTCAGGTAGTAAGCATTTCTGTCATGTGATCACAATGAATAGTCAAGTTTAAGGGCACTGAAATGGTGTGCCTTTCACCAGCTCCTACCAATGACGCACTCAGCACCTCTCCGATGTCACTTGAGACCTTTGAGGATCAAGCAAGTCCAGTCTACGAACCTAAAACTCCTTAACGCCTTGAATTACAGAGTTTGGGCAGGGAATGGGTGATAGGGAACGGAACACTGTTCTGACGGATGGCTAACTATGTTCTTATTTATACTTTATAAAAGGAGACTGGAGTAGACACTTGCTGTCCAGGATTTTGAGGAACTTCCAGCTAAGGTGGGAACTGATGGACCCATCTTGGCCACCACACTGGTAGAATCTGAATGGGAGTCAACACAGTAGAAAGCAGAGCCAAAAGGTGATGGGGGTGGGGTGGGGTCACATGTCTGCTGGCATTACTTGAATACTTGCCTCCAGGTGCCCCTGACCATAACTGGATACAGTTCGATTCTTAAGCCAATACATTTCCTTTTACTTAAGCCACATGGAAACAAACTTACGGTGTAGCAACCACAAAAGAGTCCTAATGTGGGGCTTAAAAATGTTTCCAACCCCTTTGACTAGCGCCACCTCTTTCATATTCTCACCTTGAGTCAGCTTTTGAAATGCTCACTGAATCCATTTCTTCCTTGTTGCTCAGTGCTAGGGCCCTGATCCAAAGGCTCATCCTTCTTACAGTTTTATAGCTGGAAGAGATACCAATTAGCATCCAGCGCAGGGGATTCCCTACCCAGCTGCACATTATAGTCATGCTAGGTGCCTGTTAATATGCAAACTTCCACACCACAGAGATTCCGAATCAGTGGGGCTTGGGAGAGATCCTGGAGCTTGCTTATTAACACAGTTGTACCACAACCACCCATAGTTCAGCTATAGCCAAAAACTAAAGATCTGAGCTGACTTGTCACCTCCCCTTTCTCTCCCAAACTCTCCCTCCAGGCCCTCAGGAAAACCCACTCTATGCTCAGTTTTTCCTTAGGGAATTCTCTTCGCATCTTGACTTAATGAAAACATGGCCGCTTTGTGAGGATGCCACCCCCCCAGCAGAACCTCCAAGTGGAGGCTGCTCTTCCTTCCCTGCCCCGGGAGCCCCCGGGGCAATAAGAGGACTGGTGTCCTCCTTGTTTCTCACTGCTACACCCAGACATGGCACGTGTCTTCAGAGTGAAGTATGTGGATAAAAACTCTTCTACCTTCTCTTTCTTGCTGGCATCTCCCAGCTTCCTGAGACTTAGCTCCTCACTCACAGAATTCCTCCCCCCACCAATCCCTGCTAGCATTCTTGAGGACTTCACCCACTGTTCAGAAGATGCTCGAGCCTCCTGACCCTTGTGTTTCGTGACCTCCGCACCCACCACCTTTCCTTCTTTCTACCTGAGACACCCAGTGCTATGCTCACATCCTGGACCTTTACAACAAACTGTGTCCTCCGCCTGGAATATTCTTCCCTTTGCTCAGATCCTCCTTTTCTTTTAAACAGCAGTATGAGCTTCCCTGACTACCTCATCAAAGGAACACCCTCCCTTTTATTCTCTGTCACGGTTTTTGCTTATTTTCTTCCAAAATCTTATTTCAGCTGGTGGTTACAAATTCTTTCCTTTTAATTTATATCAAGGGCACATTATATACCATCAAAATAAGGCCATGTAAGTAAACAAAAAATCTCTATCTTTAAAAAAATGATCAGAATAGGGATGCCTGAGTGGCTCAGTCGGTTGTTAAGTCTCCGAATTCAGCTCAGGTCATGATCTCGCAGTTCATGGGTTTGAGACCCACGTCGGGCACTGTGCTGACAGCTCAGAGCCTAGAGCTTGCTTCCAGCTCTGTGTCTCCCTCTCTCTCTGCCCCTCCCCTGTTCGTGCTCTGTGTCTCTCAAAAATAAATAAAAATTTAAAAAATAAAAAAGATCAGGGGCGCCTGGGTGGTTCAGTCGGTTAAGCGTCCGACTTCAGCTCAGGTCACGATCTCAAGGTCCGTGAGTTTGAGCCCCGCGTCGGGCTCTGGGCTGATGGCTCAGAGCCTGGAGCCTGCTTCCGATTCTGTGTCTCCCTCTCTCTCTGCCCCTCCCCCGTTCATGCTCTCTCTCTGTCTCAAAAATAAATAAACATTACAAAAAAAACTGATAATAAAAAAATAAAAAAGATCAGAAAAAATACACAATGTACACTTCCAACTAAAAAATATAAAACAGATGTGTTGAAATATGAAAGTTGGTAAATGAAAAAGGATCTTGCCCTATATGACTACTTTTTACATGTTATATCCTGGTCTTTATTCCACTGAATACATATTTTCACAGCTATATTAATAGTATGCATTCAATTTTTTTTTGTTTTCAATTTTATATTCTATGTTTCTCTTCTGATTTTTATTCTTCTTGTCACTTTCTAAGTCTTCAGAACCATCATTTTCACTGCCTCTCTACTATTCCCTCCAACTAAAACACCATAGCTTATCAGCATTTCCCTTTTGTTGGGTGTTTCCAACTGTTCTGTCGTATTTAAAAAAAAAAGTCTGGGGGCGCCTGGGTGGCTCAGTCAGTTAAGCGGCTGACTTCAGCTCAGGTCATGATCTCGCGGTCCGTGAGTTCGAGCCCTGCGTCGGGCTCTGTGCTGACAGCTCAGAGCCTGGAGCCTGTTTCAGATTCTGTGTCTCCCTCTCTCTGACCCTCCCCCGTTCATGCTCTGTCTCTCTCTGTCTCAAAAATAAATAAACGTTAAAAAAAAAAAAATTAAAAAAAAAAAAAAAGTCTGGGGGCGCCTGGGTGGCTCAGTCGGTTAAGCGGCCGACTTCAGCTCAGGTCATGATCTCGCGGTCTGTGAGTTCGAGCCCCGCGTCGGGCTCTGTGCTGACAGCTCAGAGCCTGGAGTCTGTTTCAGATTCTGTGTCTCCCTCTCTCTCTGACCCTCCCCCATTCATGCTCTGTCTCTCTCTGTCTCAAAAATAAATAAACATTAAAAAAAAAAAAAAAGTCTGACACTAAACATGTGTGTGCCAACAGACTGTTTTCTTCTTTTCATTATGTCCTTTGACCACATTCCCAGAAATGACATTAGTGGGTCATCATCCTATCAAGAATGTAGTAACCTTGACAGTTTCTCAAATTTACCCAGGAGTTATTAGAAAACACCATACCATGAGAAAAAAACAGCCCCTCCCCAAATGTAACAAACACGATTCCCTACACCTCTGAGTATTTGTATGACATAATCATGGAGCCGACTGTGGAAACACGATGAGATGGGTTTGCATACGGCATCTGTGCCTCCAAATTCCGCATGTTCTAGAGGGTGATGCGTCAGTTACAATTATCATTAAGACACCGCATCAAATCACTCTGAGTCTCTGAGTGAGAAAGCTATTCCACTTCCGGCTCTTTTTCAACAATGTCAATGAGAGAGTCTCAACTTGGTGCTAACATGTCTTGAACAGCTTTCTAATGTTGCCTAATCCTCCCTTTCAACTAAAAAGACAGCAGAACTCAGATACAGAACCTTCAACGGCCAAGTTAGAAATGCGCAACGTTGTTTCATCTTCTCAGTGTCTCCTTTGATGATTATTTCTTATTTACATTACTGCCAACAATCCATGGCCGCGATAGAAAAGTTTCCCCTAAAATAAATACACTAAGAGGGTGCCTGGGCGGTTCAGTCAGTTAAGCGCTCAACTCTTGATTTTGGCTCAGGTCATGATCTCACCGATGGTGAGCCTCACACTGGCTTCTGCCCTGAGGGCGGGGCCTGCTTAAGATTCTCTCTCTGCCCCTCCCCCACCTCTCTGTCAAAAATAAATGAATAAACTTAGAATGTGCAGAAATTAGAACCCTCACGCACTGCTAGTGGGGCTGTAAAACGGTGCAGCCACTTTGGAAAACAGTTCCCCAGTGCTGCAGAAGGCTATACGCAGAGCCACCATGTGACCTGACAATTCCAGTCCTACGTTATCTACCCTAGAGAAATGAGAACATACATCCACACGCAAACTTGTATACAAGGGTTCACAGCAGCATTATTCATAATAGCCAAAGAGTCTAACCCAAAAGTCCACCAACTGATGAATGGACAAACAGAAGGTGGCATATCCATAAAATGGAAAACGATTTGCCAATTAAAGGAATGAAGTGGTGACGTAACTATAGCATGGATGAACCTTAAACAAGTGTGAACCTTGCGGAAATACAGCAGACCGCATATTGATGATTCCATACACAGGAAAAGTCCACGAGAGGAAAATCCATACAGACATAAAGCAGATTAGTGGTTACCAGGGACTAGGGGAAGAGGCAAATGTGGACTGATTGCTTACTGGGTGCAGGGTTTCTTCTTTGGGTGAAGAACATATTCTGAAATTAGATGTGGTCATGGTTGCACGACTCTGCAAAAAAACTAAAAAACCACTGTCTTGTACACCTCAAAAGGGTATTTGGATTGTATCGCTATCAAGCTATTAATTAAGTAAATAAATCACTGATGTTTAATGACAATTTTTTTTTTTTTTAATGTTTCAGGTTAGCAATGGTAGTAGAGCCATATTATAAGAATGATGGCTCTGATGCGGGATTGCCTGCAGTTTGGAAAACACTGCCTCAACTGTCCTGGCTCAACCCCTCCCTGTACAAACGAAAAATGATATTCAGAGAAGGCTCAGAGGGAGAGCTGCCTCACCAGCCCCACACTGTCCGACACGAGGCGTCTCCTTAATCGTTAAAAGTCTCAGGAGTGTGACTTAATTAAACTTCAATTTCTGGAGTGTATAAATAATGAAATACGGCACTTATGTGTAGCACTATTTACTTTGTAGCCTATTACTGCAAAACACACTGAATTATTAAAGCAAGTAATTGGTTGCACTCAGACCCTCTTTCCTGCTGTCTCTTGCTACCTCTCTTACCAGGGCTTCTCCTGAACTGACAAGCTAAATTAACTCAGATAAACCTGATGCTGTGATACAGACAAGCAGTGGAAGCTTCGCAGAAAATCCCAGTTCTTCAAAACACAGTCTGGGGCACAGGGGTGCCTCATCGATTGGGCATCCAACTTCTGCTCACATCATGATCTCGTGGTTTGTGGGTTCGAGTCTCTTGTCGGGCTTGGTGCTGACAGCTCAGAGCCTGGAGCCTGCTTTGGATTCCGTGTCTCCCTCTCTCTCTGCCTCTCCCTCACTGACATTCTGTCTCTCTGTGTCTCTCAAAAATAAGTAAATAAATAAACATTAGAAAGAAAAAAAAATTTAAATACAGTCTAAAACCGTGCTGTTGGTAACTTGTTTTAAGAGGGAAGGAAATATAGAAATATTTTGGGGGGGAAAAGGGCAGAAGATGAATTTGAAGAAATCACATGTAGGGGAAGAATAGATTCCCTCCCAAGCGGAATCCTTCCAGATGAAACCATAGCTATTTGGAACCTGCAGAAGGTCTGCAGATGAGGCCAGAGTGGCAGTTTAGAAGTGAAAACACCTCGATTCAGCCCCTGGAAGGAGTCTGGTAATGGGTTAATTATATCCATGTTACATGTTGGCAGTGAGAGACACTAATAAAGTTCCCTGCAAACCACAGGTCTGGGAACACGTTCGTCCCCTGACAAAAAATTTCCCTGCTGGAGCTGTGAGTACAGCCTTCACTTAGAAACCCAGACATGACGCTGAGGACCGTGCTAACAGTTAAATCACTTTTAATGACCCATGGTTTGGAGTTAAATCAAGTATCATTAATCTTCCACGATAGGCAGAGAAGCTGACGTTTGCCTTGAAGCCATGCTATTATACGAATAGTGTGTACACAGTGCCAAAAAACTGCTGGGGGGGGGGCAGTGCATAATACAATTATTTGATAAGTATGCTCGATTACGAATAGCATATTTTTAGTTTGGATCACAATATCTAAAATATGGCTGTGCTCCTAAACAAAGTCTAGGTCCAAAACATAGGAGATGTTCAAAGCCTGAAGTTGTCAATCTTATCTATATGTCTATATGTGTGCGTGTCTGCTTTTAGAAACTGTTGGACACATATACCTCCTTTATGGTGAGTAAGTGGCAGTGCAAGGATTCAGACTCAGGAAGCTGGACTTTGAAAAGCTGGAGCTTTTTTTTTTTTTTTTTTTTTGAGATTCTCTCAAAAAATTATTTCATCATTATGCTCTATTTGGAGCTATACACCAGTGATCTAGAAAAGGAGCCTGCTTCGGGCAAATAAACCCTTTATCTGTACTCAGGGTGCGACACTCAGTGATCTGAGCTTGGATAGGATTTTAGACCCCATCCATGCACAGCCCCCCCGGGCAGGATGCTCAATGCACACACCTTTACCAACTCTGCCTTCGTAACCCATGCATCCGCCGTTACCTGACATCATGCACAAACGTATTTATACATATTCCTCTCCCTCTAAATCTGTGATACTGCCTGGACTAATTCTCATTTCATTTGTTCCCCTTATGATTGTTTCTGACACACAAGAGATTCTATTTCTCCATCTCCCTCTTCTTTTCAAATTAAGCTGTTATTGAGATGGTAAAATATGAACTAGCAGTGCTAGTTTGAGATAAATAAATGGCTGGTGACATACGAGGGAAAAGAATGAGGATTACATATTCTGCAAACGGACACTTCTAGCCCATTTCCGAAAAAAGAACATGAAACACCAACTTAACGGGAGGAGAAATGGTCTCTCCATTTAATTTTCATCCTCCTAGGCCTCAGGCCAATAAGGGATTTTTAATTTTTATAATTTATATATTTTAACTTATTTTGTAAGTTATAAAAGGAATGCAAACATTCATCACAGAAAAAATTTTAAATACAGACAAGCCAAAGGGGGGGGCACCATAATTCCAATTCCATAACCACTGTTAACATACAATGGAATAACCTTCCAGAGTTACATTCAATATATGTGAATGTGTATATATAACTATGTAAATACATTAAGACATTTTTAAGGGATAATTCTTATAGCCTATTTTTCCCTTACAAATACAAAAAATCTTTGAAAATAAAGAGAGACTTTATCAAAGGATCTTCTTCAAAGGGATTCTAGAAAGCAATCGAGTAGTTCAAATTGCAAGATCTGTTCCCAAGGACAGCATGGTGATAAGCAGTTTGACTTCAAAAGCACATGGGCCTGGCTTCAAATTCTTGGCTGCTCCATCTCGGGCAAATGCTTTAACCACCTCTAACCCTCAATTTCCACATCTGTAAAATGGGCATACTGATTATAGTGGACATCTGCTTCTGGTTTTGGTGTTTCTTACTAGCATCCATTTCCAAGAGTTTCTTTCTGATAAGAGAACCTTAATTGTCTTTTGGGGAAACCATTCCTTTTCTGCTCTCAGTCCATGAGGTTTGGAGGGGCTGATTCATCCACTCCCTAGGCAATGACATCAACAATCAGATATGCATGGGATCCATATCAGATCAATAGAGGCAACTCTGGGACTCTCGTTGGACGAAGTTTTTCCTTTGGCAGTGACTGAAGGAGGAAAAGGTAAGCCCAGACCTGCTGGAATTCTCCAATGGAGAAACCCACGTGAGGGTGTGGCCACACAGAAGGCAGCAGAGATTGAAGACAGAGGCAAGATGGCTAGAAATCCGGGATATACCTGTAAACTTTGCACTTTACAGCTGTTTTTTTTTTTTTTTAAGTTTAAGAGAGTTTATTTATTTTTTTGACAGAGAGAGAAAGAATGTGAGTGGGGGAGGGTTGGCCGGAGGGAGGGGGGGCGGAGAGAGAGAGAGAGAGAGAAAGAGAGAAAGAGAGAGAATGAATGAATCTCAAGCAGGCTCCAAGCTCCGTGCAGAGCCTGACTTGGGGCTCAAACCCACGACCCCAAGACCATGACCTGATCAGAAATCAACAGTCAGATGCTCAAGCGACTGAGCCATCCAAGGTGCCCATGCACTGATCCAGTAAACCCCCTTTTATGACTAAGTGGTATAAGCTGATGAGCTGAGACTCTAACTCTTGCAACAGAAAGTGTTCTGACCTATCCAGTAACAGTACCTCGTAGGCTTTTAGGAAGGTGAAATGAAATAATGCGTGGAAGTGCTTCATACAGCAGCATGGCATATTTTAAGTCTTCATTAAACATTAGTTATTACCATCATTGTTATTATTAAATAACTTGAAATGTATAGGAAGCCTTTATTTTTCTCTATTTCAAATCCATGATAAAAACAGGCTAGGCAGAGCAGTAAAAAGCATATTACTTCAAGTATCAGTACTCTATCTTACTGCAGATCAAATTTGAAGTTTTTGTACACTTTTTAAACTCTAAATGTTTCTTATAAAATGCCAATTTCCAATGTATTTCCAACTTCTCTTGTGTTTCTTCTAAGCCAGCAATTTGGGGGCCCGTGGGTAGTTCAGTCAGACTCTTGATTTCCACTCAGGTCATGATCCCAAGGTCGTGGGATTGAGCCCTGTGTCAAGCTCCAAGCTAAGCATGGAGCCTGCTTGAGAGTCTCTCTCTCTCTAAAAAGGAAAAAATAAAATAAAATAAAATAAAATAAAATAAAATAAAATAAAATAAAATAAAATAAAATAAAATAAGGCAGGAATTCCTAACAACCCATTCTCCCTGAGGGGTAAAATCTGATACTCGAACATCAGAGCTTGTTACTTTAAGGCTGGCAGCCAGACAGCTGAGGTCCTCGTGAGTCTCACCAAACTGGAGGGAGGAAAATGCAGAGCCTTTTCAAGCTCAACTGGAGACGCAGGCCCCTTGAATAGCAGCGACAGTGGACAAAATTCTGCATTTGGGTGCCCTGAGAACAACCTCCTAATTTCCATGCACATAAACGTGAACGCTTCACTCACCCTCCACTTTTCTGAGCTGGCAAACAATAGCTCCCTGCCCTTGAGGAGACATCAAAGCTACAGAGAGCCACTATTCCAGGCTTGACACTCTCCAGATCAACAGTCCAACTGCCCGAGAGGCAGTCAAAACGATCCTCCCTAATCTACTCCTTCAGCTTCTACTGAGGATCAGAAGACTGGGGTTGGTGTATTATTTTTTTTTAATGTTTATTTATGATAGAGAGAGAGAGAGAGAGAGAGAGAGAGAGAGAGAGAATGAACATGAGCAGAGGAGAGGCAGAGACAAGGGGACAGAGGATCCAGGACTCGAACTCACGAACCACAAGATCGTGACCTGAGCCGAAGGCAGATGCTTAACCAATTGAGCCACCCAGGTGCCCCTGTATTATTTATCACATATGAAAGCTGAGTCTTGATTTCCTCAATTCATAATCCAAGAAAAGCCTGCCCTAATCTGCATCTGAGCCCCAGCTCCCGTTTGCTGAGAGTTTCTTGCGTGCTACATACTGTGCCAGCATTCTACCTGTGATAGTTCATTTCATCATTGAACTTAGGAGAAAGCCATGATTTGCCAGGGAGGAATAATTCAAAGTTAGACTGCCAGTTAGCTGGGTCTAGTTAAGATTCAGTTCCTGACTAATAAACAACAGTGGACAATAACAGTACTTGGAACAATGAGTCATTTGTTGAGCAGCCACCATGAGCTAGCCCTGTGCTAGGTACTTTATGTACATTATTATTATCATTTTACCTCTTTGGACTTCAGTTTCCTTCCCCGTGAAAAGGGGTCGTGTTCTCCATTGTCTCTTACTTAATGTAAAGCTTGGATTCTAAATTGTACCGTGATGAATTTCTACTAGACCATTTCAGTCTGTCTGTTGCCAAAAGAGGTTGGGGGGGGGGGCATGGGCAAATGTCAAAACATCACCTTCATATATATCAAAGTCACTCTTTGCTGGCACAAAATCAAGGAGTCCCAATAAAGGCATCAAGTCAAGAAATTCCTCTTTCCAGGGGCAATTTTTAGAATTTCATGATCTGGAATAAATCAAGTGCTGGGGAAGATTTGGAAAGGAACACAAAAGGAATTTCCTCTTCAACAGAAATCTCTTATTTTCTCTTTTCTAAGAAATATTTTAAATGGTAGTAAAATATATAACATATATAATTCTTTTATTTTCTTGCAGTGAGATAATGTGAAGGGAGGTATCTCCAAAGGGAAAAACAAAATCTGTTGTCAAATTTTCTTCCAAAGAATCTCATCTGTGAATGTGTATGGGGATAAGAGTCACTATAGCTACTATTTACTGAACTTAGTGAAGGTGTTAAAAGCAGTAGCTACATATCGAAATTAGTCAGAACTCCTTGGTGGTAAGTGACAGAAACTCAACTCATGGATTCTAGGAAAGGGATGAAACAACATGGCCAGCAAGGGGCAGAAGCTGGCCTTGGGAACAACATTAGTCCTCGCCCCCCACCCCCATTGCTCTGTGTAGTTTCTGACTTCGGGTTCATGTACTCTCAGGGCACACCAGGTTTCTCCACATGGCAGAAACATGGCTGTCAATCCTGAATTTCATACCTTAGTCTTAGCCACTAGAAACAGTTTGCCATTATACTGTCTCTGCTCCAATTTTTTAAATCCCTAAGAAAGGGTCTAATTTGGCCCAAGAACCTATCTCTGAATCACCTGCCAACTGGGACAAGGTTGAAGGCACAAAATGGTTGCTCTATGGTGTGGTGGACATTCATTTCCTATGTGCTCCGTGCAACCATTCCCCTTTCTCTCCATCAACAGCAGCAGATTTTGATCTAAAGAACCATCTGGTTTGGGCAAGATGACTTTGGATAAAAATGCCAGAAACCTCAACTCCAAAGTATGTAACTAGAGGGCCCAAGACAGGGCAGGAGTCAGGATTCGCTGATTCTTGGACTCAGCGATGTCCTCAAGGATCCATATTCTCCTTTCTATTCTACTGCTCACAGTGATGGCTTCATCCTAAAGGTGCTGCTACAAGAATTATGGTAGTAACTAGGACTATTCATTTCCTTGTCCATATCTAGCACATGGAGTCTTTCATCTAATAATATAAAATACGTCTGTCGATTCGGTCAACTTGGGTCAGGTAACACCTGTGGACCAATAACCATTGCCAAGAAATGAATTTATTGAATGTTTCAGTCCTAGATACATGCAGTTCATACCATGAAAGTGGTGGGGCCTGGCGTAGACCATCTCCTGGAGGTATGTATGGTCCACCCACAAACTGCAAGGGGTGGGAGGAATGTAGGTTGGAGCCAATCATAAGATCTACCATATCACCTTCCCCAGGTGGTTTGGGTGGTCATGGCCTCATCTCTAACTCAGGTGTTGGGTTTTGCTCGGTTTCAGTCAAGTAGTCAATCCTATCCTACCCCTCCACTCCTTTCCAGTCCCTTCTCCATACCACAGGCATTTAAGCCAATCAAAGTCAATGAGATGTGAAAAAACTGGGGCTGGGGGAACCAAAAAATTCTCTCTCCCCAACAGGTAAGGGAAGGAAGCTATAATGGTCCAGGTAGTAATGTTTAGCTTAACACAGAGGCGGTTACATATGGAAATATGTATATGTGTAAATAAGTTGGCTAGTATTAACACATACATGTTTTGATCTGTCAGCTGTGAGGGTCTAAAAGAAATGGTATCCCAGTAGCAACTAGCATGCCTCATACCCAGATCTTGGTTTCTAATACCAGGCTCCAATAAAAGGAATCAGGGCCCTTTGAAGAAATGGCTGATTCAAAAAATGAAGCAGAAAAATATACAAGACGAGCCTGGGGCATCCTGTAGGGCCAGAGAGTAAGGAAATGCTCAAAAAACTAGAAATGAAAACAAAAACCAAAAACACACCGATGGGATTATGTCAAAGAAGAACAGAGGCCAACTGTAAGAGCTCCTGATGGCCAATAAAGAAACAATTCCAGCAACAAAATAGTCCTACTGGCTTGTAACTCAAAGTATAAAATAAATATCCACAGGCTCATAGTGATATAATGACTAAATACATTAATAAATGGAGGAGAAGAATCAAATCTCCCCTGCAGGACAATTTCAAATAATTTCTATAGATACTCTACCTTCAAGGAGGGAGAGAGAGCATCACTTCCCACTCTTCAGGTGTGTGGGCTGTGCAGAAACTTCCTTCTAAATTTCACAGTATGGAAAGGGAGTGGGGGGAAGGGCAAGCTGCCAGTAGAAAAACCTGAACAAACAAACACCACCTGTCCCAGGTGATGAAGGCCGATAATAGCAGTCATAAATCATGTCGATAGCGTATACACTTGATATGATGTGATGGAAATGGTACTTTACCTCTCGGCTATCCTCCCAATAACCCATAACTTAGTACTATAATGAGTAAAGCATTAGACACATTCCAATAGTGGGGCATCCTACAAAATATCTGACCTCGTCAAAACTCTCAAGGTCACCAAAAACAAGGAAAGTCTGAGAAACTGCCACAATAAAGAGGAGCCTAAGGACATATGACAACTACATGTCATGTGCTATCCTGGCTGGGATCCTGGAACAGAAAAGGGACATTCTATAAAAACTAAGGAAATGTAAAAAAAACGAAACACTAGTAATAATGTATACTATTAATTCATTAATTATAACAAATATACTACTGTAAGGTTTTAATGATGGAGGAAACTGGGTGCAGGGTATTGGGAAACCCTGTACTACTTTCTCAGTTTTTCTAAAAATCCCAAACTGCACTAACAATTAACATCTATTGGAGAGCCCATGTGGCTCAGTTGGTTAAATGTCCAACTCTTGATTTCTGCTCAGGTCATGATCTCAGGGTTCATGGGTTTGAGCCCTGCATAGGGCTCTGCACTGACAGCATGGAGCCTGCTTGGGATTTCTCTCTCCCTCTCTGCCCCTCCCCTGCTCATGCTCTGTCTCTCTCTGTCTCAAAAATAAGTAAAAACATTAAAAAGAAATAAACTTAAAAAAAATTTTTTTTAAGAAAAAAGAATCCCTCTCTTTTAAGGATTTTATAATTAAAGATCTTTATAATTAAAGATCCTCACTATGCTTCTCATTGTTCTTCACTATGAGATTATTTTGAACATTATTAAATATGTAATTTACTCATATAAGTAAAATCTTAGCATAGTGCTGGCACAAGGTGGGTGCTGAATTCATTCATTAGGTCATTTGACAAATATGTATTGAGTACCTGCTAGGAGATCACTCTGTTCTAGGTGGCAAGGTGCAGTGATCAATAAGACATGAAGTGTACATTGTAGGAAAGGAGCAAATAAAATAGAATGATCATGTAAAACGCATGCTATAAAACAACAACAACACGAACCAGGGTAAGGGTGTGGAGAATGATGGGAAGGGTCCTTTTTTCCAGAGCAGCTGGGAAGACCCGTCTGAGAAGAAAACACGAAAGCATAGTTTGAAAGAAGGGAGCTAGCAACCCAAGGATGTGAGCAAAGAATATTCCAGCACAGAGAACAAGTAAAAAGTGCTGAGGCAGGAATGAGCTGAGGGTGTCTGAAGGCTAGTGTAGCTGAAGCAGAGTGGTAGAAAATGATGTCAGAGACCTAAATGGGGCTGAAATCAGACAAGGGCTTGAAGGCCAGACTAAGAAACTGAATTTTCTCACAGTGACAAGAAGTCTGTCACCGAAGGGCTTTCACCAGCAAAAGACCTGATGTGGTCTGCCATCTTTAACATTATCCCAGCAGCTGTACAGAAAACAAACTGTAGAGGGTGCTAGAGTGGAGGGATGCCAACCCGATCCTGTGCTGCTGTGGAGGTCCACGTGTAAAAGATGGTGGTTAGAAGCCAGTGGTAAGCATGGCAGCAGTAGAAAAGGTGAGAGTGGGGGTATTTTTTTTTTTTTTTACTTTTTTTTGGGGTGGGGGGGGTTATTTAGTTTGAGAGAAAGAATGCATGTGCACAAGTGGGGGAGGAGGAGGGGGAGAGAATCCCAAGCAGGCTCTGCCCTTTCAGCACAGAACCCAACATGGGGTTCCATCTCACGAATCATGAGATCATGACCTGAGCCCAAATCAAGAGTTGGACACTTAACCGACTGAGCCCACCCAGGTGCCCCAAGAGGGGGCATATATTTTGAGATTGAACCAGAATGGCTTGCTGATCCATACAAGGCGGAATCATGGACCAATCCACAAAAATGAATGTGAACAGAATCAAGACTCAGCAGTACAGGATATCACAGACAGTACCTTCAACGTGTCGTGGGGCTACCAGACAATTATAGGATCGCCGCAGTGTTGGCATTTTTCTCTGTAACACCATGCTGCTTAAGTGAGACCTTTATTCAGGCTTGAACCCTCTGAGAAGACTTATCTCAGACACCAAAGGGAACCGCAGGAAATGGTGTCTCTTGACGAGCGAGTAAACACACTTCCTCTCACTGGGGCAGCCGGGGCAGCTGCCAAGTGTAACGTGTTTCTCTATTGTCTCCCCGCCCCCATCCCTCCCAAATTCTGGGAGGGCACCAACTCCTTTCACCACTGTACAATGAGTGCCTGGTCCAGAATATACGTGCAATAAACATTTGCTGAATGCAGAATAAAATGGCAGGGGACCTCTGCAGAGTTTAGAGTAGTGTAGAAACCATATTTTAAGAGAGAAAACAGCAATATCCAGGCTAGTGCAAGAATAAAAAGAATAAAGTTCAGGAGAGGGTTGAGATTGAGTAATCAGTAAGGGTTCTAGGCTACAGCCAATAAATGAGAAACTGATTTTGCAAGAGATGGCACACAGGGCCTAGCAATAGCCATTGTTGGGATTTCACAGCTAAACTGGATGATCTCATCACGGGATCATCAAATGTCAGAGCTGGAAGAGATCTTGGAAAACTTTTGGATTGATGTGCTCAGTTCACAGATGAGGAAATTAAGGTGAAATGGCTTGGGGACTAGAACCCAATTTTCTGGCCTCGAGATGCCAAATTCTTTTCTACATTGCACTGATTAGCAGTGCTATTCAACTGCATTTAGCATACGTAGGCCCACAGAGGAGGTTTTCAGAAGCAAACTGGAGAGACAGTCGGCTAAAGTTTACTCTCCAGTAAAATTCTTTTTGGAATTCATTTCCATGAAAACCAAATCATCCCTCATGAGCAACTCTTCCTCTTATCATTCAGTGAAAATAAGGTAGCCCATCGTGATTCTCTTTTTGACATG
Organism: Panthera tigris; assembly: GCF_018350195.1. Lineage (NCBI taxonomy): Eukaryota > Metazoa > Chordata > Mammalia > Carnivora > Felidae > Panthera > Panthera tigris. The sequence goes on along the minus strand of NC_056661.1, from coordinate 39,896,617 downwards.
GCTGCCAGGAAGCTTAAAGCTAAATTTAATACTTAATCCTCATAACAATGGTGGCTCAGTTTTTGACAAACCGTGCTTATTTCCTCCTCCTTTTTATGACTTTTCATTTTTTATGATGATTTCAATGGCCTTATTATATATGTTTTTTTTTACTGAAAGTCACCTCAAATTCTCTATGGAAGTCAGCCAGGTATAAATCACGAATAAACCAAAACAAAAGGAAGATTTCATTTCACTTGTGTGCTTGGAACTGCTACTTAGATCGTGGTATCCATTTTCAGATCCCACCCCTGACCTAAAAGCTTAGACCTTACCTCCGGGCTTTATATTTATAGAGAGGAGAGGCCACCGCAGGACAGATTGCATACAAATGACTAGTTATAAAATTGTAGGGTCTGTCTGCTAACTAGGCAAGTCCCTGGAAACTTCTCTGAAATGAAAACAAGATGTGGAAGGAGAGGGCTATGTTTCCTGCGCTGACGTGGCAGAACTTCACTTCCAACAGTACCCTGGGGGAGGCAAGGCAGCCGGGTCCACGGATGGTCAGCAGGTGGTGGACTGTATCACATCCAACTGCAAGCTTGCTCTCATTACTCCCCAGGCCCGAGAAATGAGATCACGTAACCTTCATCTCTTCTGGATTCTAGCCACATAACGAGATTAAAGCACCCAATTTCTAAAAACACGAGGCTTTCTTTTCCCTCCCTAAGATGAAATTCCTTCTAAACCACAAAAATTTAACCCAAGCAGGATTAGGAAAGCAATAAAGGAGCCCATGCAGAGATCTTTCCTTTCGTTCCCTCAGTGTCTCAGAATCTTCTGTCGCCATTTCTGTCCAGGTAGTAAAAAAAAAAAAAAAAAAAAAGTTATTACGTCCCAGAAAATGTCAACTTCTCCAGAGGACACTAGACTTTCATCTTTATGCATTTGAGCTTGAGACTTCTGGTGGCTTTTTTGTTTTCCACTCTGCCCTGAGTTTTTAAATTTTGTTCTATATTCCTATGGTGTTGGCCATGACTTCCATGATGATATAAGAGATATGTTCAAAAAGAAAAATGGCTTCAGGAGCTACTGCTGCTCATGGAAATAGTCCTTTCCTAAAACATCCATCTGGATTCTGTTCATGATCTCTTCCTAGTCAGAGCCAATTTGTTCAAGATAGAGACAAGAAGATGCTGTCCCATGTTCCCAATACCTTGAAGAATGAGACCGCTATAAAAATCTATGATGTTTCTTTAGAAAAATCTCAGAAAAACTTACGAAACACAGGCAAGACTAGTTAGCATAGGACATCAGCATAGCAGGTAAGAATGTACGGGGCCCAGGCTGCCTGAATCTTCATCCTTATCTATCACACGTGATCTATGAACCTTGAACAGGCGGCTAAACTGTGTGCATTACCTTCCTTAACTGTAAAATGGGGATGATATTAGTGCCTACTTCATAGAGCAGGCTCTCAAACGCTGGTGTGTGTTAGAAACAATAGGAGGGCTTGTTAGAACACGGATTACTGACCTCATTCCAAGGGGTTCTGATTTCATGGGGCTAGGGTGGGGCCTGAGAATCTGCATTTCTAACAAGTCTCCAGGTGACACGGCTGCTGCTGGTTCAGACTGCGCTTTGAGAACCACTGTCATAGGGTTGCCGTGTAGTTGACATGGTTAATATATGCACGGTATATGTCAACAATGACTATCTTTACATACCCCTGTGAGCACTGTACCTGGCAAAAGGTTATTAGCTATGTTAAATGCTGTCAATTATTATTGATGTAAAAGTTGTACCATCCACTACAAATCATAATAAACTTGCAGTTGAACCTTAACATAATACATTCTAAGAAACCTCAGTTCCTAACAGATATAGCCTTAAAGTATGCATACATTCATAAAATGCCGTAAATGGCTCTAACGGCTTAAAAGCGACTCTGTAGATCATTGGGGGTTTTTTCCCCCTCTAAAACTTGTCACTATCCATCTGTACATTTATTATGAGGCAGAAGAGAAACAAAAGCTGACACAGCTACTTCTTGAGGTTTTGTGTCTTTTCTCTTCAGTAAAAGCGGCAAAACAGATTTAGTCATTACAGCCAAAAAGAATTCTTCAACTCATTTCAAGTAATTAAGGAGCCCAGCACACGCAGACGCAGCAACAGCAGTTACAAACATCACCAGCTTCCAAAGGGCAGAGGAAACAGACTCGCTGCAAGGGGATTGTTAAAAAGCTCTCCACAACAAAGGAAATGAACGCAAATCCCTAACCTGGGGGCGGTCCAGCAACCCTGAGGACAAAGATAAAACGCTCCGATGAAAAGCTGTGGCGGGTTAAACTCCACGCAGAGAAAGAGAATATCAAACATAATGTCAAAGGTTAAGATGTTTTGCTTGTAAGACACTTGGACCGTACTTACGTCTGAAACACAACGAGGAACAGGGAAACCGTCACTCTATTTTGCCCGTGCCACGCCACGCTCCTTCCAAGAAGAAAACTTTTTAATAAACTTAGGTCGAGTGCCTCTTCTGTTCTAAGCACAGGGCGATTCAAGGTTCAATGAGAGGCAGCTAGTCTTTGGTAAACATCTAACTTTTCCAACTCAGTTACATCTAAGTTTTTGGTATATATATATAAAAAAAAAAATCCTCCAGTGAAACATGAGAATTAGATAAAGCATTCTTGCATCGTGATGGCTTTTGAAAGATTAAACAAAGGGCGCACGTTTGCAAGAATGCAAACACACGCCTTGCCCTGACTGTTAAGAAATGTAATATATAAGCCACCCTCCCTGACACTTCTCTTTCAAAAATGTACGTGATCAACAGCACTGGGCTGTCAACAGGACTCCACGAAGGTGGCTCTTACTTTCCAGCGGAGCAAGAAACAGAAGTGGGCAGCCCGCGGGTGAACTTGGGAGTCCGTCCCTCCAGCCCAAAGCCTCCCCTGGACTTGGCACCGGCTGAGGGAGTGAGACACGGGTCCCAGAGGGGATTCTGGGGCTGCCACGACTCACCTCGCCAACTTCTCCAGGCTCGCGGCGCCCCGGCGGCCGGCTCGGGGGCGCGGACGCGGGGGCCGGCGCCGCCGAGCGCGCGGACCGGCCCCCGGGAAGGCGCCCGGGCCCGGGAGGCGCGCGGGGGCCGACGCGGGGTGGCGCTGCGGGGCGGACGCGGGGCGCGCGGGCGGCGCGGGGGGCTCGGCGCGGCTGGCGCGCAGAGACAGCAGCGCGAGCAGCAGCGCGGCCAGCGCGAGCAGGAGCAGCGCCGCCGCCTTGCTGCGGAGCTTCATGGTGCGGCGCGGCGGCGGCGGCCCCCGGGCGGCGCGGCCCCTCTGCGCATCGCTGCGCGCCGGGCGGCTGCGGCGGGGCCAGCGCAGTAGAGCGGGGCGGCCGCCTCCTCTGCCCGCCCGCCGGGGACTGGGGTCCGGGCGGCCGGCCGGCGGGCGGGCGACGAAGGAGGAGGAGGAGGAGGAGGGGGCGGGAGGGAAGGAGGAGGCGCGAGCGGGGCTCGAGGAGGAGCGGCCCGCGTCTACCGTACTGTGTGGAGTAGCCGCCCGTCCACCCACCCGGCAGCAGCCGGGAGACTGGCGCTTCGGATTCAGGTAGGGCAGCCTCAATACCTCTTCATTCATTCATTCATTCATTCATTCATTCATTCATTCTTTAATTCATCCTTCATCTACTCGCCCATCCATCCATCCATTCATTCCCTCCCTAACCATTCCATTTCCTCCCTCATTCGGTCACTCACTCACTTACCCTCCGGTTGCATCTCATTATTGTATGCATTCTCCCCATCATTTATTTTTATCCGTCTTTCCACACACCCGTGCACCTATTTATACACTTCCATTCAGGCAGGGGCATCTCTGTTCTGTTTGCCCAATGCAGGGCCTGGCACTTGGTGGATATCTGTTGGACCAAATCACTCCAGGTCCACGTAGTCTAAAGAAGTCATAGAAAAAATTTCAAAGTCTGGGTTTAAAATCTGACTCAGTCTCCTACTGGCTTAGTGATCCTGAGCAAGTGGCACAATTAGAACCTTCATGTCCTTACATGCAAACTGGGAATGATAATACTGCTCTCCACAGCGGCAGTATTATCATTAAATTTAAAAACACATTCAAAGAAACTAGCACAGTACCTGGCTCACAATAGGTGCCCAATAAAAGCTCTGTGATAATCACTACAATAAAACGTAGCTTATCATAAATATGTAAATGCAAATATTTTTTCTCTCTGACACAGATTTGAGATAGAGTAATAACTTTACCCCCAACGTACAAATAGAGTCTTGTGAGACCTTCACAGCTATAGTCACCAGATTAAGTTTTAGAACTTTCAAACTATTCTTTCAGGGCATCTCCAGTCACAAATCTGAAGCATTAGGACACAAAGTGTTATTCACTATGAACTGCCAGCCAATGTTCTATTAACTCTCTTTTCAGCATGGCCAAAGAAGATCAGTTATAACAATGTCTCTGAGTTTCTACCAGATTCCATGTTGACTTATAGATCATTAATTTTTTTAAAAAAAATTTTAACGTTTATTTATTTTTGAGAGAGAGAGACAGAGACAGAGCCTGAGTCGGGGAGGGACAGAGAGGGGGAGAGACAGAATCTGAATCAGGATCCAGGCTTCGAACTGTCAGCACAGAGCCTTATATGGGGCTCGAGCTCACGAGCTGTGAGATCATGACCCGAGCCGAAGTCGGCCGCCCAACCAACTGAGCCACTCAGGCACCCCATAAATCATTTCAAAGTCAATTATATTCCTGGGTAGCCTGGGTTGCTCAGTTAGTTTAACTCCCCACTTTAGCTCAGGTCATGATCTCACGGTTCGTGGGTTCAAGCCCTGCATCGGACTCTGTGCTGACAACTCAGAGCCTGGAGCCTGCTTCAGATTCTGTGTCTCCTTCTCACTCTCTGCCCCTCCCCCACTCACTCTCTGTCTCTCTCAAAAATAAACATTAATTTTTTTTTTCTTAAATTCAATTATATTCTGAATCATTCTTATATTAACATTATATTTTAATTATTTGGGATCCCATTGTATTTAAAATTTTAGGAATGAGAAGGTTTACTAACCTGGAAACTCTTCAAAGCAGGCACCACGGAAATGGCAGAGTGCAAGGTCAAGCATAGGCTACCATTGGTTCTCAATGAGGGTGAGGTACCATTCCAATAGGAGGCATCTGGAAATGTGAAAAGGATGTTTTGGGTTGTCACAATGATTGGCTGGTTCTACTGTCATATGCTAACCCTCTTACAATGCTCAGGACACAATAGCACAACAAGAATTGTCCTGGGCCAAGTGCCGACATGGACGCCTTGCAGAGAAATGCTGAGCTATGCTAAAGCTTGGTGTATAGGCCTTTCAGATTTAGAAATGGCCACCGTCATGTTGCTATGTGGCCCAGTGAAGCAAAAACTCCCATACTCTGTCTTACCGCCTCTCTTCTTCCTCAAGGAGGACACATACAACAAGGATAAAATTAGGCATAGGGACAATGAAGTAGCACCTGGGGTTTTAGCCTCAAACACCAAAATGGAACTTGGGATAATTATGCTTGACCAAACAGAGGACTTAATTTTCTTAAACTCTACTGACTTACCTCCTTCTTCTAAATCCATACTCAACTTTTGGATTTCACTGCTCTGATTGGCGGAGAAGTACAACTTCTGACATGAAAAAGGGGTTCCAGACTCCATATCTATCTATGGCTCACACAACTTCTCGCTTGGATGTTTAATGCACAAAATGCTTGTTTATTTGACCCCCACCCTCACTCCTGAAATCTGTTTCTCCTCCTGGAGTTTTGATATCTCTAGACACTTAGTTGCTCAAGCCAGAAATTAGGTGGCAGTCATCCTTGATTTCTCTGTTTCCCTCACCTCCTGCATTAGTTACCTATCATCTATTATTAGTTATTATTATCTGTTGTTCATAACAAACTGCTCCCAAATTTGGTAGCATAAGATAATGCACATACTATCTCATCATTTCTGTGTGTGAAGAATCCAGAACACCTTAGGTAGGTCCTCTGCTTCACAAACTCTCACAGGGCTGCAGTAACGTGTTGGCTCAGAACTGTGGTCTCATCTGAAGGTTCAACTGGGGAAGGATCCACTTCTAAGCTCCCGTACATGGTTGCTGGAAGAATCCAGTTTCTTTCTGGCCAATGAACTGAGAGTCTCTGTTCCTTGCTATCTTTTGGCCAGAAGATGCTCTCTGTTCCTTGTCGGGTGACCCTCTCTATCAGCAAAAGCCTAAGCCTGTAAGAAGAGTCAGAGGAAGGATGCAGCAATACAAAAGTCACAGTCTTTTATAACCTAATTTCAGAAGTGACGTTCTGTCACTCTGTCTTGTTCTTCTTGCTAGAAGCAAGTCATTAAATCTCATTCATACTCAAGAGGAGAAGATTACACAAGGGCTTGAATATCAGGAGGCCAGGATTATTTGGAGTCATTTTAGAAGGCTGCCTTTCTCACCTCCCATATCCAGAGAACGAGCAAATTCTGTCAAAGCTACTTCTAAAATATGATTGCCATCTGTCCAGCTCTCTCCTTCTGAATTGCCAATCATGATTGCCTGACAAGACCAAATGTTGATAAATTCTTAATAGCCTCATTCCTACCATATTCCATATAAATTGTGACAACTCCACTCCCCACCCCCCAGTCTCCACCCCTGTTACATGATGTGGCTATTTTACAGCCTACATGCAATAGCAATTACCTTCTAATTATTCTCCTTGTTTCTTCCCATGCCTTCTTCCAAGTTTTAAGACAGGAAGACTTTTTTTAAGAAACATAAATTGAATCTTATCTGTCCCCTGTTTAAAACTCTGCAGTGATTCTTCATGGTTCTTTGAATAAGTCTGAACTCCTTACCATAGCATCTAAATCCAGCATGATCTGGCCCCTGACTGCAGCTCCAGCTACATCCATCCTGGGGCTCCTTCCAGCTCCAGTGGCTTTCCATCAGGGCCTCTACCATTCCTGGCTTTTCCTTGCTTCAGTGTCTTTGTGCTTGCAGTTCCTTTTGCTGAATCCAGGCTCTGGAAGGCACTTCAATATTTAGATCTTGGCTTAAAGCCACCTCCTTAGCAAGACTATTGCGGACTTCCTTTTTTAAGGAGATAGTGTTCCTCCTATTACTATTTGCCCATTTTGTTTCCTATACAACACTTACTACCAATTGTATGTGTGTGTATACATACATAGACACACACACATACACATATATGAACACACACAGATACACATTACACATACATATATATATGTTTATATGTTTTCAAGTGATTATTTATGGACAGTAATATATATATATATATATATACATATATATGTATATATATGTATATACATATATATATATATATGTATATATATATATACATGCATATATTTTAAGAGAAGGAGAGAGAGAGATTGAGCAGGGGAGGGGGCAGAGGGAGAAAGAGAGAGAGAGAGAGAGAGAGCGAGAATCTTAAGCAGGCTCCACACTCAATGCAGAGACCAACATAAAGCTCAATCCTACTACCCTCACATCATGACTTGAGCTGAAATCAAAAGTTGAACACTCAACCGACTGAGCCACCCAGGCACCCCTAGCATATATAGTTCTTAATTGTATAACTGGATATACCACAAAAACCAAGATATAGAACTTTTCTAACATCTCGGAAGACTCTTTATGCCCTCTCCCAGGGGTTACATTCAAGGATAATAATTACTCTAGCTTCTATAATCCTAGATTAATTTTGTCTTCTCTTTGAAACATTATATAAATAGAACTATATGATATGTATGCTCATTCAACATATTGTCTGTGAGGTCAATTCATTTTTTCCATGTATCAGTTGGTTTGCTTGTATATATGTTGGTTTGCTTGATGGGTAATATTCCATTATATGAATATACCATAACTTATTATTTTTTATTCATTTTATTATTTTTATTTTATTCATTTTTACTATTGAGAAATTATTTCCAGCTATTATGAACATTTTGTACAAATCTACTGCTGGACATAAACACACATCTCTTTTGAGGATGTGTCCTAAAGTGGAATTTCTGGGTCATACGGTGGGCATTTATTTAGTTTTAGATGCTGCCAAATGGTTTCTGAAAATGGTTGTACCAATCTGCCCTCCCAATAGCACTCCAATTTACTCCACATACCCACCTATACTTGATCTTATGTGCTAATCCAGTTTTAGCCATGCTGGTGAGTGTGTAAAATCTTGTGTTACAGTTTGAATTCTCATTTCCCTTGAGCACCTTTTACATATTTGTTGACGATTTGGGTATCTTCTTTTGTGAAGTGCCTCTTTGGGTCTTTTGCTTATTTGGGGGTGGGGGTTAGGGCATTTGTCTCTTTCTTATTAATTTGTGGGAGTCCTTTACATATTATTACTATATTACTATATTACTTTTGTCAGATATACATTTTGCAAATAACTTGTCTCTATGTGGCTTTTCCCTCTTTTAATGGTATCTTTTGATAAAGAGAAGTTCTCAATTTAGTGAAGTCCAATTTTTCAATCTTTTCTTTTATGTTTGGTATACTTGGTGTTTTGTCTAACAAATGTTTGCCTTAGTCACAAAGAAATTATTTTATTTCATTCTAGTATATAGTTGTATGATCGTACTTTCTCTGATGATGGAAATGTTTTATGTCTACACTAAATGTTGTATATCTACACTATATTAATATGGTAGCCATTGGCCTCATGTGGCTATTGAACACTTAAAATGTAGCTACTATGATTGGGGAACTGAAATTTTGATAATTTTATATAAATAGTCATATTGGGCTAGTGGCTGCTATATTGCATACTACAGTTCTAGACACTTTATTGTTCTAGTTTCCACAAGTAGGTATACAACTCATTGTGGGTTATTTTTGTGTATGTGTGTTTGTGTAAAGTATAAGGTAAAGATCAGGATTATATTATTCTATATGGATACTTAATTGGCCCGCTTGTTGAAAAACCCATCTTCTCTCCCAGTGCATTCCCAATAACTTTTCATAAATCAGGTGAACAGACTGTAACAGAAATGAAGAATGCCTTTGATGGGCCCATCAGCAGACTAGACGCAGCTGAGGAAAGCATCTCTGAGCTTACAAACATGTCAATAGAGACTCCTAAAACTGAAAATAAGACTGAAGGAACAGACAACCAAGACATGTGGGATATCTACAAAAGGTGTAACACACATGTAGTGGGAATACCAGAAAGAGAACAAAAGAAAGAAAGAAGCAGAAGAAATTTTATAAGCAAAAATGACTGAGAATTTTCTCCAAATTCATGTCATAAAGCAAACCACAGGTCAAGGAAGCTCGGAGAACACCAAGCAAATAAAGGTCTGAAAGACTACACCTAGGAATATCATATTCAAGCTGCATAAAATCAAAGATAAAGAAAAAATTTTGAAAGAGGCCAGATATAAAGAAATGTTCTAACTATAGAAGAGCAAAGATAAGAATTATGTCCAACTTCTCCAAAACTTTGCAGGCAAAAAAAGAGTAAGTATAATACATAAAGATTTATAAGAAAAATTTACCAACCTAGAATTCTGTATCCTCATAAATTATCTTTCAAAGGTGAAGGAGAAACACTTTCTCAGAAAAACAAAAATTGGTAGAATTTGTTGCCAGATCTGTCATACAAGAAATGTTAAAAGAGTTTCTTCAGAAAGAAGGAAAACGTGGGCCCCTGGGTAGCTCAGTCAGTTAAGCTTCTCACGTTGACTCAAGTCATGACCTCGTGGTTTGTGAGTTCCAGCCCCGTGTTTGGATCTGTGCTGACAGCTCAGAGCCTGGAGCCTGCTTGGGATTCTGTGTCTTCCTCTCTCTTTGCCCCTCCCCCGTTCACACTCTGTCTCTCAATATAAATAAACGTTAAAAAAAATAAAAAAAATAAAGAAGAAAGAAAGAAAGAAGGAAAATGATATAGGTAAGAAAAAAAATCAGATCTACATAAAGAAAGGAAGAGCATCTTTGATGCTTAAAGAGGGAATAAGGTAAAATAAAAACTTTTTTTTCTTATTCTTTATTGATCTTAAAAAGGCCAGTTTGTTTAAAATAATAATAGCAATAATGTGTCTGATGCTTAGAGGTATGTATAAGTGACATGCATGGCAGCGATAATAAAAGGAATGGAAGGAGGGCATTAGAAATATTTTTTTACTGTAAGGTACTTACACTACTTGTGAGGCAGTATAGTGCTGTTTAAGAGCAGACTTGGATTAGTTGTAAATGTATATTGCAAATCCTATTTTTAGAAAGAAGTATAATTGATATGCTAAGGGAGGAGGGAAAATTTAATTATGTAATACACTTGACTAAAATCACAAAAAGCAGAAAGGGAAGAGAAAAAAAACAAGAATAAATGAAAAGTGCAATGAATCAAAAACAGTAACAAATAGAATACATTTTAATCAAACTATATCAATAACTGCTCTAAATATCAACTGTCTAAATACACTAAATAAAAGAGATTTTCAGTGTGAATCAAAAAACAAGACCCAACTGTATATTATATGTAAGAAACCCACTTTAAATACAAAGACATATAAAGATTAAAAGTTAAAGGATGGAAAAGCAAAGGGGTGGAGAAAGTTATACCATGCTAACACTCATCAAAAGAAAGCTGGAGTAGCTACATTAATTTCAAAAGAAGCAGATTTCAGAGGAAGAAAATTATCAGGGGTAAAGAAGGAAATTACATATTGATATACGGGTCAATTTTTTAAGAAGACATAACAATCCTTAATGTGTATTCATCCAAGAAAAGAGCATCAAAATACTCGAGGCAAAAACTGATAGCAATGCCACAAGTAGGTGAATCCGCTGCTATAGTTAGAGACTTGACTTTACCAGCAGTCTGTCAGATATGGACACATTCATCAGGCAAGAAATCATTAAAGACATAGCACTTTTGATCCATCTATAATTGACATCTATAAACTACTTCCTCCAACAAAAACAGAATACACACTGTTTTCAAGCTCACATGAAAGATTCACCAAGATAGACCACAGTCTGAGCTATCAAATGCACCTTAACAAAATTAAAAGAATATAAATTATTCAATGCCTGTTCTCAGAACGCAATGGAATTAAGCTAAAAATCAATACAAGAGGTAACTGAAAAACTCTAAAATACATGGAAATTAAACAACACACTTTTCCAAAACACACGGATGAAAGTAGAAATCTCAAGAGAAACTTTAAAATATTTTGAACTAGGGGCATGTAGGTGGCTCAGTCACTTGAACATCTGACTCCTGAGTTTGGCTTAGTCATGATCTCAGTGTCATGGGATTGAGCCCCGCATTCAGTTCTGCACTGAACATGGAGCCTACTTGAGATTCTGTCTCTCTCTCCCCATCTGCCCATCTCCCTTGCTCACAATACTCTCTAAAATTAAAACAAACTATATATATTTATATATATATAAATATATATAGTTCAAATATATATATATTCAAATATATTCAAATATATATATATATATATATATTTATTTGAACTAAGTGAAAATGGAAATACAACTTATCAAAATTTGTGGGATTCAGGGAAAGCAGGGCTTCGAGGGAAATTTATAGCATTTGATGCATATATTAGAAAAGAGAAAGGTGGAAAACCAATAATCTAAGATTCCACCTTAGGAATCTAAAAAAAGAAGAACAAATTATATCTAAAGTAAGATAAAAGAAATAATAAAAATTGGACCAAAAATCAATGAAATTAAAAGGTGCAAATCAACAGAGAAAATAAAACCAAAAGCTGTATCTTTGAAAAGACCAACAAAATAGATAAACTGCTAGCCAGACTAAGAAAAAGAAAAGACATAGATGACTCATATCAAAAATGAAAGATAAGGTATCACTACAATTTCCATGGATGGTTTAAAAGATAATGAAAGAATACTGTGAACAACTTTATGCCTGCAATTTGATAAACCAATTCCTTGTAAATAACAATCTAACACAACAACCACCAGAAGAAATACATGAACTGAAAAGGCCTATAGCTACTAAAGAAATCGAATCAATAATTAATAAACTTCCCCACTCCTAAACCCGATATTGCACTATAAACTAAGTAAAATATAAATTAAAAAATAATGATAATTAGTAAACTTCCAAAATTGAAAACACAAGGCCCAGGTGGATTCATGGATGAATTCTAACAAACACTGAAGGAAGAAAGTATGCCAGTTGTCTCTAAAATTCTTTCAGAAAATAGAAGCAGAGAGAATGCTTCCTTATTCTATCAGGCTAGCATTACCCTAATACCAGAATCAGAAAAAGACATGCAAGAAAACTATAGTCCAGTATCTCTCATGAACATAGATACAAAAATCCTCAAAAAAATTAACAAATCGAATCCAACAGTGTATAGGAAGATTTATACACTATGAACAAGTGAGATTTATTCCAGGTATAAAAGGGTGGGTTCAACATTAAAAAATCAACTAATGTAATTCATCATGTCAACAGGATTTAAAGAAAAAAATCACATCAAATGTCAATGGGTGCAGAAAAAATTCAACACCCATTCTTGAGAAAAACTCTCAGAAAACTAGAAATAAAGAGACTTTCCTCAACTTGATAAAGAACATTAACAGTAAACTACAGGTTACATTGTACTTAATGATGAGAACTTTTCCCACTAAGATCAGGAACAAGGCAAAGTTTTTCCCTCTTACCATTCTTTTCAACATCATACTGGAAGTCCTAGCTATTTCAATAAAACAAGAAAAGAAAATACAGGTATGCGGATTTGGAAAGAAGAAATGAAACTACTTTGTTTAAAGATTACATAATTGTCTATGCAGGAAATTCAAACGAATAGACAAAAACTCCTGAAATTAATAAGCAGTTATAGCAGGAATGCGAGATACAAGGTTAACATACAGAAGTCAGTCACTTTCCTACATACTAGCGTTGAACAAGTGGAATTTGAAATCTGTAAACACAATACCATGTATAATAAATAGCACCCTCCAAAGTGAAATACGTAAGTATAAATCTAACAAAATATGTGTCAGATCTGTATAAGGAAAGCTACAGAATTTGATGAAAAAATTCAGAGAACTAAATAAATGGAAAGATTCCATGTTCATGTGTAGGAAGGCTCAATGTTGTCAAGATATCAGATCTTCCCAATTTGATCTATAGATTAAATGCAATTCCAATCAGAATACCAGCAAGTTATTTTGTGGATACTGACAAACTGATTCAAAAGTTTATATGGAGAGGCAAAAGACTTACAATAACTTGTATAACATTGAAGGAGAAGAACCGAATTGGAAGACTGGTGCTACCTGACTTCAAGACTTACTATAAAGCTACAGTAATCAAGACATTGTGGTATTGGTAAAAGAATAGACAATAGACCAGTGGAACAGACTAGAGAGCCCAGAAATAGACCCCCATAAGTATAGTCAACTGATCTTCGACAAAGGAGCAAAGACAATACAATGAAGCAAGGATAGTCCCTTCAACAAATGTGCTGGAACAATAGGACATCCACATGCAAAAAAAAAAAAAAAAAAAAAAAAAATCTATACCTAAACCTTACAGTCTTCACAAAAGTTAACTCAAAATGGATCTTAGACCTAAATGTAAAATGCCAAACTATCAAACTCCTAGAACATAACATAGGAGAAAACCTAGATGACCTTGTATGTGAGAACACCAAAGGCACAATCTATGAAAGAAATAATTGATAAACGAGACTTCATTATAATAAAAAACTTCTGCTCTGCGAAAGACAATCTCAAGAGAACTGGAAGACAAACTACAGACTGGAAGAAAATAATCGCAATAGACAAAATAGATCATGGACTGTTATCCAAAATATACAAAGAACCTTTAAAACTCAACAATTTAAAAAAAAATCCCATTAAAAAATGTCATCCCAGAGCCTTGCATGGGGCTCAAACTCACAAATCTTGAAATCATGACCTGAGCCAAAACCAAGAGTGGGACACTTGACTGACTGAACCACCCAGGTGCCCCTAGAAGGTATTCTGTTAAGTGAAACAAGTCAGACAGAAAAAGACAAATACCACGTGGTTTCACTTATAGATGGAATCTAAAACTTAAAAGAAACAGACAAATAAACAAAGAAACAAACTGAAAACAGAAATAGACTCATAAATATGGAGAATAAACTAGTGGTTGCCAGAGGGGAGGAGGTGATGGGGATAGATGAAATAGGTGAAGATGATTAAGAGATACAAACTTCCAGTTATAACATAAGTAAGTAATGGTGAGGAAAAGTACAGCATACAGGATATAGTCAATATTGTGATAAGTTTGTATGGTGACAGATGGTAACTACACTTATTGTGGTGAACATTGTGTAAAGCACAGAATTGTGAAAACACTATGTTGTACACCTGAAAGTAATATAATATTGTATGTCAACTATACTACAATTAATAAGTAAAATTTAAAAAAAAGAATACCATAAAAATAAACCAAGTCCCCTCAAAGAGTGGCACCCTGATAGAAATCTAGAAAACAATCCATCTCACAGAAGATGGGGAAGATATAGCCTGTGTTGACTGTGTTCCTCAGATGAGGAAAATAATATGAGAATTTTTAACAACCCACTTTCACATAGGCTTCTGTGAGGCAAAATAATAATAATAATAATAACAACAACAATAATAATAACTAAGAATAAATTTAAAAAAGAAGAAGAAAAAGAAAACATCCAAGGAGAAATTTTAGGTTAAAACAACCAAAAAGTGGTAGATAGTCCAAGTTCCAAAAGCAAAAGCAAACTTTAATTGGCAAAACACACTTAAATCTTAGGTATGGTGGGCTGAAGAGTGATTCCTTAAAATTTATGTCTAGCCATAACCTCAGACTATGACTTATTTGGGAATAGGATCTTTGCAGATGTGATTAAGGATCCCAAGATGAATCACCTTGAATGTAGGGCGGGCCCGCAATCCAATGATTGGCAGACTTATCCTGGTAAGAAGAAGAGATGACACAGGGAAACACAGATACATGAAAGAAGAAGCCATGAAAATATGGAGGCAGAGATTGAAGTCATACTGACACAGCCAAGAGACGCTGTGAGCCACCAGAAATTGGAAGAGGCTAGGAAGGACTCTCCTCTGCACTTCCGAGAGAGCATGGCCCTGGTCACACCTTGATTTCAAATTCTCGACATCCTGAAGCCTCAGACAGTAAATTTCTGTTCCATAAGCCACCCAGTTTGTGGTAATTTGCTATGGTCACCCTAAGAAACGAATACACTAGGTTTCAGGAAATTCACACACATAAAATTCCAAGGAACTTGATTTCATCATCCCAAACTATAAAACACGCATATAAAATAAATTATGATAGGGGCGCCTGGGTGGCTCAGTCAGTTAAGCGTCCGACTTTGGCTCAGGTCATGATCTCATGGCTTGTGAGTTGTGAGTTCGAGCCCTGCTTCGGGCTCTGTGCTGACAGCTCAGAGCCTGGAGCCTCTTCAGATTCTGTGTCTTTCTCTCTTTCTCTGCCCCTCCCCACCTCACACTCTGTCTCTGTCTCTCAAAAATAAATAAACATTAAAAAATTAAAAAAAAATAAATTATGATAGAAAAAAAAGAATCAACATAAAGAACAAAATGTGGAGAACAATCTGTAAAAAGGACAGACATTGGAACGGTCACTGTGCAAAAGAACATAAGTATGTGCAATACCTTTTTTACAAGAGAGGTTATGGAAACTACATGTAGGTATAAGAGACTACCAAAAGGGAGAGGGAAGATTTGAAAATAAAAAAGTATAACTTCTAGTAATACAAAATTTTTAATAATAAAATTAGAAGCCCAACTTAAAAGTTAAATTGCATTTAAAATCTAACTGAAAAGAAAACTCAAAAAAAAGGAAGATGAATAAAAAAAGATAAGGAACTTACGAAAATGTAGTACAAAGAGATAAATAAATATAAAAACTTAAGTGTTTTTAAACTAAAGGAAGATAGATTTAAAAAAATGAAGATAAGGAACTGATGAAAATGTAGTATGAAGAGATAGATAAATATAAAAACTTAATAGGTTAAAAGACAAAAAGGATAGAGTGAGAATATTTACTATCCTTTTTTTTTTTTTTTTTTTTTTTAAGTAGACTTCACACCCAGCGAGAAGCCCGTGGTGGGGCTTGAACTCATGACCCTGAGATCAAGACTTGAGCTGAGATCAGGAGTCAGATGCTTAACTGACTGAACCACCCAGGCACCCCAATTTAATATACTTCTAATTAAACTTCCAGAAGCTAAGAATGGGGCAAAAGGGGGCAATGTTAAAAATGAAAGTGGCTGAGAATTTTATAGAACTGTAAAAAGGTACAAATCCTTAAATTGATAGAGCATAGTGAGTTGCAAACAGGATAAATGAAAAGAAACACAGGCCTATATATATTTCAACAAATACACAGAACATAAAGGAAAAACAAGGAAACTTCAATTTGCAGAAAGAAAAATCTGTGTACCTGCAAGGGAATGAAAGCCAGATTTCTCATCAGCCATAACATAGACAGAATATAATGACGTGATATTTTCAATGTGCTGAAGAAAAATGTATGAACCTGGACTTCTATGCCCTGAAGAATAGTCATTCAACTTAGAGGGCGTAAACATAAAAAATATTAAAAATATTAAATCAGTTGGGGAATTGGTTAATGGACTGAGGCTGGAAGAATTTTGAGGCACATGATAGAAAAATCTTAGATTTCTTTCAAGAGATTATTGGTAGAAATATGGATGTTTGAAATGTTGCTGGTAAGCGTTCACAAGCAAGTGAAAAGAGAAGGTGTATATTGTCTCAGGGAATACTTAAATCGTCATAAACAGAATGTTGATACAAATAAAAATGCTAAACAAACTGTTGATGAGGGCTCATGGGGAAATGAGAAACACATTACGGAAAAGTGGAGGAAAGGAGATCCTTAGACATAGTGTTAGAAGCTTAGGTGAATTGCGTCCCACAGTGACATGCAAAGTAGAATTTGTACTCGACGAACTCTGATACTTAGTGGAATGTTGAAGGTACGGACTGGTTTCTTCTGGCTGCATTTAGTAAAATGTGAGAGGTAAGAAATAAATTTAGGGAAGAACTGTTTGAAAAAAGGTGGAGGGGAACCAGGACTTTTGGGAAATTCTCAGCCTATCCACTTTGCAAGAAATAGAAAAATTTAGAAGATTCAGTGTAAGGAAACTATACTCGGGAGAGAAAGTCATGGATGTGGCTGGACAACATGTTGCTAGTACCTGGAAAGGAGCATATATATTTGGATATTCAACTGCACAGAGGGCTCTTCAAAGAGATTAGGTGTGTGACTCATGGATATCCTCAGTTGTCTCTGCAGAAGCCAAGCATGGAGATGATATTGTCCAGCAAAGACCTGTGTTTAATAGGATGAATTCTCACAACTCACATGAGAGACCCACATGGTTTTTGAGAACGTATCATCAGTAGAAACACTGCCAGCTCAGGCAGAAAGATAAGACTAAAGGAAAGAAGGCCATGGGACCCCCAACATTCTACAGGCAGTAAACGGGTTACTAAAATAACTCCACTGCAAACATGTGCTCTCATTTCAGAAAAAGAAAAGGATAACTCAGAAGGCAAAGCTGTGGGCTCAGAAGGCAGAGCCGAGCGCCACAGAGGATTCTTCTCAGGCATCGCAACTAATGGAGTTTGTCTAGCTGGATCAAAATTGCTCGGGACCTAGAATCTCCAGAAGGAACCAGCATTTCTGACACGTTGGCTTTAGCCCACTGAAACAAATTTTAAATTTCTGGCTTCCAGAACTTTGAGTGAGTTCATTTCTGTTGTTTCAAGCCAATAACTTTGTGGTAATTTGTTATAGTAGCAATAGCAATCTAATACAGAGGGTACAATGCAGTGCACAAAGTCTGGAAGTGTACCGCCCAGAGAGTATTCAGTGAATGAATAATAAGCATATACTTTGAGACTAAGGAAACTGAACTCAAGAAGGAATAGAATGTAAGAAGCAGAGGTGGGTTAAGAAATATGTAAAACAGGAGTGGCCGGGTGGCTCAGTGGGTTGAGCGTTTGACTTGGGCTCAGGTCATGATCTCACAGTTCATGAGTTCGAGCCCTGCATCAGGTTCTGTACTGACAGCTTGGAGCCTGCTTTGGATTCTGTGTTTCCCTCTCTCTCTCTGCCCCTCCCCACTCGTGCTCTGTCTCTATCTCTCAAAAATAAGTAAAAAGTTGAAAAGAAAAGAAATAGGTAAAACATATTGACAAATATTTTAAAAAGTAATATTTTGGAGGAGTTTTATAATCAGGGTGCGACTAACATCTATAAACAAAAACATGAAAGATTGATTGAGATAGTTCAGAAGAAAGTTAAAAGGTTAAGATCCCTGCTCTGCCCAGAAAGAGGATAGAAATACTGATTATATTTTTCCTAATAAAACCTAGATTCTTTATGTTCTTTATGTATAGAATCTAAAGCTAAGTTTAAAAATGTACATATTAAAATTGAGGGTACAGGTGAACATAAAATATTCACTGTAACATTTCTTTTGACTCTTTTGTTTGCTTGAAAAATTTTGTAATAAAATATTGAGAGGTGAAAACCCACAGTGAGATTTCTACCAGAATAACTAAAATCAAAAAGTCTGATAATATTGGGGCACCTGGGTGGCTCAGTCGGTTAAGCGTCAGACTCTTGGTTTTGGCTCAGGTCATTATCTCAAGGCTGGGGGTTTGAGCCCCCCTGTTGGGCTCTGCACGGGCATCATGTAGACTGCTTGGGATTCTCTCTCTCCCTGTCTCTCTGTACCTTCCTCACTCTCTCTCTCTCAAAAATAAATTTAAAAAACTTAAAAAAAAAGTCTGATACTATCTAGCATTGGTGAGATTGTGAAGCAACCAAAACTCATACCTCAGTGGTAGGAGGATAAATTGGTCCAAATACTTTGGAAAAATTACAGAATCTACTAACAAAACGTGTGCATAATCTATGCCCCAGAAATCCCACTTGCAGGTATAACGTATATTTAGTAGAAATCATATCTATGTGCACCCAAAGCTATGTAAAAGAAAGTTCATGGCGGTTTCATTTATAATTGCTAAAAGCTAGAAATAATCCAAATGCTCAACAAAAGGAGAATGGATACATAGTGGTACATATTCATTTGATGGAATACTATACGGTAATGAGATTAAATAAGCTACTACTACATGCAACTATATGAGTAAATCTGATTAACCTAATATTGAGTGAAAGAAGCCACACACAAAAGAATCTAAACCGATTGTGTTTGTATGAAGTTCAAAAACAAGCCAAACTACTCTTGTTCCACATTAGGATACTGGTTTCCTCTGGGGAGGAGAGAGAGGTAGTGATTGGAAAGGGGATAGAGAGGGAGTTTGGGGGGTGGTGGTCATGTTCTGTTTACTGATCTGGGTGGTAGGCATGGGCATGCTTGCTTTGTGATCATTCATCAAGCTGTGCACCTGATATGCTTTCTAAACTAAAAAAAAAAAAAAAAGTATCGTTTTAAAAATTTCAAGGTAATTGCCGGTGATTTCAAAAGAGACACTAGGATCAATACTCAAGGCAGGATGAAAGATCTTCCAGTTATTTGGAGGGAATTGAGTTGAGAGGACACTGGAAAAGAGCCTTGGGAGTGGCCATGTCATAGGTATTCCCTGGGCTCTGCAGAGTGAGAACACTAAGGAGGAACCCATGGCTGAGATCTTCAGAGCAGACAAGAAGAGGTAAGCTTCCTTGGCCCTGGAGTGGGTCACAGCATGGCTGAAAGTTCTATGTCCTGAGAAGGGCACTAAGTTGAGCAATAGAGACCTATTAGGCCCATCCCCTAGAATTCACAGGGTCTGAGGCAAGAGTATAAATGGAGACCTACCTACCACCTGCTAAAATATTGGGCAGTCATAAGCCAAAGTAACCACTGTCAAATAACATGTGCTCTATGCTCATGCCTGACACATATGCTTTTATAACAACCTAGAAGGTCAGAATGAACTTTAAGAGTTCTATACTTATACATGGAGGTGGTGAGAGCGAATCCCAAGCCTCAGCCTCTGGCCTACCCCCTTCTCCCTCCACCCCTGACACATACAGGGACACCCCACCCACACATCAAAGTTTCGTCCATGGCCCTGCCAACAGCTGACCCTTGGTCACCCTCAGGCGTGAGGCTGTGTACACCAGAGAGAGTTAGACTTTAGAAGGGTCACTTGGAAAAGAAGCCTACATCAACCTTGCAAGTGGACTCGGGAGCATTTAGATAGGGACTTATTGTGTCACAGCTATCCAGAGGGTGTGCTACAAAGGGGAGGGGCTAGAGCTCTGGATGGGCACTGCCTGATGAGGGCCAGAGTAGGGCCTCTAAAACATGCTAAGGTATACAGACAGGACAGGTCCTTGTGCCAATGAGGGGGTGACTCAGCAGAAGTTGACGTGTACTGCATGGCTATGAGATAGAACTTGGATGCCTTCATAGTTTCATGCGTCTGTGCAAGAGCAATGACTCCAAGGGTCAGCAGTCTCCTCAGCTCACCCTGTTCTACTCAATGCCATGATTCTTTGAAAACTTTCTTAGAAATGAGATGAATTAGGGAGGAAGAGAAGAACATTGACCTCTTGAAATGGAGGTCTCTTCCTCCAAAGAGATGGAGGAAAAACTCTCAAGTGACTGGGTTTACCATGAACTGGCAAATTACAGCTGGAAAGAGAAGTTCAGATACAGAAAGTCAAAGTTCCTTTTTTTTGGCACACCAGAATTTTGTGCATTGAAAATTCCTATCTAATACAGATCATAGCAATGCTGTGTAGGGATGCTATGGTTTCAAGATGCATTTATTTTTTAGAACACTATGATTCACAGCTCACACTCATCTCATCACAGGGACAGGGAAGGAAGTTCAGAGCTCAGGTCTGAATAAAAGATGGTGGTCAGGTGGGGGAATGGACAAAGATGGAGAAAGACGGGGTAAGAGGGAACCATGACTGTATGTGTTACAAATAACTTACCCTAAGGTTGCCTTCAACCCAGGAGTTCTCTTGGTGAACTCAGAAGATGATTTTGCTATTAAAATGTGTAAATTGTTTCAAAATTCCCAGGCCATAGATATTAACAAAAATTGGACTTTCCAGGACAACATGAAACAAGACAATGTTCACAAAAGAGGTGTTAACCTCTATGTATCATGATGCATTAGTCAGGTATAATTAAGACAAGCTGGTATGGGCACGTAGAAGTTGCTTGATGAAATAGAATATAGACCTAGAAAAAGATTCAGGGTGATATTTACCTGTGCTGTGCAACGAAGAATGTTTTTTAAGTCAACGTGGAAGGATGGCTTTGGAGTACACACCAAACCACATTCAGGATGAAATAAAAAGTTATGTAAACAATAAACCAGAAAAGATCTGAAAGAAAACAGAAGTAAGTAGTGTTATGAATTGAGTCTATAGATAGCTGTTGTGAGCATAGCAACAATTAATGCTATTTATAATGACAAACAAATGGATAGATCTGAGTTATCTAATCATTGGGATAAATTATTAGCTAGTAATTGGGATCAAATTATGGTATATCAATTCAACAGAATGTTACTGATGTAGAAAAATTATTCACAAAAACATTAATTTTAAAATAAGCACATACTGGGGCACCTGGCTAAGCATCTGACTCTTGATTTTGGTTCAGGTCATGATCCCAGGATTGTGGGATTGAGCCCTGTGTTTGATTCTGTGCTGAGCATGGAGCCTGCTTGGGATTCTCTCTCTCTCTCTCTCTCTCTCTCTCTCTCTCTCTCACTCTCTTTCTGTCTCTCTCATTCTCCCCCTTTGCCCCTCTCCCCTGCTTGCATGCTCTCTCTTTCAAATAAAAAAATTAATAAAAAATAACAATTTTTAAAAAGTACGTACCATTTAGTATTATAAAGAAAAGAATCATATATATGGTTAGAAAAAAGGTGTAGAATACTAATAGCATAAGTGTATAGGAATGAATTTATTTTCCTCTTCATGGTTTTCTGTGTTTTCTTATTTTAGTAAGCAATCTCCTCAAAACCCCCAAAACTTCTGTAAGTAATGTCTCTATACTTAGCAATCCTTACTACGATTAAGACTTAACGGAAGCAGCCTTATTCACAATAGCAAAAAAAGTGGGAACAACTCAAATATCTGTTAACTGATAAATGGATAGATAAGATGGGGTACATCTGTATAGTGGAATACTATTCATCCGTAAAAGGGAATGAAATACTGATGCATGTCACAGCATGGAGGAACCTCCAAAACGTGCTGCACAAAAGAAGACAGACATGAGACAACATATTGCCTGGTCCCATCGATCGCAAATGCTCACAAAAGACAAATAGTGGGACGAAGTAAATTATTTCTCGTCTGCAGCTCCCGAAGGGAACAAAGATTAACTGCAAATGGGCAGAGAGATTTTACTGGGGCCGTGGAAATATTCTGGAACTGGACAATGGTGAGGCTTGCACCAATCAATACTAAAAAATCACTGAAGAGCATACTGAAAATGGAATGAATTTTATGAAATGTAAATTATACCTCTGTGAAGTTGTTTAAAAAAAACCTAGTGAAGAATGTGGTGAAAGCTCAGAGACTGAAAGGTATTGAGATTCCATTTGGTTTGGTTTCTAGCATGAAGGAAGAGAATGAGGTACGAGTGTTAGAGAAGACACTAACGCCTGGGGATCAGTCAGTTAAGCATCTGACTTTTGATTTTGGCTCAGGTCATGATCTCATGGTTCACACTGACGGGCACGGAGCTTCCTTGGGATTCTCACTTTCCCTCTCTCTGCCTCTGCCTCGCTCAGTCTCTAAATAAATAAATAAATAAATAAATAAATAAATAAATAAATAAATATTAAAAAAACATGTTCGAGACTTTACAACTACAAATTACAGCAACTGGCTTTATATGTGCAGTGGCTATCCAGATATATTAGGGTGGGTATACTGTGGTACTTTTGATGCCCAGGGAGACAGCTTATCTAGATTTAGATGCAAAAGAGTGATCCCATTTCCCTAACCAACTGTGGGTTCCTAGAGGAAAGAGATCATACTCTAGCCTTGAGTATTAATGTCTGCGCCAAACAGCTATGTGACCTTGCCTAAATCACTTCTTTCCCTAGGTTTAAGTTTCCTCATTTGTTAAGAAAGAAAGGAAGAAAGAAAGAAAGAAAGAAAGAAAGAAAGAAAGAAAGAAAGAAAAAAAAAATAAGAAAAGAAAAAAGAAATTGAGTTGTACTAGATTGTTTTCATAGTCCTGTTCAGCTGGAACATTATTTTCCTTGGCATTCACCACCCTCACCACTTTGCCCCAGACTCTTTTCCAACCTGACTTATTGCTTCCATTCTTGCAGTCTTCACATCAGATAAGGTGACCTGGTTCTACACTGTTTGTCTGTATTTTGTCTCCCTGGAGCCTTTGCTGGGGCCCCAGACATTCTTATCAGAAATGGGATTTTTCTAATTGTTCCATCCCCAAGCATTTCCCTATCTCTGGATCTCCCTGACTTAATCTGTACACCCTTTGTGGTCTTTCACTGCTGTTCCATTTGTCAATTGCTATATTGCAAACCTCTCCAAAACCTAATGACTTAAGATAACAACCATTATATTATGCTGACCATTGTGTGAATTAGGAATTATGCACAGCAGGGATGGCTTATCTTTCCTCTCACATGGCTGGGGCGTTAGCTGGAGTTACTCAAAGGATTGGAGGTGGCTGGGATGGGGCCATAAGCCATGTGCCTTGTTTCTGGCAGATGGCTAGGCTCCTCTCTTCTCTGTGTGGAGTCTGCTGGGGCTTGAATGTCCAAGATGGCATTTTTACTCCTGTGAACGGTGCCTGGTCTAGGACAGCTGAGGTAGCTGGAGCTGGTTATACACCCTCTCCACATGGCTAGGTTGGGCTTCCCCACAGCATAGAGGTCTCAGGGTAGTTGGATTTCTTACACTGTGGCTAGCTTCCATCAGAGCATCTGTTCCAAGAGTGTAAGGTGGATGTGGCAAGGCCTTTTACCACCTGGCCTTCAGAAGTCATGTAGTGTTACCTCTGCTGCATTCTCCTGGCCACACGGGCTCAACCTCAATTCACTGTGGGAAGGGACCAAACAAAGTGTAATCATTGGGAGTAGTGGCTCATTGTGAGAGGAGGCGTCTTTGGAAATTGGCCACCGCAGTTCCTAATCCTTCTGTGTTTTATTTTCTCAACTGAAGTCCAAATTACTTGAAGTTAAGAGTCACGTCTTTCATCTTTTATTATCTCCATTCACTTCTCCTCTCTTCCCAGAGCATCAAGAACAGAAACATGTGTTTTATAGACAGTGGGGATAGACATAGGATAAGTTTATGGATCCCAATCCTGGCTGTGTCACTTATAAGCCATGGGACTCGGGCGATTGCTCAACCTCTCCAAGTCCAAGTTTCCTCATCTACAAAATAATGTTGGAGGTGATGTAATAGCTTTTTCCTCATAGAGTTTATACAGAGATCAAGTAATGATATTGTTTGAAAGTCACTTGGGAAAATAATAAGCAACCAATAAATACCAGCTATTATTGTTGACTAAATGTATACCAGAAATTTATGATAATTGGGAGCAGTTTTGCCTAGGGGAAAAGTGGAGAACTCAAGCATTATTCTCCAGAATGAAAAAAAAAGTTATATAAACTATGATAATGGAAGTAACTGGCTCTATAGTATCTATTCAAATTCTATCCCATTTGCTGGAAACTTATGAAGACATAGTTGAAGTTTTCTTGTTTCTTTTTGTTTCTTAAAGTCTTGTCTAAAGAGAGGATAAGTCTAATTGGCTATAAATTATGATTTAAAGAGTCACAATAAAGTGGTTGTTAAGTACTGACCTGATCAAGAAAAACAAATATAAATAAACAAAACCCATAAAGGAAAAAAATAGATGTGAAATGAAGAAAATGTCAGTGCAGGAAAAGAATCAATCGAGGGGTGTAGATCAATTGAGGGGTGAAGGAACCCTTAACAGAGAATATACACAACCCGAGGGCAGAATGGAGCAAAGCGAAAGGAGAAGATTGGAAGAAGGATCCAAGGCTATGTCTTGATTATGTACAATTGACAATAACATAATTACTACCCACATGTTAAACACTAGGGCATCTTGTTGAAAGGGTTTATCTTTATTCAGGAAAAAAGTGACTAATGTGAACTCTTCTGGGAAAACAATATAAAACAATCCAGTTATGCCATTTTAACTTTATAGAGGAGTGCCTGCAATGAGTTTACAATACATATAATCAACAGAAATTGTTTCAAATTGCAGGGGAAACTATTTTTCTCCTGCTTAGAGCTCATAGTTTTATTGACTATTTTCTTCGCAAGATCGGTTTTCTTCTGAGTGGCTGCACTATTCAAAAGGCATTCAGGAAAATAGAGAGCCCTAGCAATAGTTTTTTGCAATACAGTCAAAATCATGGCTATAAGACCCCCTTAGTGAGGAAATGTCGGGAAATGACCTTGCAGAAAAATCAAGAAAAAGGTCATAGAGTTAATTTTGGGAATTTCAGTATTGAGAGGAAAGTGGGTCTGTAGCACATACAACATCTTAGATTGGGGCTCTAGGAAACACAGTTTTCAGAAGGACAGTTGAATGCAGATGGTTTTGGGGTGATGCTCTTGGGAACTACACCTGTAAGAAGGGGAGGGTGGGACTGGACAGAGGCCTAAGATGCAATACAACCAAGGCCTCTGCCAATTCTACAGGAAGTTCTGGAGTGGGGATGGCTTTCAAAGTTGTCCCACATGAGATAGGACACCAGGCCTTTGTATATGGCATCCGCTTTCTGGAGAGGGTTAACTCTGTACAGGGCACTTCTCTGCAGTCAAGGGCAATCCCGTGTGAGGGACACAGATGTGAGCTATCTGCTGGTAGCATCCAAGAGTGACCCAAATCTCTGATTGGTTTCTATTCATGCACAGAACTTCATTTTAATTGAGATATTACATACAATAAACATTCCATACAACATACAATATGTAATAAATACTACATTCAATAAAGTGCACAAATCTCAAATATACAGCTCCATGAATTTTTATCTATGTGTATATTCGTGTAATCCCCACTAAAATCAAGACATTGACTAAATTTTCACCACCCAGCTGGTTTTCTCATCTCTCCTCCCAGTCAATAACCACCTTCACAAAGGTACTCGCTATTCTCACATCTATGACTGTACATTAGTTTTTCCCCTTTTGAACTTCATATAAATAGAAACATAGTATATGAACTCTTTTGGTGTTGTATAGAAGTTCATTCTTTCTTACTGCTTTGTTGCAGTACAGAGTGAATATATTACAATCTGTCTCTTGCACTCTTGATAGGCCCTTGAATCCAGTTTGGGCTATTATGAATGATGCATCTATGAACATTCTCATTCATACCTCTTGATGGGATGATTACCACTCATTTCTGTTATATATCAAAGAGAGAAATTGCAGGATGTTAGGGCATACACATGTCTAACTTTATTAGTATATACTGCCAAACAATTTTTAAGGGTGTTTGTATCAATGTACAATCTACCACAATCTTTGATGCCAGAAGAGGTACATTTAAATAATTTCTGCATAAAGAATGAAAAACATGTTCACTCTGAATCGAAGACAACATTAGTTAGGTTAATGATAACTAGATTATGAGACCTTAAAAAAAAGTAACATAAAATCTCATCAGGTAGTCTCTGTAGATATTGCAGATACTTTTCTCCATTCATTTTGCAGAAGTGTAAAGAATGTGAAGGAAGGAGTTTTTTAAGATGAGCTCATGGGTCAGGTGCCCTAGATCTATTCCCCAGAAGCAGATCCTGAGGCAAGGATTTGGCTGCCTGTGATTTATCCAAGAGGTGTTTGCAGGAGAAACCAGTAAGGGAGAAGTGAAGAAAGACAAAGATAGGGAAAGAACTGAATGAGCATGTGGACTCAGGAAAAATCTACTCTTGGCCACAAGGAACTCTGAAGCATAAGCCACACTGGAGTCATCTGCTCCTTTAAGGCAGTCTCAGGACCCCAGATCAGTTTTCATGGTTGTGGGCCTGATGGCAGAGTGGTAGTGGTGTTGGTGGTAATTATTTCCTGGAGCCTCCAATCAATCTATGGCAGTCATTTTCAACTGTGGGCAATTTTGTCCCCTAAGAAACATTTGGCAAAGTCTGGAGATATTTGTGGTTGTCACTACCGCAGGGCTGGGACTGGTATTGGGAAGCTAGAGGCCAGGATGCTGTTAAACATCTTACAATGCACAGGACAGCCCCCCACAACAAAGACTTGTCTTCCAGAAATACTTGGGGTGGAGAAACACTGGACTAAGGCAATTCTTTGAAGAAGCGGTCAAGGGCAAGCCACTAACAACACTCCTTACTAGTGACGGATGGGTTCCCTGTTTTCCTAAAGGGCACCTGGGCAGGGCATCAAAACCGCACCTTATGTAGATGTCTTTTAGAAATATGATGTTACACGATGAAGGAAGCTTGAGACGCTGTTTGGTTAGCATTCTTATGTGATCTGCGTTTCATCTAATGGGATGAGACTAGCATCTTGAAATATGTGGTGCTAAACCCTTGGCTACACACTGCACAAAAATGTTGCAAAAAGCTTACTGGTGTCAGCTGCAGCCATGTTAGATCTTCTTCAGAACTTTCCTGAGTTTGTATGAAATTTAAATTGCACTAAATCCTACCTGAAATACCCATTACTGTGCTATTGTTATTGCCAGTAGTGTGCTCTTTTAACAACGTAACTTGAATTTGCTGAAGGATTGGTGCAAGGATCAGAAAAAGTGCTTAACTACAAAGGGTTTAAAAAACAGTGGAGACTCATGGGCTGCTCTATTTCCTGTTGGGACCATCCCTTAAGCCTCTTTTACGATCCAGTATTTATCTGTAAGTTATCTAAGAATTCATCCAAGCCCTCTGGGAATCGCAAAGCTTAGGATATCTAGTCTTACTGTATTTACTACTGTTATATAGAAGGATAATTTTATTTCATACTTCAAAATGTTTTTATTGAGTTTGTATTCTAACTTTCGTATTTTTTTGACATTTATTTATTTTTGAGGGAGAGAGAGATAAAGAGAGAGCAGGTGGGGGAGGTCCAGAAAGAGAAGGAGACACAGAATCAGAAGCAGGTTCCAGGCTCCGATGCTTAAGTCGGATGCTTAACTAAGCCACCCAAGCACCTCCTAACTTCTGTATTTTTATCCTAGGGTTATGATCTATGTTTATGATTCTACTGTTGGTTTCATTTTTTTATCTCTCAAAAACAATCACCACTTTGTTCATTACTTAAGTGTTATGATACTAACACAGGTAAATAAGGAGTGTATGCTTATGATACAATATTCTTGGCAAAAAAGTGGCCAAATGGAAATATTTCAATGCTATGTTAGGTGGAAAAAATTCAAAATATAGAGTATGATACCATTTTTGTTTAAACGTCTTTCTATACTTCCATGGAGTCTGAAAGGAGGTATGCCAAAATAATAACAATTTAAGGTGTCGTTTGCAAATTCTGAATAAGATCCCACCGCTTCCCAAAATGGCTCAGAGAATCAACTAGAGTTATAAATAGCTTTTAGAGGAAGCTACTTCTAACATAAGTTAAAATTCTGTTCTTTGTAATAACATTGTCTTAATCGACTGTACGAATGCCACCTTCTGGAAACAAGGAGTATTTCACCCTAAAAGACTGCTAGAACAATAGCATTTTGTCATAAGGCTGAAATTGGAAATGTTTATAGAAAAAATATTTTTAAATTTAATACTTAATTTTGAACCTTGAAGATCACAATCAAGTTTTGTTAGAAGAGGGGCTGAATGAAAATAATCAAAGATGTAGATTATATACATATGCTCAATAAAGTGGCCAAGCAAAAGATTATTTTTAAAACACTGGAAGGGCATCCAAAAGTAAGCCTTAAAGAGAAGGAAAAATGTAAACAAATACTGTAGCCATTGAATAGCTCAAAAAATGATGAAAAACTTCATTCCTGTTTGATTTTCCTCTAGAGTTAACACAAAAAAAATGAAATATTGTCTTTCTTTTGAAATAATGTCTATATCTAGACATGAACTCAACTGGATCTATGAGTCAATGTAGATATATCTAAAAAATTACCAAAGTAAAAAATTAAAATAATGTTGTAGATTTACATCTGTAGTGTGATAACATACCTATGCACAGACAAACAAAGTAACACGGTACCTAGAAATGTATACAGAAATGTAGAATGTTTACAAGTGTATCTAGGATGATTAACTTTGGGGAAGTGGGAGAGAGAACCAGTTAGATGGCAAAGACTTACATGTAAGTTTATATAGGAAACTTATGTGTATGTAATATTCTATTTTTTAAAAAGAGAATGTATTTAACTTGTATAATTTACTGCTAATTGGAAATACAAAATAAAATGAACTCTTGCTTAGAAGTAAAACAACAGAATCCTGTTATATAGGTACAGCTGTCAATATTTTGTGCTATAGCAGATGCAATGTATGTTTCTTACATATATTGTATGTGAACCATACAGTCTAACTGTATTGCAATCCTCTGTGTGTGTGTGTGTGTGTGTGTGTGTGTGTGGTCAAACACAGAATAAAATATCTAGGAAGTGCACAGCTCTAATTTGTAAGGTGCTTTCACTTACAGTGTCCTCATGGATAACATAGATTCAGTCTCAGTTAATTCTTTGGCATTAATAATTTAAAAATATTAATGCTTGTGACCTATAGAAATGAGGTCCCCTGGTAGAAGTAAAGATTCTAGAGCAGCCAAAGGCCTATCTCAAGGGACCTTTTGAGAGTTTTGCTGATTCCATGTTTGCACCAATTCATTTTCAATATTGAGTGCCTATGATAATACCTGTGGTCTAAATGTGGAACAATTGGGTACATGGTAATATTGGAGGGATTGGTAACATAGAGTCAATTCTATAGTATATGAGAGCTGGGCCCAGGAATCAGACTCATTTGGGTTTCAATTCCCATTGCACCACTCACAGCTGTGAGATACTGTGCCTGCCATGGGAATATAGAATGCCTACGTTAAAGAGCTGTCAAGGGGTGCCTGGGTGGTTCAGTTGGTTAAGCGTCCGACTTCGGCTCAGGTCATGATCTCATGGTTCGTGGGTTGGAGCCCTGCGTCGGGCTCTGTGCTGACAGCTCAGAGACTGGACCCTGCTTTGGATTCTGTGTCTCCCTCTCTCTCTGCTCTGCCCCCCCGCCCCCACTCATGCTTTGTCTCTCTCTCTCTGTCAGAAATAAACATTAAAAAATTTAAAAAAAAATAAAGAGCTGTCAGGAGGGAAAAGGGAGATCATTATAAAGGATTTGGCACAGCGCTGGCACATACTAAGTATTCAGTTAATTCAATGAATCCTTCTGCTATCCAGGAAATAGATCAATGTTTAAAGAGTACTGTTTCGGGGGCCTGGATGGCTCAGTTGGTTAAGTGGCCGGGTTTTGATTTTGGCTCAAGTCATGATTTTATGGTTCTTGAGATTAAGCCCCCAGCCCGGACCTGTGCTGACAGCACGGAGCCTGCTTGGGCTTCTCTCTCCCTCTCTCTCTGTCCCTACCCCACTTGCACTCTCTGTCTCTCAAAATAAATAAAATAAACTTAAAAAAGATAAAAGGTACTCTTTCAAGTGTTTCACACACAACCTCTTATTTTGTGTTTATTAAAACTCCCAGAGTTAGGGCGACTAGGTGGCTCAGTCGGTTGAGCATCCGACTTCGGCTCAGGTCACGATCTCATGGTTGGTGAGTTTGAGCCCTGCATCCAACTCACTGCTGTTAGGTCAGAGCCTGCTTTGGATCCTCTGTCCCCTTCTCTCTGCCCCTCCGCTCCCCTTTCTCTCTCTCAGAAGTAAACCATTTTTTAAAAAAATTCCCAGGGTTATGGGGTGCCTGGGTGGCTCAGTCGGTTAAGCGTCTGACTTTAGCTCAGGTCATGATCTCACGGTCTGTGAGTTCCAGCCCCCTGTCGGCCTGTTTGGCTCTGTTTGGTCAGTTTGGAACCTGGACCCTTCTTCGGATTCTGTCTCCCTCGCTCTCTGCCCCTCCCCCGCTCACACTCTGTCTCTCAAAATATGGATAAACATTAAAAAAAAAAAAAAACAAAAAACAAAACTCCCAGAGTTAAACAGAGTGGTTTTTATTTTGTAATTTTTATTTTATTTGCTCCTACTATTGTTTTCCGGGGTCCTAATTAATTTTTAAGATTCATAAAAATTGGAGGTTGAAAAGTCTTTTGAAGTTATCTGGTCCACTACCACAGAGATGACTCTTACCCCTTTTCCATTGACATTTAAAACCAGGAGGTAAATACTATTTCCTGGACTAATCTAGTTTCTGGTGGAATAACAGCAAATACAACAAGCAGCACCAAGGCCAAGGGACTAAGTAGGGAAAGATGGACATCAGTGGGACGGGTACTGGGAGAGTATGAGGAGCATAGACTAAAGTGTGCAGAGAAAATTGAGAAAAAGAAAGAAGGGATATGGAGGTACAGCAATTTGTCAATTCAGGCACTAACAGGGTTTAAGAGTCAACGTTCTGGGTTCTGGTAATTGTAAGATGCATGATTATAAGACACAGTGCTTAACCTCTCTTGACTCGTGTTCTTTGAAACTCATAGTAGAGATTAAACGAGGTTAGGGAGATGGACGATCTGTATACGAGAAAACTACTCAAGGAAATCGGAAGAGAAAAGAAAGTAACAGATAAAGAGAGGGAGAGGGAAAGGGAGGGGAAGAGAAATGGGCAGTGAAACACGGAGGGGGGCTGGAGAAAGGGGGAATTGCGGACAAGGCAGGTGAGAACTAAGGAAACCACAGTAACGACGCTGCTGTGGCTTCTGCGGTGACTGCTTCCACACAAGGAGCGTTGACAACTTGCCAGGTACCTTGTTAGAGCTTTACTTACATAATTTCATGTTATCTTCACATCTCTGCGGGGTTAGTGTTAGTGCCATTTTATCGAAAAGTTATCCGAAGCATGGGGACGTTTTGTAACTTCCCTAAGGTCTTAAGCTGAGAGGTAGCCGAGAAGGGATTCGAACGCAGGTCTGTATACCTCCAAGGCCAGTGAGGTTAAAATTAATCTCTTAGGATTTCTAAACAGGGTTGGTGGGTCTAAGGAGGATTCTAGTCCCGGTTTTTCCAAGTTTTGACCTTAGTTCCATTTCTGCGGTCAAATCCCCACGCTCCCCGCCCTTTCTCCACTAACAGCGTCCAGTCTCCATGGAGATCGGCGTGGGGCGGGACTTCCTGCCTCACGCGCAAACACTTCCGTCTCGAGCCGGAAGCGCCTTGGCTACGAGACCCAGTCTCCCGCGTGGGTACTAACTGGGGTGTTTGAGTGGCGGGACTGCGGCGGCCGTGAGTGTAAGTGGCTGGGACACCTGAGTCCGGCGCGGCCATGCTGACCCCCGCGTTCGACCTCAGCCAGGACCCCGACTTCCTTACCGTCGCCATCCGCGTGCCCTACGCCCGGGTCTCCGAGTTTGACGTCTACTTCGAGGGGGTCGACTTTAAGTTCTACGCCAAGCCGTACTTTCTCAGGCGAGTTCTCTGTGTCTGGCCCTGGAAAGAATGTATTTAGGGGATTGATTCATTGATTGATCTTTCATCTCTCAGTTACTCTTGAGATAACTGTTTACCGAGGAAAGAAGAAAGAGCGAGGGATTTAATGATTGCCTTTTCCCGAGATTTCCGCGGCTTCTTTCCGTGCTGAGGAAATGACCTCGTCAGAAGTGCATTCCACGTGTTGTACAAGCTCATTCCGTTCTTAAACTTTGTTAAATCCCACCGTAAAAAAGATTTCGAGCCATTATAAGACCTGGCGTTTGGGATCTTGTAACGTCTGCAGTTTCTGTCCTATCGCCCTAGTTCTCGTACCTTTTTACTGTTGTTATCGCCCTGCGTTGGTCCTCCTACCCTATCCCCTGCTCCAGGACGGTGCGCGCTGACTTCCCAACTGACCAGTCCTTTTGACTTTTATCAGTCGACCTTCTGCTTAAGAGTTGTGTCGACGCTTGGCGGGCCGCTCCCTACTTCCTGATATTCTCTCCTTTCTTTGCCCACTTGACACCAAATTAACCTCGTTTTCCTACCTCCTCCTAACTTGTCTGATTTTGCCCTTTAGTTGCGGTTGTCGTCCGTTCGCAGTGAGGGCCCTTCATCACAACCTGTTTGCATTTTTTCCTTACAGAACCATAACAAAAGTAGCAACAGCTCCGTGGGCTCACTTTAACGCATAAAGTAAGGCGTATTATGTGTATTTGTGTGTATTATCCCATTTGACCTGGGCAGCGAGCGCTCCTTGGAAATAGGCCTTGATTGATATTAGCTTCTTTTTACAGAAGACACTGCGGATTTTTCTTCCTAAAACATTGTCAACCCCTTTCCCTTTCCTGCTACATAAAATCCATTCTCCTAATCTTTCTAATTCAAGTGTAGCTGTAGCCTACCTTTTCTGCCCAAGTACTTTCCTAATAAACCTTGCTCTTGAGTCAAACTGGTTCCTTCACTGGGTGGGAAACCGTTTTGCTCAGATTCCCATTAAGCCTTGACTTAACTTGCATATACTGCACTTTCCTGTTTCTTTATTCATTTGTTCCTTTGATTTATTTATACCAGACTGGGTTTTAGGTATTGGAGGTGTAGTGGTGTCTCATATAGTTTACATTCTAATGGGGAGAGAACAGCAATAAACGAACAAGTAAAGGTATGACTCTAAATTGTGATAAGTGCTCTGAAGGGAAGTGCACAGAAAGAAAATAAAGGGGATCCTGTTGAAATGTAAAGTGGCCCCGGGAAAGACTTTGAAGAAGTGATATTTAAGGCAGGACATGAAGAATGGGAAGTAGATGGTGATGGTGGTAGCAAACATTTAGTGAATTTTCACTTCAGGTTAATACTTTATGTGGATTATCTCATTTGATTTTAGGACAGTCCTACAACATAGTTTCTGTTGTTAACTCATGTCACAGATGAGGTATCAGAGGCTCAGAGAAAAGATGTTAAATGTGATAGGAATGTAAAATTAAACAAATATAATAACAGGAGTTTCAAGGTAAAAACCATTTTGCCTAAGTTTGGGAGTCTTGATGAAGCCCAAATAAGAGGTTATTTGTGAAGTACTTTAAAGAGTATTCTTTACACCAATTCATCCATTCCTTGAGTAGCAGGGACTGGGGAATTGGGCACACCTGGGTCTCAGCACGCTTAACAGTTCTGGCACTTAGGGCAAATTATGCCGTCTCAGTTTCCTAATCTTTACAATGGGACTAATATTAGTGATCGTCCAGAGCTGATGTGAGGATTGAGATAATGGATGCATAGTTTTTATTGCCGTGTCCATATGTTCAGTAAACAGGAGATATTTATTATAAGGGCCTATTGTTCTAGTTATCTTTTGGTGCATAACCAATCAAATAGTGTTTTAAAACAACAGTTATCTAACTCTCTTGCCCTGGTTGTACCTCAGGAATTTGGTAAGAGCCTGGCTGAGCTGTTCTGACTTGAGATCTTTAATTCAGTTGTAGTTATATATTGGCTGGACCTGGAACAGTGAGGGCCAAAGCAGCTGGGGACTGGTGGAGTGGCTGGGGCACAGCCTCTCTCTTTGTGTACTCTCAGGACTCCCTGTGTGGTGTGTTTGCATGGTCTAGTTTGATTCCTTTGTTGCGGGGGTGGGGGTGGGGGGGGGTGGAGCTGAAAGTTTCAAAAGCCAAGTATTCCAGGGGACAAGGCAGGTTCATATCATTGATGACCTAACCTCAGAAATCACACTGTCATTTCTGTTCCATTTTATTGGCCCCAAGGCCACTCAGTTTAAACAACAACAACAAAAAAACCTAGTTAATTAATTTTTATTTTAATTCCAGTATATTTAATATACATTGTTATATTAGTTTCAGGTATACAATATAGTGATTGAGCAATTTTGCATGTTACTTAGTGCTCACCCCCCCCCCCCCCCCCCCCCCATAACCATCAGTTTGTTCTCTTTGGTTAAGAGTCTGTTTTTTGGTTTGTCTCTTTTTTGTTTTCCCTTTGTTTTGTTTGTTAAATTACACATATGAGTGGAATATGGGATTTGTCTTTCTCTGACTTAGCATTATACTCTAGATGCATCCATGTTGTTGGACATGGCAAGATTTCATTCTTTTCTATGGCTGCGTAATACTCCATTCTAATATGGCTGAGCAAATATAATGTGTATGTGTGTGTTTTATATATATGTATATACATATGTATATGTGTATACACGTACACACACACTGCAACTTACTCATTCATTTATCCATGGACATTTGCAAGCTCACTCAGTTTTAGGGGGAGGGGACATAGACCCCACAGTTGGAAGGAGTGATGTGAGATGGGCCATCTTTGAAAATACAGTTGGCGGGGCGCCTGGGTGGCTCAGTTGGTTGAGCGTCCGACTTCAGCTCAGGTCATGATCTCGCAGTCCGTGGGTTCGAGCCCCGCGTCGGGCTCTGTGCTGACTGCTCAGAGCCTGGAGCCTGTTTCGGATTCTGTGTCTCCCTCTCTCTCTGACCCTCCCCCGTTCATGCTCTGTCTCTCTCCGTCTCAAAAATAAATAAACATTAAAAAAAAAATTAAAAAAAAAAAAAAAGAAAATACAGTTGGCTACAGTACAGCAGAGGTGAATAAAACCTCCTCGCTCCTCTGCTTGGGAAACCAAGAGTCTATCAGGGGTGGCAGATCTGTGAACAAATAGGATTTCACTCTTATGCAGTAAGAATTTAACTCTATACTTACAAAGAATTTAGGAGAAGAACATTGGTATTAATAGCTTACATTTTTGGAATGCTTACCTACTTCACAGTAATAACCTCTTCTTGCAGTAACTCTGGGGGAGATCTGTTATTTCTCACTTTTTACAGATGTAGTGTATGAGCTTCGAAGTTGATTAACTTATACAAAAAAAGTTGGAGAGGTGGCGAATGGCAGAGCTGGAACTCAGTTCAGATTCTGAAAGTGAAGTTAGTGTTTGTAACCATTAAAACAAGCTAGTTTATCCATAAACGGACTTCTTATGTTGGACTTAGAAAGGATTTTGGTTTGGAAACTGCATTGTAGCTCCAGGAAGCGTTAAGATCAAAGTTAACTAGGTTGTGAAGCCCTGGGCCTTTGGGACCTGCCAAGTTTTGTTGTTGTTGTTGTTGTTGTTATTATAATGTTAGAATAGGAAGCATATGAATAGGAGATATGGGAGGAAAGGAGCCTCACATTTTAAGTTTGGAATGGAATGGAGCTGGTCTCATATGTGGTACTCATGAGTGTAAATTATTGAGTTGATGTCAGGCAGCCATGAAAACTTTTTCACTAGAAAAGTGACACTCTGATTTCTATTTAATTTTTTAAAGTCTGTTTCAATGTTTATTTATTTTTGAGAGAGAGAGAGAGAGTGCGCCCAAGTTGGGGAGTGGCAGAGAGAGGGAGACCCAGAATCCGTAGCAGGCTCCGGGCTTTCAGCTGTCAACACAGAATCTGATGCGGAGCTTGAACCCACAAACACTGAGATCATGACCTGAGCCGAAGTTGGGCACTTAAACCCACTGAGCCACCCAGGCGCCCCTGATTTCTATTTTAGAAAAATTCTTTTGGGACCTCTGTGGAAGACTCGACTGAACCAGAGTAAAACTGGAAACAGGGAAATCAGTTCATTTCCTTTACAGTGAAAGGGGGAAAATCCCTGTATAGTAATAATGAGAGTTGAGAAAAACTTTTGTTTTTTGCTTTTTTTTTTAAAGTATTAATTTGTCCCAAATAAACAATTGGTTTTGTTGTTTCTTTATTGTTTTCCATTTTAAAAATGCTTTTGGGAGGGAGGGGAGCCATTTAGTATACCTTTTGGGAGCCCCTGCTGTATCAGGCACCAGGTATATTAATAACTCCCTTACTCATTAGGAAGACGAAAGTACTGTAGAAATAGTGATGACTAGTATTTATTGTGGTTTTTCTTTTTAAGCGTCGCTTTTATTGGTGACTAGGGAGTATTCAGACAGAAAGATGAGGCAGCTGTGATTTCTTTTATCTTAGCTATGGAAGAAATGTAAGTTATTTAGTTTGCAAGATGTTAAAGAAATGCTGA
This sequence comes from Panthera tigris, assembly GCF_018350195.1. NCBI lineage: Eukaryota > Metazoa > Chordata > Mammalia > Carnivora > Felidae > Panthera > Panthera tigris. Next base: position 39,859,395 of record NC_056661.1, on the reverse strand, counting down.
AGAATTGCCTTTTAAAATGGTTGATAGATTTCAGTGGTAAACGTACTATCATTGATGGTCACTTATACTCTGTAACTTAAGGACTTGATGTAACCTATTAAATCTGCAGATTAACCCTTCCTGGAAGAGTTGTAGAAAACGGAAGTGAACAGGGATCCTATGATGCGGATAAAGGTATTGCCTTTGGAATTTTGTTACTTTTTTTCTTTGGATTCTTCATGTTAGAATAAGTACATCATAATCTTTCAAGATACTATGGGGACCTTTAGATGTATTGCAAATGCACACTTCATTGTTTCTTAACTCCCCGTGCCTATTGTTCATGGATTTCTTGACAATTACAATTTCCTCAGTCCTGTAAAGTACTTCACAGTATTCTTTAAAGTTACTTGAATACCCTGTTTCTGTTTCCTAGGTGTTTTATTTTCTACTTCTTCTACTTTGAATAAGAGTTTAAAAGTTAGATTATGTGGGGGGTGCCTGGGGGGCTCAGTTGGTTAAGCGACTGACTCTTGATTTCAGCTCAGATCATGATCTCACGGTTGGAGAGTTTGAGCCTCACGCCGGACTCTGTGCTAACAGAGCAGAACATGCTTGGCATTCTCTTTTTCTCCCTCTCTCTCTGCCCCTCCCCCGCCCAATAATAAATAAACTTTTTTAAAAAGTTAGATTATATGAGAAAAGATGTGGATGATTTTTGGAAGCTGCAAATCAAATTTTTCTTTTATACTTTTTAAAGTTAAAACTTAATAACAGGTAAGTGAGAAACTGTTCAAAGGTGGCAATTAAAGGCCGACTGCATTTTCTTCTCAAGATTGATAAGCCCTTCAGTTTAGCTAGTGTCGAAACCATTTATTTTCCTTTTGTAGATGCCTCTGGATTTTTCTTTATCAGTGGATCTGGAATAAGAATATCCTGTATAGTCTTGTGTAATTTATTAAGTGAATATTTCTTGACCTCAGTAAACTAGGGTAAGAGAGGAAGGATGGCATGAAAGTTAAATGACAAAGTTATAATCCATAATACAATGTAATTAATGTGATAATGAAATATGAAACTGCCTTTCTAGGTAGTAAGTGTGCTTTTAATTGCAGGGAAGTTGCATACTGAAACAAATTTATTAAATTTCAAAAGTACCCAGGGATTTAGGAAGCTGTACATGTGGGTTTGGATTGAGTTGTTTTTGATATATACTTGACTTTCATACAGCGTGGGTTTGAACTGTGCAGATCCACTTATATGCGGATTTTTTTTTTGATACGGTATTGTAAATGTATTTTCCGTACGATTTTTTTTAACAACATTTTCTTTTCTCTTTAGTGTAAGGGCACAGCATTTAATACGTACAATATACAGAATATGTGTTAATCAACAGTTTATGTTATTGATACGGCTTCTAATCAACAGTAGACTATTCATAGCTTTTGGGGGAGTCAAAAGTTAAACAGATTTTTGACTGGGTGGGGGTTCACATCCCTAAGCTCCATTTTGTTCAAGTGTCAACTGTATTGAAATATGTTTAAGTGCAATGAAAAAGGTAAAAAAATATTTTAAATTCACAGTAGTAAATAATGTAAGAAGTCTATGGGGTAGCCTCAATGAAGTGATAAACCTAGTCAGGGAAAGGAAAGAAGTACATAGGTAGAATTTGAGTCTGTCTTAGACTTTGGGGATATGTCTCTTGAGATCTCAGATAACTTTTTAAGCTATAATTGCTTTAAGATTTTGTGAATTTTTGAAATTGCTGCTATTCATTGGATTAGATATCTTGATTTTTCTTTCCTAGTTCAGAAATAAATCTTATAAGTAGCTATGGGCCAATTCTAAGCTACTGCCTTCTCAGGTCATTGAGTTTTAGAGGTTTTGGCTTGGACTTTTAATATTATCAGTAGGTTAAGGGGATACTGTGTAAGACTAAAGCATTTTGCAGCTTTAGAAGATTAATTTCTGATACAGGTGACAGCTGAATCAGTGATTCTGAAAAACCCTATTTGAGCCTTTTTCTTTTTTTTTTCCAAGGTTTTTTTTTTTTTTTTTTTAAATATTTATTTTATTTTTGAGTGAGAAACAGAGCGGGAGCAGGGGAGGGGCAGAGAGAGAGGGAGACACAGAACCTGAAGTAGGCTCCAGGTTCTGAACTGTCAGCACAGAGCCAAATGTGGGGCTTGAACTCACGAACCGCGAGATCATGACCTGAGCTGAAGTCAGACACTTAACCTACTGAGCCACCCAGGGGCCCAAGCCTTTTTCTATCCTGATTTTTATTCACTATATAACAAGGGCATAATTTTGGAGCCCTATGAAATAGGAATACATATTTCTTGGATGTATTTGTGTGAAGTCTTTGATTTTTTTAATAGAGCTAAGTATAAAACAAATTTATCTTTAAGGAATTTTTACCATTCGATTGCCGAAAGAAACTCCTGGCCAGCATTTTGAGGGACTGAACATGTTAACCGCTCTTCTGGCACCAAGAAAATCCAGGACTGCCAAACCACTTGTGGAAGAAATAGGTATGTTTATTGTAGTTAAGAAGAAATAAAGATAAACAGAAAATTTGGAGTGCTTTGTGTTTCTGGGGGAAGAGGGATATAGCAAATAGGAAATGGGAGAAAATCCTTCAGGTGACAAGATAAGGACATCACATGAAAATAAAACTAGCTCATTTGGTGACATATAATTTTATTTATTATTTATTTATTTATTTATTAAACATTTATTTATCTTTGAAAGAGAGAGAGAGAGAACATGAGTGGGGTTCAGGCAGAGAGAAAGAGGGAGACACAGAATTCGAAGCAAGCTCCAGGCTTCAAGTTGTCAGCCAGAGCCCAACACAAAGTTCAAACTTGTGAACTGCAAGATCAATCATGACCTTAGCGGAAGTTGGACGCTTTACCAACTGAGTCACCCAGGTGCCCTGGTGACATATAATTTAAAGACAAAAAACACATTACTGACTCAGTGTGTCGGTCACATTTTTGGACGAGTTAAAACAGCATCTCTGTCTTTTGCAAAGTAATGGCCTCTTGAGCTTTGATCAAAAGTTTATAAATCCAATGAGTTACATAAAATGAATACTGCCTAGGTCAAGAAATGGAATGTTTCCAATACCCTGGAATCCTACCCTGTGCCTCCTCCTGGTCCCTTCTTCCTCCCTCTGCAGTGTTACTGCTACCTTCAGTTTTGCCTGTTTTTGAATTGTGTATATAACTCAGGCAGTGTGTGTTCTTTTTTGTATGGCTTCTTTCACTTAATATTTTTCTGAGGTTTTTCCATCTATAGCTGAGGTTTGTTTGCTTTCATTGCATTTACTATTTATACATCTGACTCTTGAGGGCCTTCGGATTGGTTCCTTTTTTGGGGGGGAAGCTATGAAAAATAGTGGGGTTGGGGCACCTAAGTGGCTCATTTGGTTAAACATCTGATGATGGCTCAGGTCATGATCTCACGATTCGTGGGTTGGAGCCCCACGTTGGGCTCTGTGCTGACAACGGGGAGCATGGAGCTTGCTTCAGATTCTGTGTCTCCTCCCTCTCTGCTCCTCCCCCGCTTGTTCCCGTGCCCTCTCCCTCTGTCTCTCAAAATTAAACGTTAAAATTTTACAAATAATGAGGTTATGTATATTCTTTTACATACCTTTCAGTGCATGTGGGCAGGCATTTTGTATACTTTTTCCCCTCCAAGTTGTACCTAGGAAACCCCGTACTTGAATAAATTAATATTTAACACATTCAGGTGCTTCTGAAGTTTCTGAGGGAGGAGTAGAAGCTGAGGATGAAGAGTTTGACTGGGAAATTGAACAGGTCCCCTATGAAGAGGTATCAGAAAGTGCTCTGAATCCACAGTACCACTATGGATTTGGAAATTTACGATCCGGAGTGTTTCAGCGGTTACAGGTACGGTTTCTTTCTAAAAGACCTTGTTGTATAGGGTTTTACCATTTTGATATTTTAATTTCAGTTCTGCTCCTACTTGGAGATCTTTAATGAAGATTATAGGAGGTGATGTATTCAGAGCACAAGTCACAGCTGCTTCTCTGTAGTGATTACACACGTTTGTTCCTTTCCATTGCATTGGTGGTTCTGCCCAGTCACACTGTGCTTACAGATGTCAGATGTCCTGTTACTTTCTTTTTTCTCCACTTCATTCAGTATTCTAGACATGAAGTTTCCAAAACACAAAACGGAACTCCTCTTTCCTCATACTTAACTGCAAATCTTTGTGTTACACTTCTGAAAGATGAAAATGATTACATGATGTTTTATACATATAAATGAGAGAGAATGTTCCCGGTGAGAATGAATTTGTGTCTTTTGATCGAATTGTTTAGTTCTTGGTGTACAGTAGGCACTTGTGTCTGTTTACTCTTGGTGGGGGTTGAATGTAATCTCTTGTTAGAACCCAATCGTTTGTCACTTAGGCTAAAAAGGAATGACATCAGTCTCTCTTCCTCAAAAAACATAGGGAATTCTGCTTTATTTTAGTTTATGGGGGGAGAATGAAATGGAGAGGAGAGATTTTGAACTATTTTGTACCTGTGTTGTTTTATAGAAAATGCATCCCTAGAATGTTATATGATGGAAAGTATTTCTGAACCATTAGCTTGGAGTTTTGTTTCATTTTGTTTTGTTTGAATTTTAAATGAAAGAAATCGTAACAGACAACTTTTTTTTTTTTTTTTTCAATCCCTATTTGGGCAGAGGACATGAAATCTCTTTAGACTGTAGTTTATTATAGTAAGACATATTTGAATTTACTAAAGAAGGGTTTACCTATGTTTTAGTCCCACTTCTGCTTAGATTTGGGGTGACAGGCCAGTTATTTGATCATAAACAAGTTTTGTCTCCTCTTTATCAAATAGGGATAAATTTACTCATCTACTTTGTAATAGCATTTAGAAAACTTAGGAGATGCTGCATTATAAAAACTCTTTGAAAAAGAATAGGATGCTAGAAAGACTTCTGCCCATGAAAAATATAAAATGCTCTCCAGACTCTTTGAAGAGAACAAAATTGGGATTTACTTGAGCAAATAATGCTGATTAGATACTCCCTTCAAAACCCTTATATGCTTTTTTCCCTGAATTACGGTCTCTCCATAGTCTCTCTCCCTAATCACATTTTCTGGTCATCTCTGAGGTAGTTAGAGTCCATTTTGTCTACAGCGCTAACTACAGTGAATGGGCCTCACCTGTTTAGCTGAGAGCTACTTTGTGGTCCATCACTTGGGGTTTACCTGTGTGAAGCTCTAAATGAATGCTAATACAAGTCAAGCAGGCCAAGTACAGATTGTACATTCAGATGGATCATCATTTCTGAGGCGACGGAACTTGGTTTCTTGCTGCTGCCGTTGAGGGGAGAGCATTTCAAGGGATTTCTGCCAGGTTGCTGAGAAGATGCTGGAATGCCATAACGTAAGCCTAGGCCAAGTCCTTTAGGTCCCAAGTCCTTGTATCTGTTGGAAATGTTCAATAAGTAATTTAGATTTATTTTAAAAAATGTTATGAAATATTCTCTGTGTCTTTCTGAATGTCTTAACTAAGGCACCAAATCTTTGGGCACCTATCACCCAGCTTTAAAAATAAATGTCAGCATAGTTAGAGCCCCTGATTACATCATTCTGTTTCCCCTCAGAAATGAAACACTGAATTTGATGTTCATGATTCTCGAGCCTTTAGCTTGATGATCTAAAATCATTAAAATGTTCAAATTTTAACTGAATGAGCATTGCTGTTCTAAGCTGTTTGAATGCATATTTTCTTCGACAGAGGAAAAAAAGAGAGCCATGGATGTGAACCAACCCTGAGGGGTGATGTAACTGGTAACTAGTGGTGCAGGCTTATAACCCATGTCTGTAGTAACGGGGTAACAGAAAGTTCTCAAAGTAAACATTTTTGTGTGTTTAGTTTTGTGACAAAACCTGATCTGAATCGATGTCTTTATTATTATTTTTTTTAACATTTATTTTTGAGCGGAGAGGGGGAACAGGAGGGGCAGAAAGAGGGAGACAGAGGATTGGAAGCAGAGTCTGCACCGTAAGCGCAGAGTCTGATGCGGGGGCTTGAACCCACGAGTTGTGAGATGATGAGCTGAGCCAAAGTCAAGTCGGCCCCTTAACCCACTGAGCCACCCAGGAGCCCCACCGATGTGAGTCTTTTATTAGTTTCTTAAATCCCGCTTAGTGTGCATATTGACAGATTTTGCCAGAGAAATAGTAATGCATTTGAATACAGGGTGCTGCCCCAGATTTAGAGGGGGTTAAATAAAATATGTAATGGGTGTGTACCAGTTAACTTTTCTAAATTCTTTAAAAAGTCTGAATGCTGAAGTTCACTCCTCTCTAGGGGGACTTGAGTAACAGGTACTGGACTTCCCTGTCTGTGCATCAACAGCCAACAGCTACTGACTATGTCCATGTGCCAGGCACTGTGCGGGGCTCTCGTGTCTATCTGTTCCATCCTGGCATCTTTGCTGTTACTTGTGCACCTTTTACCAGTGGACAAACCAGTAGATGTAGGTACTGGTTTTTCAAAATGATATACATATATTTTTTTATTGAATGATTTTTTTAAAAAATATAATTTATTGTCAAATTGGCTAACATACACTGCGTAAAGTGTGCTCTTGGTTTTGGGGGTAGATTTCCGTGACTCGTCGCTTACGTACGACGCCCATTGCTCATCCCAACAAGTGCCCTCCTCAACGCCCGTCACCCATTTTCTCCTCTCCTCCACCGTCCCCTCAAGATTATATGTTCTAATGAATAAAACTAGAAGTTTGTGGTATTCTTCATGACCATTAAGGAATGAAAACTTTCAAAAATCCTTTGTGAACCAAAGGACACCCTCTCTGGGGTATTAACGTAGGTGTGTTTTGTGCGATAGTGGCCCCCAAATCTCACATAATTGGTGTTCCTCGCAGAGTTGTTCTGCATTCATGACTGCTCTGTGTATGACACCACTACCCTGTGCTTAAAAACTGAGTGATCATTTGACTAAGGTTAGTGGTGTGGGTGTCTTTCTGCTAGTGAAGCAATGAGAAGAAGCTGGAATGATTACTGCCTAAATACCTTTGAGAACATCTCTTCTGTTTTCAAGTGATGGACTTAAGAAACGTCAGCATTTTCTCAAAGAATGTTTTCTCACAAGTTTAGACTTTCTCTCATTCTGGCTTTGGATGAGAAAATATCCATGAAGTTTTGTTGATGGCTCGTATTTTACTAGTTTTTCCACAGTCTCTTTTTTCCCCCCCTTAAGTGAAAAATAGGTTTATTTTCTTTGATGATAAAAGCGATATATATTCATTATAAAAATATAACAAAGAAAGGAAACATGATTCGTAATTCCAAGACCCAGGTATCTGCTCTTAATCGAATAATTTAATCCTTCATGGGGGGTGGGATTTATAGTCGATGTTTTTTTCCCCTCCGACCGTGTACACGGCATATGCATAGAAACTTCCATATTTCATACTGATAATGAGAAGAAAAAAGAAGTGCTATTTGCTGAAACATTCTTTTTAACGTATCTCTCCCCTCCCCATCCCTTTTTTTCTTTCCTTTCAAAACCGCTGCCAGCCGTCAGGGCGCCCTTGGAAAACTGCCCCGGCTGCTCAAAGTCAGGGCCTCACAACCGGCGTCAGGCGGTGGGGGCTGCCAGGAGCAACCATCCCAGAGTCTCTGGGCGCCAACCCAGCAAGCTCCCAGCACCGCCGCTGCCAGCAGCCACAGGACGCTGGCTCACTGGCCCTTTTCCTTCCCGCAGCTGCACCAGGGACCCGAGGCTGTTGTCTCCAGGAGGCCTACTGGCCAGATGTGCACACAGTTCATTTTCTCCCTGGAGGGTCTCTGCCATAGTGATGCCAAAATTTAACATAAGCCTGATTTTCATCCTGCATGACCTTTTCTTGGCAATGCCCACTTTAAATGGTTCGACTGACAGTGGCCGTAGCAGAATCACCACTGTTCTGGTATGGCCGAACACTTCCCATCTTCCTATCTTTCTACCTTTGGTTGGTTGATGCCCTAGATGGATTTCTCTTCCCCCACGCTAACTTGGCTTTGTAGTTCCTTTCGGTTCCTCTTGAGAGTCCGGTTTGAACAGGGCCACTGTGTATGACCGTGCGTAGGACGAGCCTGGTGGGACTTGTACTGCTGGGGATGTTCGTGTTCTTTGGGGTACAGACTGCATAGCTACATGTGGAGGCCCTGAGTCTGGAAGCAAGAGGGGAGAGGAGGGAGAGAGGAAGGACAGCTGCATTCTTACTGTCTAATTCTTACTCTCATGAGAGCAGAGATCTGGTGCGTATATTTATTTCTGGATCTCTAGCACCCCAGGCAGTCCCTCATACAGTATTTGCTGAATGAATGATTTAATACTGAAGGCCAGGAACAGTGCCAGGGATACAGTGAGGAAAAATATTGACCAGACTCCTGTCCTCATGGAATCTTCTAGTGGGAAGCTAGTCCGTAATCCTGTAAACAACAAATAAACTAGAGAATTTCAGATAGTGACAAGTGAAGGAACGGTTGGGGTAATGTGGGAGACTGTGGGGTACTCCTTTGGTGAGGATGCCCAGAGAAGGCCCCTTTGAGGAGCGACATTTGCACTGAGTCTTGAATGGTGAGAAGTGTATTGTAAATGCAAAGTCTCAGGGTTTTAGAAAGGGAAGGAAGCCTGATATGTGGCTTGGGGGATTTGAGCCAGAAGAGGAAGGTAGGAGGTGGGCGTGAAGTATAGGACAGGGGCTAGATTGTGCAGAGCTGTGGGGAAAGTCTGGGTTTATTCTCAGTGCAATTAGTATTTTGAAATGCCTGTGGTTCCCTTAGTCCGTTTATCCTCTGAAATGTAGTTACCTACAGAAATTCCCAGATTCTACCCCATTTGTGACCTTATATCTGGTTCAGGTGAAGTAATGAAGCAGCACATTTTAATCCCTATTTTTCTCTTTTTATTGCTACTGGCAAGTGAGGACATGGAAGGGGAAGGAGGACAGGTATTCCCAGTAGGAAGTTGGACAGTGAGTGCAGGGAACAGCATGCAATAGGGAGACACAGAGGAACGAAGCTAATTATTGAATGTATTAAGCCTTGTACTTGATGCTTTACTCGTATTATTTCATTTAATCCTCATAACAGCCTGTGGTAGACAGAATGATGCTCCTTCCCTCCCCATTCCCTGGCATGTCTGTGTGTGCCAGTCCCTGGAACATGTGAACATATTGCATTATGTGGCAGAAGGGACTTTGCACGTACAATTAAGTTAAGGATCTTGTGATGGGGAGATTATCCGGCATTATCCAGGTGAGTCCTATCTAATCACAGGGCCTTTATAAGAAGGAGGTAAGACAGTCAAAGTGAAAAGAGAGAAGGCCACATGATGATGGAAGCCGAGGGAGGAAGGGCATTGTCATGGGACATTTTTTTAATACACCTGCCAAGAAATGAGGAAGCTACCCTCCAAGATGAAAGAGGCAAAGCAACCGATTCTCCCTTAGAACCTTGAGAAGGAACCAGCTTTGCCTTCCCTTCATTTTAGCCCAGTGAGACTGACTCTGGACTTGGGAGCTCCACAGCTATAAGAGAATATATTTGTGTTGTGTTAAGGCACTAAGTTTGTAGTAATTTGTTATAGCAGCAAGGGGAAACTAGTCCCCAGCCTCACGGTGGAGGTGTCACTAGACTCGTTCACAGAAGGGAGGCTAAGATTCAGGGAGGATGCACAGTTAGACTGGAGCTGAGGTGTTTATTTTTTTTTAATTTTTTAATGTTTATTTTTAGTTTTGAGAGAGAGAGACAGAGCGTGAGTGGAGGAGGGGCAGAGAAAGAGGGAGACGCAGAATCTGAAGCAGACTCCGGGGTCTGACCCCGACACAGGGCTCAAACTGAAGAACTGCAAGACCATGACCTCAGCTGAAATTGGACGCTTAACCGACTGAGCCACCCAGGCGCCCCTGGAGCTGGGTTTTAATTTCAGTTTGTCTGACTACAGATTCACATTTTTTCTGCTTCATTGGGCTGCTTTCAGAAGTGAGTGAGTGAGTGAGTGAGTGAATGAGTACATGTATGTATGTGCAAGGAACTCCTTGGGGCTAGTAGGGAACCAAATGTGTGACTTAAGGGTGCTGGGAAGAAGGACTTGGGGTCTATGGGCAGGAAACGGCTCTCATGGTAGCCATCTGGCTGACATGAGTCCAGTGGGCCCAGTACAACTCGACCTCTCCTCCCAAGGCCTATGGTCAGCACCTTTTCTGGCTATGTGCCTGGAGGACTTCATTTCAGGCAGGTGAAGAAGAGGGGAAGAGTCCAGATTGTCCTGCTTGGGGGAAGAGATGTTTGTGGTGGGTTGCAATGGAACTCTGAAAGCATTTTTTCATGGAAACATTGCCACAGGGTTGTATGCCCTTTGAATGGAGAGTACTCTATTTAAAGTTTATTATAAGTGGAATAAACTTGTGGGTTACCATGAGCACATAAATACTGGTTTTAATAGTATTTCTATAGGGAAATATATTCTTAATCTCCCAAAAGTGAATTGTAAGGGAACTTTTGGAATGCAAAATTTTATTTGGGGACAGCCAAGAATCTGGTTTTTGCCTGGAATGTTTGTAGTTAGAAGTATTAACGTATTCTGGACGTGACATCCAAAAAGTTTTCTGGGCCCTTTCATTGTATTAGAATGTGCTTAGGTTAAATGTTGTTGATATTACTTGAGCTAAGTGGATTGTGATAGGAATGAGAATTTTTTTTTTTTCAATGCAAAAATTTGGATTGTGTGGGGAGTGTTTATCTTAGTGTCTCCTTGGCTCCTTTAGCTTATTGTAGCTCATTTCTTTGTGGTGAGGTTGCCTCACGGCTCTCGACTTTAAGCTCGATTATTAGGCACTAACCTGTCATTCCATTTGCCAGTCTGTTTTCAGTTTCCCTCCATGACTCTTTCGAGTAATTTCCCTGGATTTCTTTTTAGTTAAGGTTCTTTAAGTTTCTATACTTCTCATTTGTGGTCAGTAATTGGAATGAGGAGGTTGAAAAAAAGATGTCGCTATAGGGATATGTTGCATTGTATGAGGTTTTTTGGCTTCATAATTCTAATAATAATAAAAAAAGATTATATGGTTTCCTAGACAGTTTTCCTACTATACCTATTTTCTGTAGGATTTGACCTAAGAAACATGCTCTGTATCAGTGTGTGTATACATCAGTGAAGACTTTTATGGTAAAATTGAATATCAATTAGGATTAGATTTTTAAGTTTGCAGATAGAAAGTAATGTGCATCAAAATTGCCCTTAAAAATTCTTAAATATGCTCATAAAGTAGAACACACACAGTTTTATATGTAAGTTTTATTTGGAAATCCTTATTTGAGACCAGCTGAGTTAGTCCTTAGGAAGAAACAAAAGGAAAGTCTGCATGTAGATGTTCAAAAGTGATTAAAGAAGACAGTTTTCAGTGATACAAACAGACTTTATTTAACGCTTTAGGAAGTGAACAGTCTTCACTGGGAGACTTGGAAAAATGGGTGAAAGGCAGAAAATTTTAATGGGATAAAGAATAACAAGGAAGAAAGATAGGAAATGTCTGATTGGCTAAGGCCACACAGTCAACCCTGTTTGGGGTAAGAGGGAACCAGGAAGTAAGCATAGCACCCAGGGTTGGCCTGGCTTCTGGAGACTGGCTGACTGGGTCTAGTGGATTTCTGGTCGAGCAGAGATTTATGGGCACACAAAAGTTATCTAAGGTTCTGTTTGCTAACATGGCAGGAGCATCTCCATCTTCCAGTCTAGAAATGTATTTAGGGGCGCCTGGGTGGCTCAGTCAGTTAAGGGTGCGACTACAGCTCAGGTCATGATCTCACGGTCTGTGGGTTCGAGCCCCGCTTTGGGCTCTGTGCTGACAGCTCAGAGCCTGGAGCTTGTTTCAGATTCTGTGTCTCCCTCTCTCTCTGCCCCTTTCCCACTCCCGCTCTGTCTCCCTCTGTCTCAAAAATAAATAAACATTAAAAGAAAAATTTAGAAATGTATTTAAACATGCTGTTAATAACTTTAAAATCTCTAGGAGTAAATGGGGAAGAGATGGAGAATTGAATGTTCCTGTTGCTTGCAGGGAGTTATTCTGTTTTTTGCTTTTTGTTTTTTGTTTTTTGTTTTTTGTTTTTTTTTTTTGTTTTTTTAATGATGAATGTTCAGGGGTGCCTGAGTGGCTCAGTCAGTTAAGTGTCCGACTTCGGCTCAGGTTGTGATCTCATGGTTCGTGCGTTTGAGCCCTACATCAGGCTCTGTGCTGACAGTTCGGAGCCTGGAGCCTCCTGTGGGTTCTGTGTCTCTCTCTCTCTGCCTCTCCTCCGCTCGTGCTCTGTCTCTGTCTCTCTCTCAAGATTAAATATACATTAAAAAAATTTATGATGAACGTTTATGTCTCTGATATATATTGATCACTTGTTGTACGAATTAAATGAGATAACTTATGTGAAAACTTCTAACAGGGAAGCAGTAGGTGTTTAACAAACATTTGCTGGATTTGAATCTACATGTCACAGGTAGTATTACGGCCTGCTGATCAGATTGTTCCTTTGTTTTGGCCTTTCGTGCAAAATTAGATTTTTCGATGACAAAATAGGAGATAGCAATTATTCTTTCTTTTCTGGGTGTTCTTAGGATGAATTGAGTGATGTTATTGATATTAAGGATCCAGATTTCACTCCTGCACCTGAACGAAGGCAGAAACGCCTGGATGCTGAGCTGGCCAAGTTTGATCCTGATCATTATCTGTGAGTATTGAGTTTTTTGAGCGTTTAATTGACCTGACGTTGATTTGAAAATTTTTGGAGTGCCTTTTTAACTATGCTAGGCCTGTGGTTTTGGGATTCTTGAAATTAGTGATGGCTCAGAACCTTAATTGACTTTTGAATTAACCTACGAAGTGTTAAGCCTCTGTGATCTTTCTAAGATATCATTCCAGCATCGGAGAACTCTTAATGTACTTCTTAAAGTTTTTCCTTGCCAGGCTTAAAAGTAGAACACTGCATTCGTGAGAATATTTATAGTTCTTCTCAGTAGACTTTTTGTTGTAATTAATGGTCTATGTAAATGAAAAGATGTTTCAGTTTTTTTTTAAGAATTTGAATCTACATTTACTACATTTCTTGGCTGATCCAGGGTTTTACCAACACTTCATCTCTGAGCACCTGTAATTGAAGATCTGAGTCTAATTAACAAATAATTGTTCATTGCAGTAGGGTATAAATAAGATCTAATTTTAAGTTTTGTTGTATTTCCCATCTGCCTTAATTGTGTCTTTTGCCATAATGTGTCACTTGCAGGCTTGTATTTGCCTAACAAACTTACCTAGTTGATGCATAGGTAAATAATCACTTGAGCATTGTGATGTCTCTCATTGGCCACAAAAGCAGTACTTCTTCCAAGTAAGGGATTGTCACCTGGCTTCTGTGGATACTCAGTTCTCTTAGGATGTGAGTCCTAGGTTGATGTAGGCCTCAATTATTATTCTTCCCAAGCTCTGGGCCAACAATTTCTAAACCGTTATACATGCAGCTGTAATCATCGTATTCCCTTATATTTGTATAGTGCTTTCAGCTTATCAAGTGCTCTCAAGTGATTATTTAAATCCGTTTTCACAACAGTTGGGTAAAGAAGGTTAAGGGACTTGCCCAAGGTCATACCACTACTAAGTGGCTCCGTCAGGACTTGAAAAGAGTCTTTCCATTTGTCATTTTGTATTTCCTTTTCATGTACACTATTTCAGTTTAACTGCTGTTACTCTTGTGATTAACATTCTATCTCCTGTGACACAGTGGGAGACTAATTGGAATGGCAGAAATATATCTTGTGATGTGCAAATGCATTGAGTGATGTGTAGTGATAAATGGTCAGAACTGTTCAACATCCTAGGGGGAACTGGGTAAGAGCAGGGTATGTTATATTTTGGAGGACATCTGAGAGATTCAGCTCCATTTATATTGCCATTTCTAATTACCTTTATCTCTCCAATTGTGGCTTTAAAGGTCCACTGAAGAGTAATTTGAAGAAACCTATTTAAAATCATGCTGAATATTTAAAGTGGGAAATTTCATTGTCAGCAAATTTCTCGGGCCAGCATGAAAACAGAATGAGCTTTACAAGAGTAAAATTTCAAGTGGGAGGGAGCTTAATTAGAAGAACTGCCTATCTCTTCTCTTCTAAAACTGGAAGAATAACGACATGGCCTGAGAGAATTAGGAAATTGGAATTTATAGTTAGCAGTGTGATATTATATGCAGCCCTTATTTTTCTCCATCTTCTGTGTTTCTTTATCCAGAAGCTCATTTTCTTTAATAGTATGCATGAGCTATTCTTTCCATTATTTAAAGAAGAGTTCTTACACGAGTGGTTTAAATTTAGTCATGGGCAGGTCAGAGAGTGGGAGCTGTGCGGTAAAGGTTCTTTGTGACTCCTCCAGTAACAGTAAGACTTTGGCTAATTGTAGTTTTTGTGTTACTTCTTACCCATTATTTATATTGGCTGACTGACTCACCCAGATGTGTTAATGCTAGTGAAGTCCAAGTAAAATTCTTTTAAATTTTCAATTAAAAAAATTTTTTTTTAGCTCAGTGCTTTTTAAATTGTTCTTAATGGTTAATACAGTGGAGGAAAAGGTTTGCTTCAATTTTTACCTACCATGCAGATAATACATTGCGTGTATCATGTTAGATATTTATGTACGTGAATGTAATGTACATGCGTAATACATAATATACGTCATTGTGAAGTATATGAGACTTTCAAGTTGTGTGACTTCTTACTGGTCGTGATGTCTCGTCACGGTGTCTGATATTTTACAGGCTTAAGGAAAACTAATTTTAATTCTATCCTAAGCAGAACACAATGAGGTAAATTCAGTATATAGAAAAATTCATACCTTTCAAAGGCACATATAAATGACTTAGGATAATAATTATTTTTTAGGTCTTGTGTTGTAAAATCTAGAGGCCATTCTGTGATGTTATTCCTTGCTCTGTGTTTTGCAGCCCAGCAGAATACTGGGCATATAACAGATGATCCATAAACATGCATTGTTTTTGATTGTCTATTTTTTGCTATTTGTAACTCCTTTTGGGCATTATTTTTACACTACAGTTTGTTGAAGGTATCTGGAAACATTCTTTAATAGGCCTTCCTGTTTTGCCTATCATAGCCAAGTTTTCATATTTCTCTTGCCGAGAGTGGTTTTTCTTTCCTTCCCTACGCATATTGTTTTTTTTAATTGTCAGCATATCTTTTACCTGAACCAATTCATAAATCTGCCTATGTCCTTCTTTGGGAGAAAATAGAAGAATTGAGTTAGCATTCTAAATATCTGTGAGATGAGAAGAGGTACAAAAATGATCCCTAGCATTTGGGGTGCCATTTTAAATTGTAACTTTTCAGTGCTGTAAATTTGTTTTAAGAGTTTGATACACTCATGTGGCTTTTGGATTAATTGAGGAATGTCAAGGCTCTGAGTACTAATGATGAGGCTGGGAAGAAGATCACTTGCTTCCAGCATGGCTCTTTATTCAAAATGGCAAGCTTAGGAAAAAGCATTAGAGGAAAATCTCATCGATTTCTTCTTTCACATATGCACTAATTTGTTCAACAAATCCCAGTTTGAATGAACTGCATGCCAGGCAGAGTCACACATACTGAGGATTCGTGTGAATACCACAAGGTCACTGCATTCATGGGGCTTACTTTCTAGTGCGGAAGGAGACAAGATTTGGATTGTGATAAGTGCTCTGAAGAAAAGTCATGTTGTTAAGGGTTTGGAGAGCGACTGGGTATTTGCTGACCTCCTCTGCTGAGTGTCCAAAATTGAACTCATCATTTTTACCTGGAAAGTCTTCCTGCATTTTCTGTTCGGTGGAGTGTACCATTTTTCACCCCAGTCACTCAGGGTAGAAACCTGGGATTTATCTTCGACTCCTTTCTTTCTCCACACTTCTAATCCATCCAGAAGTGGTACCATTTATCTCTTTGCTGTTTCCTTCACTCGATCTCTTTCTGGTCCTCCTGTATGTCTGGCTTAGTGCAGCAGTCTCATGACTTCGTATTTGGTGTATCCACCTCCAGCCTGGACTCCTGCAAATCCATCAACCATAAAACCACCAGTATCATGTCTTAAGTACTGAAAGTGAACATCTGCTTTAAATCTTCACTGGGTTCTCTATCAATTAAAGTATATAAACTTCTGCCTCCTTAGCATGGTGTAGAAAGTTCTCTGTGATCTGGACTGTGCTTACGTCTGGAGCTTCTCTTTTGCCTGTCCCTGTCTACCCTGTACGCTGCAGCAGTAATGAATTTTAGTTATTTCTCTGCTTGTACCACGCCACTTCTTGCACACTTTGTATTCATGATACTCCTGTGACAGCTGTTTTCTCCCTTGCTCCACCTGACTTGGATAACTTTTATCTTTTAAGACTGGGCTCCGGTGTCACCCCTGGCACACGCCCTCTCAGACTGGCAGAGGAAGCCCTGATCCTCAGGGCTTCCAAGTGACAGATCATCTTGATGTTACAATATTCTCTCTTTGTATCCATTCCCATTTCATCGTGGAGCCCTGAAGGGTCAGGAGTGTCTTACTGATCCTCATCTCCCTGATGCTGCATTTTCATGGGGCACTCGGTAAATGCT
This sequence comes from Panthera tigris, assembly GCF_018350195.1. Lineage (NCBI taxonomy): Eukaryota > Metazoa > Chordata > Mammalia > Carnivora > Felidae > Panthera > Panthera tigris. The sequence goes on along the minus strand of NC_056661.1, from coordinate 39,842,732 downwards.
CATTGAGTGAATGACATTTAGAAACTTGAAAATAAATTTATTTTGGAAAGTAGAACATTAGTCAACTTCAGATCTTGTTCACAAAACTCTTGAACCATGGACAGTGTAAAGGATAAGCCATTACATTTTCAACTATTGGGACTATATTAGTGAGATTTTACTCAAAAGAGTCATTTAAACATTTTGAAATTTTTAGAGGGAGGGCGTGGAAGTGGTAGATTTTACAAGGTCTTGTTTTGGTTTTTTTTCCCATCACTTCTTCTAGGGAGACCCAGAATCATTTTAGATGGGCACTTCAACTCTTGACTTAAGTGTCGTCAGCCCTCCAGTACGTGGAGTCCTTTTTTCTCATTCTCCCAAGTTCTCTCTGGGTAATTGTGTGTTCTCCCTTGGTCTCCGTCACTGTCTAAATGCCCACGATTCCATGTGTCTCTCCTGAGCATCAGATTTGTGTGGCTAACTGCCTATTGCACCAGTCTCTGTATGTCCTGCAAGGATGTCTCAAACTCAGCCTGTTCCAAGCGGAAGTCTCCAGCTATTCTGTTTAGTGTCCCTGTGTTCCTGTCTCATCAGAGGGCACTGTTGTCCACTGAACTGTCTCAGCTGGAATGCTGGATATAGACCTTGACTCCTGGCCCCCTTTATGTCTACATCCTAAGGATTCTAGCCTCTGACTGTAGCTCAGATCCACTTTGCTCCATGTCCGTTGCTACTACCCCCTTCCGGGCCTCCATGATTTCTGTGCTCTGGGGCTTGCTCCTAGACCATATTCCAGACCAGTGAGAGCAGTGGGCCAAAGCACACTGATATGAGACCCATATGTAAAAGGTTTTAAGTGTCTAGTCATTTTTAGTGACAAATATCCACTAGATTTTTTGGACATGGCTTACAGTGTTGTTGTCACTACAGCGTATTGTTTTCAGCTATCCTCAACTCCCCTTTGCCCCCTTAAACGTGCCTTCTTGTTTCCTGGCCTTTGCTACCTATTCTTGGAGCCAGAATACTCTCTCCCACCTGTCTTAGTCTAGTTAACTGTTAATTGTCATTCAGCTATTGGCTTCAGAGACCTTCCCTGTCATCCCAGTGTGACTTTGCCATAGATGCTCGTACTGTTAGGTCATAGTAGTTACATAGCACTTATATTGTGACTGCTGGGCCCTCCTATGACACTGTAAGTTCCGTAAGGACCCTGACTGCATGTCTCTTATCAGCCGTGTAACCCCAGTGCCCAAAATGGAGTCAGTACTACTGTTGGTTGGCACAGGGCAGAGTCAGTACTTCCTGTTGACTTTTATTAAAGCATTTTAGCTGCTTACTTGTAGTACTTATCTTTTTGAAATATCTGTCATGTACCTGACAAAAATTGATAATTGACAATTACTATTTCAAGATCATTGCTATTCAGTTTTGTCCCATATGTACTTTTATTTCCTGAAGCATAAAAATGGAATGTTTATATTGGTTAATGGCTTGGATTCTGGAGTAAGACTTAATTGGGTCCAGATCCTGGCCACACTTCTTTCTGGTTCTCTGACCTTGGCCACGATGTACAAGTTTTCTGACCCTCAGTTTCCACCCATGTAAAATGGGAGTATTAGTAGTACCCCCTGCCTATGGGGATGGTGTGAAGATTTAAGAAAGTGATGGGTGAAAAGTATTTAGTGCAGTGCTTGGCATGTATGAAGAATTCAGTAAGTTATCTGATTTTCTAATCAGAAATTAACTCAGTTAATAACTCAGTTATCTGAGTTTCTAATTTTAGAAAGATTTCACTATCTCAGTTGAAAGAAAAAATATTTCAGGTCATAAAACTATCAGCTAGAAAATCAACCTGTGAAAACAACCAATTCCTTGAGTTTCTAATTAACTGACATATAAATGAATTTTTCACCATGAGTTCTACTTTTTTGTTGTTCTGTTCCCACGAATACCAGTTTTCAGCCTTGAATGCAAGGTGGTAGAATTTCTGAATAAATGTCCTCCAGGAACCTATTTTGAAGGTAGCAGTTATTTTGCAAGTTAAAACCCAGAAAGTGAAGTACACGCAAATTAATTTTCTCTCCTTTACAAACGTTGCTTTGTTCTTTTCCAATAGTTTTAAGCCAAGGGACTATTAGGACTAGCAGAGCTAAGTAAGAGAAATTGCATCTTGGTAGAAAGTATGAGGGCACATGCTAATAAATGGTGTGTGTGGGGGGGGGGGTGGGTGGGTGTGCAGTATCTTGTATTTCCTGTTGATTTTTTTTTTCCTTTGGTAGAATTAAAAGATTCTTTCCTTTATTGTAACCTTACCAGAACAGGTGGTACTTAAAAACCTAGCCCAAGTTCAGTGCTTCAGTCCATTTTGTGTTCAGATTTGCCTCATTCCATGCCAGTGCAGTACGGGGGTGGGCCTTCAAGGGAAGGACTGGTCCTTTCTCCACTTTGTTTCTGAGGAGAGCAGAAATGTCACATATCCCTTTAGTCTGACCCCAGCTTTCGTTTTATGGTGATTAGTGACCACTCAGAAAGTGAACACAGTGCTCATTTCCTTGATCTGTACTTTGAATTAACAATCTCTGTTTCTAATACCAAACATAAGGAGTTAAGATAAAATTAAAAGAAAAATGAAACTCAGCTCAATTCTATGTAACAAGCTCGTTGACTGTTTTCTTTCCAGAGCTGACTTTTTTGAAGATGAGGCTGTTGAACAGATTTTGAAGTATAATCCTTGGTGGACTGACATATATTCAAAAATGATGGCCTCTTTGGGAAAGAGTCAGGAGCAAGAAAATCATGCTGCATTAGGTAAGCAACTCAAAATTAGGCTAATTTGTTTCCCGTCTTCCCTGTTACTAAGCACACAGTTGTAATTCTCTCATGGAGGGAAGATATTCTTTTGGTTTGCTGATTTTGGAAGTGCAGTCTTCACCCCAGACTGGAAAATGCTACTCGATGATTAGACTGGTCTTGGAACAGTCTTTTGAAGTATAGTTGAATCATTGGGATCCTTTTAAAAATTTTTATTTTTTAAGTAAATTTAGGGACATGAACACACAGGACATCTGTAATAGTTGAATAATCTGCTTAAAAGATCTGAACATTCCACTGTAGTAAGGGCATTTGAGTATTAGCAATGGTGGGAAAAGACCTAGTTTTCATTCCCTTTGTCTGTTGATTGAATTGGATATGTCCTCTCCAAGTTTTTCATGATATTACATCTGTATGTTAGAATTATAACAGTTTCAGATAGATCAAGAGTAGAAGGCCCATGTTTTGCGGTATACTGATTTGGCTTTTATTTCTGTATTAAAAAACAGTAATCACTCTTAACAGTTTTAGGGTTTTTTCAGTGCATATACCAACATCTGAATATTAGCTGTAAGAAATTTATAAACAGACTCACACGTACTCTCTTCTTTCTTGACTTTCTCCAGTGTGTAGCACATGTTGTACCTCTTCCATGTCGGGCACTTAGGGTTCTTCCTGAGCTTTTAATAGCTGCCTGGTATTCTGTTGTATATTTTTATCATGATCAATGGACATTTGGGCTATTTATTACTGATGGGACGTTTGGGTTGTTTACAGTTTTTTGCAGTACCTTCTTTGGCCACTCAGTCTGAAGTAGCTGCAAGTCTATTGCCTAACAGTACTTTGATTCTCTGCATAGTAACGCGGTCGTCTGTCGTTTGCTGTATTTCTGTTGTCTAGCAGAGTGCCTGTTGTATACTAAGTTCTTGGTAAATATTTATGGAAGAGATAAATATCGTACAAAGTATTTTTGTAGTTCGGTTTTGTTAGAGTTTAGGTGATTTCTACCAGATGGAAAAACTGCTGCTTTAATCTTTTATAATTGACTACTGCAGTAGAGAAACTCATTTATAAATAATGGCTCTTGTTACATTCTTTTCAACAAATCCTTGGTTTTATATTTGATTTGAGTTTAAGAATCTTTCAGTGACCTCCCACATTATATTGACACATTTTCAGGTAGAGGATTGCTAACACAGTTGAGATAGGTAATTGTATATGCCACGTAGGTCTGCTTAAAATGTCTGCTCACTCTGAAATCATCAAGGCTGTCTGCTGGTCTCAATCAGTTTCCCCAAATTTGGTGCAGTGTTTTGATAAGGTGGTGCAGGTGGAAATTGGTGGTTGTGTAGTTAAGTTTTCTGTCCACAAGGGTGAGCTAGTTGCCCTAAAAATCAAGAAAAGGCATTACCTTTCTTTAAATTCGAACTTGCTTCACTTGGATCCTTTGTAGCTTGCTCTAGGTCCTGTTTTCTGTGAGAGCCAGCCTTTGAGTTGGTTCTCTGTGTGTAATTGTAACAGAAGATTAGACTAGTTCTTCCCTTTAACCACTGCCTCTCCTGTCCCTTCATCTTCATTCCACCTGTGACATGTATCCCGACTGGTGCTTAGAGAACAATTGTAGCCTGCTAAGCTAGTATGGTGATTCATTTTAAAAATCACCTTTAAAAATAGCAAGGACTTGTGATCTAAGGTAGAAGAACTTGAGCTCTGTGTTGTTGTACAGAAAGTACTTTTCGTAATGTGCCAAGTAGGGTTAAGGGTGGGATATAAGCTAAAGATGGGGTTCGGGCTTTAACACCTTGCTCCATCACAGACTAGTTGTGTGATCTTGCAACTTGGCAGGGTTGCTGTGGAAATCTTATACCTACCACATAGAGTTGTCTTGATGACTGAATGAGATGATGTACTTGAAATCCCTAGCATGTTGTAAATGTTAGAGGTTATTTTTGTAGACTAACATCAATGGTGGGAGTGCCAGAAATTGAATGACCTCTCTGTGAAATTAAAATTTTTGTACATTTATGAAGCTTTAGGGGGAAGTTTTTTGTTAATGAGATCTTTCTTTCTTTTTTTAAAAAAATGTTTATTTTTTTATTTTTGAGAGAGAGCATGTGCATGTGAACGGGGGAGGGGCAGAGAGCGAGCCAGAGGGAGAGAGAATCCCAAGCGGGCCCTGTGCTATCAATACAGACCCTGATGGGGGGCTCCATCCCACAAACCATGAGATCATGACTTGAGCCGATACCAAGAGTCAGACATTTAACTGACCGAGCCACCCAGGTGCCCCTGTCTTTCTTTCTTTTTTTCTTGGTCAAGTATTGGAGGTCCCCAGAATTGTGAAAATGTTTTGAAGTGTGTTCACCCAGATGATAATATGGGCAAAAAAAAAAATAAACCAAGAAATAAACTTTCAAGTCCTTAGCCTACTCAAGGAGCATGCTCGTGCTGTATTTTCCCTTCCACTTCCTCTTTGTTCTTTGCCTCCCTGGCCTCCTTCCTTTCTGTGTTACTGCAGTGGGGTGTTGCCAGGCAGATACAGCAGTGCGGGTGAGGGCTCTACCTTTGATTCAGTCTCATCATAAAATAGTAAGCTAGATTGTTTAGAGTTCCAGATAAGCCTTAGATGGTGAACTTTGCTCCCTGTCTTTGCCTCAGTTATGATTCCTTTGATTTTATGATTCCTATGATTTTCATTCAAGGCCTGAGTTACAACATGGAGACTTTTATTAATGATCCCAGTCTTCCTCCCCAAAGGCTTGTAAATGGAAGTGTTAAATGCTGTGCTCCTGCTGAGCTCTGGTTTCATGAGGATGGACTTACCACATTTCCCATGTTGTCTCTCCGTGGTTAATCTCAGCCCAAGAATCTTGGCACATGGTTGCATGGTGTGACACCACATAACATTTTTAGTCAATGAACTTCCTAGCGGGGACATCCTGTTTGGCACCAGTGAGTTCTCCAGTGTTTGTAGAGCTAACTGTCAGTGTCAGCTTTGAAAGTTGTAGCGCTGCGGGACTACCCATTTAGGCTAAAGGTTTGAATGCAGCACATTTTCTTCTGGTTCCCTTGATCTGTTTCCAGAAAGTATACAATATAATAGACAGATTTGCATTCCTCCGAGAGGAGCCGGATCAGGGATTATTTAATTGTTGCCCCACAGAAGACAGATATTTGGGAGGGGGATTTAGAGAGAAGGGACGATTTCAAAGTAACACAACTAGAGAATGTTCAAAGTGAAGTTAAGAAGGTCACTTTCCATTTTGATGGGAGCCCCTTTGCAGTCTTCACATGTACTGATTGGGTTTTTTTTTTTTAACATTGGGAGGTGGTCCCGGGCCATTTGCATCATGCTAGTGCACCAGTGTCTTCCCCAAATGAATTGAGCTTTCCGCTGTCTTTGTTTGACTGTAGATTATTTATAGAAGTATAATTAACCGAAATGTTGTGAACTGTATAGCAAGGCTGCTTTGTAGTGTAGCTTAGTCATACAAATGCTTGACAAATGTTACTCATGGTGGCAATCATCCAAGTATTGTTGGCACCGCATCTGTAGTCATTTCCATTGCCGCTGCTTAGTTAGACCTGATTGTGTGCAAACCTCCCCAAGTTCCCCTTTGGGTGATGTGATTTACAGCTCTAATCAAAAAGGCCTTGGGGAGCTCAGACTTTTGGTTTCTCTAGTGATTTCCTACTTTGTTAATATTGTTATTTATCATCTCTGGTTCCTTTGCTTGAATTTCAGAATTTAAATGCATTTGTGTATTATTAATGAGCTATTTAAGCCAAAATGGACTTGAAAACGTTCAGAAAAAGGTGGTGGTGTGTTTTAAGGAAAGGTTGGGGCACCTGGCATCCAAGAATTCGTAAGTACATTCAAGTAGGCTTTTCTTGCATACACGGTCTTGGAAAGTGACTTACGTTATGCAGAAGCCCTTACTTGTGGGTAATGGAACATCAGAACCTATAGTTCCTAGGTCAGTCTTTACAAACGATTAAGTGTATATACAGGTGTGATTACTTGAGAATGAAGGTATAAACATTTAGATGAGTAAATGTATTATTAAATGGTTCTGGGAATGCTTACCTTATGATTTAGAATTATCTGGAAGCAGAAGTCCTTATTAGTCAACTAGGATAAAGGCTTTTCTCAAGTGAGATAATATCATCATGAACACCTGGCACTTTGCTATTAGCTGAAGTAATGAACATCTCAAAACTATACCTATGAGAATACTGTCTCAAACCTTCTTATGAATTACTAGGGGACTAAAATACTTTGTTAGGTATACGTTCTTCATGCAGTGAATATGTGCTTTCTTATATTTTCCTTAAATCAGATTGCTTTAATTGAACTGAGAGCTTCTATTTAAATTAAGGGATCCTCACATTAGCCCTTCAATGAGACATTCTGCACCCAGTTTATCTGTCTTATTAATACTATTTCCAAATCCCAGTCTTTAAAGAATGCTTCACCTGACACCTACCTGCATTAAGTTTAAAAGTATACACATATCTTTATGTTGCTGCCAGCAAATTAAGCAAATGCATTCCCATCGTTGTCATTTATGTAAGCAGCACTTGTGCACATATATTTCCTGTTTCTTCTCATACTTTTTAAACATAGAATTTCTAACATCATTAAAAAATGGTTACATAAATGTATTTCAAGATCTGGTTTTTTGCACTAAGTAAATTTTAATGAGTAGAGGGGTATTGCTTCTAGTAATTTCCAATAACTGCGCTTAAGATTTTTTTCCCCCAGAGGATAGAGTGTAAAATGGCTGGAAGGAAGCCTTTAAACAAAAAGAAGCCATGTTAAAGTTAAGGCTCCTAAGAGAGGACAGAAGTGGGTTTGGGAAACTATGTGAAAAGGGCCCAGCATGTGTGAGGAAATCTCTCTCTTCTGGCCTTGTCCAGTTGTGATGAGCAGAAGGGCAGTTTTTTTGTTTTTTTTTTAATGTTTATTTATTTTTGAGACAGAGGGAGATAGAGCATGAATGGGGGAGGGGCAGAGAGAGAGGGAGACACAGAATCGGAAGCAGGCTCCAGGCTATGAGCCGTCAGCACAGAGCCCGACGCGGGGCTCGAACTCACGGACCGCGAGATTGTGACCTGAGCCAAAGTTGGACGCTCAACCAACTGAGCCACCCAGGCACCCCGCAAAAGGGCAGTTTTTGTTGAACAGAGATAGAAGGGATGGGGTAACTGGCTAGTAAGAGAGTGATTTGGGAATACTAAAAAGCAACTTAATTTTTGGGCTCCTAAAAGCATCACGGTCACCTGGTGTCTGTTTTAGTCTTCCTCCCCTCAGGGGCTTCCTGAGTTGGAGCTAGACACGTGAGCATGCAGCTAGTGACTGCCCCGTTGACTCCCTTTGGTTTCCTTCTTCGCCCTCAGCGTGGTCCTGTGCCTAAGTCCTGGGTGATGGGAAATGACTGAAGTGGTGTGTGCCCTGGCCCCGGTCTTTAGAAAGAAGGAGCTTGCCGTCTTAGGCTGCTTGCCCATTGGTTAGGAAATGGTAAAAACCTGGAACAGCTTTCTTAGATGCATAGTTGGAAGTCATATGATGGAGGTGCTGATGCCTCACCAGTCCTGGATCATTCACTCAGAATAGTAGTGTGGGAGACAAACTTCTGTTTCAGAGAAGCCACTGTGTTTTGGGGTCTCTTGGTTAGCAGTTTAGCCTGTCCTTACCTAAATGTAACAGGCAATTCTAAAACCTGAAGAGAGAGCCTTTTAAAGTTTTGTTTTGTTTTGCTTTGTTTTGAACTACGTTAGTATGAACCACTGGAACTGGAAGCAAAATATTCCTCTTTATTGAGCCTAACTTTTTAAGTGAATTTGAAACTAATGGTCTGATAGGGCATGGAACGAGAATTAAAGATTACTTTGCAAGGTAAAAGGTTGACAACCTTTTTTTTTAGAGGTAGCTTAAAATATCTAGATGCTTAAGTTTCTTTAGAAATTGCTCTAAGGTCTGAGAACAAACTGAGGGCCGATGGGGGGTGGGAGGGAGGGGAGGGTGGTGATGGGTATTGAAGAGGGCATCTTTTGGGATGAGCACTGGGTGTTGTATGGAAACCAATTTGACAATAAATTTCATATATTAAAAAAAAAAGAAATCGCTCTAAGGTAAGTAGCAGGCCATGTTTTACTTACACTAGCTAGGAACTGAGTACACTTATGTTGTTACTTGTTACTCTTTCTGTAAATCTTGCTTTAAGGTAAGATGCATTTTACTTTGTATATGTGATAATAACTGATAATGCTCATATTGTTTTAAAAAAAACTTTTTTTAACGTTTATTCATATTTGAGAGACAGAACGGAGTGTGAACTGGGGAGGGGCAGAGAGAGAGGGAGACAGAATCCAAAGCAGGTTCCAGGCTCTGAGCTGTCAGCACAGAGCCTGATGCGTGGCTTGAACTTACTGCCTACAAGACCATCACCTGAGCTGAAATTGGATGCTTAACCTACTGAGCCACCCAGGAGCCCCAGAAAATGCTCATGTTTTAATGTGAGAAAATAGATCCTTGACGATAGCTTGTCTATATTGTAAACATCAGAGGAAAGTTAGAAAGAACTTCAGCCTTATATACTTGCTTACCTTACCAATGTAGACATAAAGGTTTTGTTTTGTTTTTTTTAACTATTAGCATTCATTAAGTACTTCGCTTTTTTTTAGTCAAGGCAGCCAAATATTGGGTAAGGTGGTTTGTGAAAAGAAATAGCTTTTCTCTGTCCTATCAAAAATTACTGGAAATGGGGGGGGGGGGAGAATATTGTATTTACAAGTCACTAAAGCTGAAAATGCTTGGAAGTAATTGTTAGTAAGAAAACAACAGATCTATTTGACAAAGGTAATAGTTCTGTACAATGGGGAAAAGATGGATTACTGACCAAACTGTGCTGGTGCAATTAACTGTTTACCTGGAATTAACCAGAATCCTAAAACATGAAAAAATTGCTTCCAGATGGATTAAAAACTTAAGATTTTAGAAAGGAAACTGTAAATCTTACAGAAAAGATGAGAGGTTTCATGTACATTTCAGGAGTTGGGGAAACTTATCAGAGACTGTCAATCCAGAATCTGGTTTTGTTTTGTTTTGTTTTGTTTTTTTAAAGATGGACGTATTTGGCTACACGCAAAAAAATAGATAAATCAGTGGCAAAGGATCCCATAAACAAAGTCAGTAGAGATACAGTCGATTTGGAGATATGACTAGGGTTCATATCTATAACAGCAAGTTCTTAAAAATTTGATAAGACAAGCCATCCAATAGAAAAAAGTGGGCGAAACACATTGAATGGTTCGTTCAGAGGTTGCCAGCAAACCTATAAAATAATGCTTAAAGTTTAGCAGTTAGAAAAATACTAACCGCAGTAACAGTGGTATAGAATTGTATTAGGTTTCTTTTGCTGTGTAACCAATTACCACAAATTAGAAACAGTTCTAATTTGACTCATTTTCCATGGCTCAGGACTCGAGTTTGCTAGCTGAGTTCTCTGCTCAGCGTCTTATCAGGGTGTACATAAATATGGCCATCTTCTCTTTTCTTTTTTCATATGTGTTGGTAGCTATGTTCTTTTCTGGACCTCAGGGCTCTTTTCCAGGCTCATTTGATGGTTGGCAGAATTCTGTTCTTGCGTCTGTAGAACTAAGGTCCCAGTGCCCTTACTGGCTGTCAGCTGGAGGCTACTCTCACATCTCACAGCCCCCCACACTCTCCTGCCAAACAGCCTTCTAACAACATGGCATCTTATTTCTTCAAAACCAGCGGTGAGTCTCTGGCTCCAGTCTGTTCTTTAAAGCGACATAATCATGACAGTGACTGATCACCATTGCCATATTCTTTTGGATAGAAGCAAGTCACAGATTCTGCCCACATTCACTGTGTCTCCTCTTAGAATTCTTCATACTACAGTCACTTCCTATCTGTTAAAATGGAAATGAGTAGGAAAAGCTATGATATTTATCGCTGGGTGGGAGGGATGGGTGTAGAAGGAGAACTTGTATCCAGGGCCATTAAAAAGGAGAGTTGTAGCCTTTAAATAAAGTATTCTTAAAAAACAGATGCACTTTTTAACCCAGTGAATTTACTCTCGGGAATCTCTTTTATAGAAATAAAACCTCCCAGTATCCAAGGATGTGTGGTAAGGACATTTATGCAGTCTTACTAGCACTGGCAGAAAACTGGAAGCATAGTGGATGCCCATCAGTAGGGGGAGTGGTTGGATAGAGCATACCACACCATGGAATATTCTGCGCCTTTACAAAAATTAGCTAAGTACCAGTTGACTTGGAGAGATTTGCCAGAGTTATTCAGTGAGGTAGGCTAGGTGGAAAAAAAGGATCGAATTCTATGGGTGGGGGAGGGAGGATCATATAAATTCCTTTGTATATGTTTATGTGTCTGTATAGCATTACATGATTATAGAGAAAAATATGAAATGATATATACTAGATTTTTAATGTGGGGGAGGCTGTTGTTGAAGATGTAGACAGGGTGAAAGCCAGAGAAGAAAAGACACACTGTTGAAAAGAACCACTGTCTTCCCACAAGTCAAATATGTGTGATGTGGTCCCATTTGTGTGTTATGTAGGTAATACTTTGTGTCTAAAAGATATTAATAGATACTTTGCCCTTAACATTGCCTATTATATGGGAATATTCCTATTCTTTTGTATAGAACTTTCAAAATGGATAATGAATATTTACAGAGTGCTTTATTTAGCCATTATGTTTTCTGTTCTCAAACTGTGTTATCTGAATTTTAAAGTCAATAGCTCTGGCATTTAGATGCCTTGAATACAGGACAGTGTAGCAAAAAGAGGGGGCATCCCGGAAGTAAGGAATAAATACTGTTTAGACATTTCTCCTTTATTTAGCTCTACTAGGGTTTGAGCAGATGCACAGCCCTTAATAAAACTGTGAAGCCTAGTTTAAAAGTTCCTTCTATATTCAGAGTTAAATTACTCTTATTTCAGTTTCTATAATCGAAGTTCTAATTTTGACAAATCCTCCGCACTGGGTTTTTTTTTTTTTTTTTGCAAAACTGAATGGAGTGTTTCATTTTTAAATGCATTTTTTTCCTAGTGTCTTTTTCTGAAGAAGAGAAATATCAGCTGCGAAAATTTGTCAATAAATCTTACCTACTGGACAAGAGAGCTCTTCGCCAAGTGTACTACAGTTTGATTGATATCCTTCTGGCATATTGCTATGAAACTCGTGTCACTGAAGGAGAGAAGAACGTAAGTGCACACGTGTCTGTGCATGTTGGCATACGTGAGCAGACTAAATCAACTGTAAGGCGTCACTCCTGTGGAGAGTAAGCCCTGTTGGGATGATTTATTTGGGGGATGCTCCTGGCAGAGCTGCACGTGCGTGTTAGTGGTGGGTACCGATGTGAGCACATATTGCTGGCTTGTTCTTTTTTCCTTCTCTCTCTGTGCATCAGTGTCTATCACATGGTGGAGTGGGGCAGTCAAGCTGAGGGTAGAGAAAGGATATCCTGAACGCTCATCTCTTTAGGAGAGGACTTGTTCAAAGAGGGCTGTTTCCATGTGACACTTGACATTGGCAAGAGGTGAACTTTACCATACCCGTTTATATTCTCTGGCCAAGCTGTCCATGAGCAGATGTGAGGTATATCTATTTTACAAAAAAGGGAATCTGAGCATTTTTCTGCGGGTGTCCCTCAATTTATATAGTATGTATGCTTCTGAAAAAATTACATGTAAATTACATTTTGAAAAACTTGAATCCTATCTTTTTTGCTATTTAAAGAAATCTTGTAAAAGTAAAACCTTTTGTAAAGAACATTATTTCTTAAATGGTCTTGTTTTAATAATATAAACATTTTTTGTATCTCTTCTTGATCCACATTTGATTTTATAAATGAAGAGTTTAACGTCTTTCTCACCTATTTCAGTGATCATACATTTAAAAAAGGCTGAAGAACCAAAAAAGTCTTTCCAGTCCATGTGCCCCTGCAGCTGTTTATATTTGTACTTGCTCAAGAGTTGTTTTCAAGCTGAGCATATGCTCTCCTTTTTTTTAAAATTATGCAGATAATTCCTATCAGTATAAAAGGAAAATATAGGTATGAAAAAAATGATTAAAATTTCCCATAATCTCAGCCATTAGAAATAGCTACTGTTATAAGGAGATACATCTCTTCATTCAGTCTTTCATTGTGTACGTGTGTATGTGTATTTAAATTGGGTCACGATGTATATTACTTAATCTGCTTTTCTCACCATCACAGCATTAGCATAGTATTAGGATTAGAATTTGATATGTGCCAAATTTTCTGTTGTTAGGATTCTGAAAATTTCAAAGGTGACTCTTGGGATTTGCATTTGACTCCCAAATGAATATTAATGAGTATGTCACGGGCACACTATAGCTGGAAATGGTTTTTGTTTCCGTTCATCGTTTAAGGATACTGTACTTGGAGAAAATATTTTCTTTTACGAAAAAAGTACTTCACATTATTGCTTAAGGAAATGAGTGAGTGTGTTCAGTCATGCCTGATAAAATTGACCATTTTTGATTCTTTTATTTGCATGTTTGATGCCGCGAAGTCTTGCAACTTCAAGACCTTCTCTAGAATGCACTTACTTTCACAAGCCTTCTCTGAAAGGCCATATTCCGAGCATCTTTTTAAGTGCCACAGTCAGCCCTTCAGCATTATCTTTGAGTCCTTTGGCAGATTACTTACAGAATGTTTGGGTAAGTTAGTTGAGAAGGACAGTAATTGAGCAAACATCACTTTGCTTTAAGTTTTAGTTTCAAAGCCCCTGCTTGTTTGCTCTTATGTTCTGGTACTCTTATCAGTGGAAAAGCTTTACTTTGTGAAATCCCAAGGAAAGTAGGCAGAAACTTGCCTTTGATAGCTTCTGCAAAGCAATTATTTTTCCTCAGCCACAGACGCTTCTTAGTTCTTATGTATGTACTACTGAGACACTGGTTGAGTGAATGGATATATTTACTTTATTTTTGAATGACTTTACCTCGAAAATGACACTGCTCTTTTCTCCAAAACAAATGAAGGTTGAGTCTGCATGGAACATTAGAAAACTGAGTCCCACACTGTGCTGGTTTGAGGTATGATTTTCATTTGCAGTTCTTGCCATTTTGTTTGTTTAGAAAGTTCTTTTTTCTGTCGCCATTAGTTTGTTGTGGGTAATTCAAGCAATTCCTTAACTTTTTTAAAGTGGAAACTTGATTATACAAGTTTTTTCCCCCCATCTTTTTAAATAAAATTCTGATTGCGTTTGTAACTCTTCTAATGAAGCTAGATAGGGTATTGTAGCATTTGGGAGAAGGAGAACAGCGTTTGTAAGTTGGTGAGTATTGGGGCTCAGAGCTCAAAGTTGGGAAGCAAACCTAGGTGATAATTCTACTAGGGGCCATTTCCTGACCATCAAAAGCTGTGCTAATAATAGCGTTTTACATGTATTACCTCTCCTGTTCATTCCAGTCAGTCTGTGAGATAAGTATTACTGCTATGTTACAGATGATGAAGCTTAGATCATAGAGTTTAAATAACTTGTCCAAGGTCCTACAAGTAGTATGGTCAGATCTGATAACTCTTCTAGTATAGTAATCATTGCTTTTATAAATACTTCCCAGTAAATCGTTTTGTAGATCTTATCAAAAATATCAGAGGATGCCATTTTAAAATTTACTGGCTCCGAACAAATTGTTGAATGTAAAAACAGCAGTTAAAAGTAGAAGGGCACCTGATGGCTCAGTCAGTTGAGTGTCCGACTCTTGATTTCAGTTGAGGTCATGATCTCAAAATTTATGAGATCGAGCCCCACGTCGGGCTCTGCGCTGTCAGCGTGCTCCTCCTCACTCACACACACGCTTTCTTTCTCAAAAGAAAGAAACATTTAAAAAAGTTTTTAGGGGTGCCTGTCTGGCTCAGTTGGTAGAGCATGTGACTCTTGAACTTGGGGGGCTGGCATGTAAAATAATAAAAGCTAGCATGTAAAAAAGAAAAAAAGTGTCATTTTACACAACTAACAGTTGCATCATCAATTAAGTCAATTAGTTTTTTGCTTTTCCAGTTTAGGCCCCCTGAGTGGCTCAGTCAGTTGAACATTGGCTCAGGTCTTGATCTCGCCGTTTGTGGTTTCTAGCCCCAAGTTGGGCTTTGTCCTGACAGTGTGGAGCCCACTTGAGATTCTCTGTCTCCCTTTCTTTCTCTGTTGTTTCCTGCTCTCTCTCAAAAATAAACATTAAAAAAAAATCCTAGATACAGTACATTGTAAGTTATAAAATCAAGGTTGTTTCATGGCATCACTTTTTTTACAGTTTATTTGTTTTGAGAGAGAAAAAGCATGGGTGCATGGGGCGGGGTGGTGGGGACGGGCAGAGAGAAGAGAGGGAACATCCCAAGGAGGATCCATTCTGTCAGCTCAGATCCTGACAACGACACGGGGCTCAATCTCACGAACCAAAAGATCATGAGCTGAGCCAAACACTCAACTGACTGAGCCACCCAGGCGCCCTTCATGGCATCACTTTGTTTAAATAATAGATAAGATGGGAACAGGAACTGAAACATTCAGCTTTGTTAGAGAATTTTGCTACTCCAGAGAATGTTCCATGGACTAATGGCTTGACCAGCATCTCAGCTGGGAGCTTGTTAGAGAATCTCAGTCCAGACCCACTGAAGCAGAACCTGTAGCAAGATCCCCAGGGATTCGTATCCATGTTAAAGATGGAGGAGCACTGCTCCCTAGACTTCATTTGAGTTCTACTTATTGCCGTGATCAGCATATAACGGAGAAACTGGATTTGGTAATAATGGCATCGATTACTGATGTTGAAAACAAAGTAGTCAGTAACTGCAGAGTTTCATAGTTCTTTTATTAAAATCTACATGAATAAATTCACCTATATATGATTTCATTTTGAAATTTTTATTGATTTTGAGATAACTTAGAATTGCCAGAGCTATTGAGAGCTATGTGAAATTTTTATTAGTTTTTGGTAGAATTTTTTAAAAGTTTATAGTTCTTTTTAGGTATAAACTGTTCTTTGTGAGATACTCAATATTCTTAATCAGATCTCTCATTTGTTAAGGATTAATATACATGGAAATTTTTCTGCTCCCTTAGTTTTACTTTTGTATTTTAAGTTTTATATATGGGTTACATTTTTCATACAGTTTTAATCAAAATCCAATTAAAAAACAATTTTGTGCAAAATTGCCTTCGTCTAGTGTTTTCAGTAAGTTGAATTGCTGATGGTTTCAGTTTGATACTATTCAAGATAAAATACTTTTTTCAAGAAAGCACTTTTCTCTTTGATAAGTGAAAGCAAATTACTGAAATAAATACCATGTTTTTCTCATGCCCTAAACACTAAAAAAGAAGAAAAAGAAAAAGTAGAAGAGGGAGACTGTGAACACACTTCACTAAAGAGTTCTCCATCTTTCATCTACACCATCTTGAGTGGTCCTAAAGGACAAAAACATGAAACATATATCATTTAACAGTGTCTTTTATGTGCATCTGTATTTTGTTAGTACCATGTGTTTTAGATTCATATTTGTAATTCTTAAAGGACTTTTTGAAACTTTCCTGCTGCATATGTGATTTTTAAGGAGCATTTGTGATACCTTGATGAAGTATGAGAAATTATAAGGACTGCAATTAAATATTTTATTGTAAGGTGTACAAAAAGAATCTCATTTCATGGTTTTATATTTCTCTCTTGCATGGCTTTGTGATGATCCGAACTTATAGTTTTTAATTGAGAGTAGTTTCATATTTCGTTGTGTCCTTTTATTTATGTAATATGGAAATGATTACTTATTTAAACTATACTTCACAGACTTGGACTAATGTTCATGAAATCCTGGTGTCTTTTGGAAGAAGAGTTTTATGCTACCCACTTTATCGCCACTTCAAGCTGGTGATGAAAGCTTACAGAGACACTATAAAGATCTTGCAACTAGGTAAGATACTCCTGTGCTTGCAGATTTGAGAGGGAAAAAGTTATGTTTTTAGTCTGTGAGGATGTAGTCATGATTTTTGCTTCTTTATGCATAAATCAGTAATGAAGATCATCAAATCCAATCACTTCTCCCTGCCAAGTATAAAAAGCAATAGTTCGTCTCTGTAGATACACTCTTTTCTGAGAGCTGCTGGGAGGGGCAGTGGAGAAGGTACACAGGATTCCAGACCAGTTCGTATTAAAGTAGAGTGCATCATTTAGTATTTCTTGGAAGCCTGCAGTTTTCTAGGCACTATGCTAGGATTGTGGGTATAATAATAATAAGATCTGTTCCCTGTTTCTATGCAGTTTACAGTTTTGCCAGGGCGACAGATGACAAGTAAACAATTCCATTATAGAGTGAGAAGTGCTCTGCTGGGGGATGTAGTGATCACGGGGAGGGGGCACAGAACCTGGACTTGGGAGGTCAAGAAAGACTTTCCAAACAATAGCACAGCTACTCTGAGGACCTTTGACTATTGCAAATCTAACCTGAAGAGACAAACATTTCCTGGTTTTAAGGATGTGGAAAATTTTGAGCTCTGAAACAAATTCCGAAGTGACTATAACAGTATCGTTGGATTAAGTATGTAATTTCCAAAGTAATGAATTTGAAGGTGGCAGCATCCGTTTGTATGGATTAGTTCTGGCACATTTATTTAAAAGTCACCGTCCATCCTTTATGGTCATTTCTTCTATTCTTCCCTGGGGAGTCTCGTTGTTCCTTGGTCCTTAGGTAAAATACTTCTAGGTGTAGGTTTTCAGACTTGAGGATAAGAAGGAGAAAGTAAGGAAGCTCTTCCCTTTACAGCCACTTGACGTCATTGGCTTGAAAGGAAGAGTCCCATCTCCAACGTTTGTCCCTCCTAGAGGTATTCCTAGGTTTTTCTTTGACTTCTGTGTGACATATCACCTTCTATCCTGGAAGCAGAAAATCAGTTTTGAAGTAGATTCTTTTAAGGTAGACAATAATTATCAAAATGAATTATGGTTAAATGAAAGATACCTTTTTATTAATCCAGTTGGCTTAGGCCATCTGTATTTTATTTCGAAGGATTGTTGCTTGTAAAATTGCAGAGCTACTACCTTTGAAAAAAATCAGTCTTTCTTAACTCATAGGTAGAAAAGAAGCTGCTTTGTTTTTTATGTTATTTCTTCTTGCCCTTTTTTTTTTTTAGACGTTTATTAATTTATTTTTGAGAGACAGAGACAGGGTGAGAGCGGGGAGGGTAGAAAGAGAGGGAGACACAGAATCCAAAGCAGGCTCCAGGCCCTGAGCTGTCAGCACAGAGCCCGACGTGGGGCTCAGACTCACAAACGGTGAGAACACGACTTGAGCCAAAGTCAGATGCTTAACCAGCTGAGCCACCCAGGCACCCCTCGTCTTGACTTTTAAGAGGTTTCTTGAATTGTAAAAAATTACCTTGAAAGATCAACCTACTATAAGTGACTTGAACTTGAGTTACATGTCACAATTAATTTCTTGTTTGTATTAGATGATCTGTGCGTTATTCATAGATTTAAACAATGAGAGTAAATTTGCGATTATCCTGTTACATCATGGTTTCCAGATGGAAAACTGGCAAAAAACCCCATGTGTGTGTGTGGGCGTGCCCTTAGGCACACAGTTGCTACTCTTTATTCTGGGGAGTAATCTAGTTCTCTGAATTTTTATTTGAAAAGTAATCAGTTCTGTGATTGCATAACCAGAAATAAATTTGCTTGTGTCGACTTACATGGTAATCGATTACTCTAATAGTTTTAGTAGGTGAGAAGTGAAATTTAGACTTAACTTTACATCTTTATCCATCTGACAAGAAATAGTCTTATCAGCTGTGTCTTGATAGCAACAGAAACCTTAGGTAACACTCTTGAGGTCTGTCTGCTGAAAATGAGTGGGAAGCCTCTATAAACTGTACACAACATGTTCTGTGGCTGATTTGGGTTGTGGTTAGTTAGTTAGTTCTGAGACAGAGCTGGGTTGTCTAGAATTCCCACCATAAGCTATGGGGAACACAAGCTCCGGATGAGGGTTGTAACCTGTGTTTATCCAGGTGGATGGCACAGGGACGCCATTATTGCCATTGAAGAGTCTTGTGTGTTTGGATACCCCGTGATTTCAATGGGGATAGCTCTTCTGTGGCATTGAATGTTTTCCAAAAATGAATTTGTGTCTACTTATAATTCAAAATGCAATCACACTTTTTATTAGAAAGGTCTGTTGAGTGCCTCCATAGTTTGAAAGTAATGAATAACTCTACAAATAACTCTCCCCCAAAGAAATATTGATCTTAACTGGAATGAGCTTTCAAAACCAATGTAGCAAGGCTTCAGAATCTACAGAAAGTTTCATTATAATGGAATGACTACAATCTGAATTTTTATTTTGTTTTTGTAAGATCTGAATCATGAATTTGCCTTGAGTGACTTCATAGTAGCCTTCCAAGGGATTCTTTACTGGGCCTTTGGCTGTTTTCAAGTTTGTGTTCTTTCTCTTACCCCTTCCCCACCTCTGAAAGACTGTGTACGCTGCTGTCTTGCTGTTGCTGTATGTCTAATCCAAATTCCTTTAAGGGCAGAAAACCTATGTTGTCCTTTTAAGTATTGTTTTAGCGCTTAACGCAGGACCTTGCGCATGGAGTTTCTTTCCCTGGATCAGTACCCTTTGGGCCACATGATCATCCCCCCTTTTTGTTTCTGTCCTGTTTTAAGCAACTTTTACTTCCTCCTCCCTGTTTCATTCTTTAGGATTAAGTAGGTCGAATCCTTGATGGAAGCATTGCTTGGCTGCTGTTACTCACCAGAATTAAATGAAAAAAGAGATGAAAAGAGAACAGCTTTTCTAATATGCCTTGAAATTTTATTCTGTTTAGAAGTGGTATGGTTTAAGTTGATTATATACTTGTTACTATTTATTATTTGTGCTAATATCTACATTTCATTAATCTGTATGATGGCGCTCATCATCTTCTCTGCTCTTGCTGGGCTTTTGAACATATAATGTAACTATTATATGGAAGATGCTGAACACCATGGGAAACAGCTTAGTTTTTTCTCTCAGTTCCCCCTTTGAACTCATTCTGTCTGTTCTTTTATTGTTTCTGGATGGAATATATAACCTATAAATATCATATCACATACACACCTATCTTATATAATAGGTATTCTTTAAATTTTTATGTCACTTTAAATTACAAGAATCTCTTTTAAGTACCTAAAACGTCCTCTTTGAACTTGATTAAAAAAGTAAATCTTCCCTTCCCCATCCCCGGCCTGCCTCAGGTTGGGAAGCCAGCACTGGGGGTGGAAGGGGTGGGGGTCCTCTTTGCTGTTCCAGAGCAAGGTTCCACACAGCTACCACAGGCTGCTCCTTCCTGCTTCTCGCTGGTGGGCTTTTATCAGGTATGAGTCAGTCACCAGTCTTTGTACCCCACAATTTCTAAGGGTGATAGGTTACACTCTCTAGGGGACTCTCTTAAAATTCCCTTTCTCTTGGTTTATGGTGACCAGAAGGTAGTTCCTCCCCTCCGCCATGGAGAGTGGTTGAAACCCCATAACACTGCAGTTTTATCCAAGGAGATTTTCTGGACTTGTTTTCCTTAAACTCCTGGAGGTCACTGTTGGGCTGAGGGGGGTCATAAATCACCAGTTTTTGTTCGTCCCTCTGTAACTTTAGCATAGAGAGGTTAGTATCTCTTTTTAAAATATGGGAATACTTGCTATTTGTTTTGTCCTTTGTGGGGCTCATTGGAAATGAGTCAGAAAGAGTCCTGCCTTTCTATGCTCGTATAGTAATAAAAACCGCAGCTGCCATATTAACTATTTTCTGTGGGCCAGTGCTAGGCTTCATTCTTCAGGTACCTTATCTCATTTCGTCCATTTTGCAGATAGAAGACAAGCTCAGAGAAGTTCAGTCACTTGCCCAGGGTCACACAGCTATTAGTTGGTAGAGCCTAGACTTGACACCGGGTCTATCTGCCTCAAAGTCTATGGCTTTTGATGTGTTGAAATAGTTATAAATGAAATGGTATGAAGCCTGGGATTTGCTTCAGAATAATCCACAAGGGGTTGGGGGAAAGTGGGCCAGGTGCAGGTGAAACAAGGTTGGCCCTCAGTTGGTAGCTGCTTAAAGTTGAGTGATGTAGTTCACTATCCTGTAGTCTCCATTTGCATGTGATTTTCCTTTATAAAAGATTTTTGTTTTTGTTTTTTAAGTGTGGGTTCTTAACCACTGTGCTTAAATTTATTCACCATTTTATGGAAAACATTGTAATTCTTGATCAGACAGTTGTATACATATTTTTTTTGGCTAATGAAAACATATGTGTGAAATAATCTTTTTTGGTTCTGTGGGTTTTTTTGTTTTTTAAAGACTTTATTTAAAAAAAAAATTTTTTTTTTTTTTTTTTTTGAAAGAGTGCACATATGCAAGCAGGGGAGGGACAGAGAGAGAGGGAGAGAGTACCTTAAGCCGGCTCCATGCTCAGGGTGGAGCCCAACGCCGGGCTCTCTCAGGACAGTGAGATCATGACCTGAGCCCAAATCAAGAGTTGGATGCTTAACTGACTGAACCACCCAGATGCCCCAAAAGATTTTATTTTTAAGTAATCTTTCCACCCAGCGTGGAATTTGAACTCACAGGCCAGAGATCAACAGTCGCATGCTCTACCAACTGAGCCAGCCAGGTGCCCTGGTTCTGTTTTGTTTTTTAAGACTATCAGAAACCTATCTTTCTATAAATGTTTGACTTCTGAGGACTCGTAGCCACATGTCAGGCTATAACCCAAGAAACAGCCTTCAGGAGATTAGTTATTGTTGCCACCCAAAAGCTGATTTTGCTTCATATAATCAATAGGCCTATGTATGAGTCATTGTCGGGCTTAATCATCATTTTTTCAGAAATGACTGCCTTACTTAGCCCTTCTGTAAATAGATATAATAGTACATTCTATGTGAAAGATAAGAAGAACCATAGCACGGGGCTTGGGGCTATTCTTTTTCTTTAAGGAAAGCAATTGTCCAAGAAATTGGGGTATGACAAGTATATTGTGTGAATCCGAGTTCTGATGCAACCTTGAAGATAAATGAGTTTTTAGCATTTGAATTCTCTTTAGCCCAAAGTCCTCTTTTTATTGAGTTGTAACAGTTACCCCCAACTTGAAAACTAAAAGATGAAATCACAAGGATTTTCCCATGTTGACATTTATCTGTATTTAATTTTTATGAGTTCTGTATTACGAAAATTTTATTTTATTACTTTTTTATTTTGAAAGGGAGAGCAAGAGAGTGTGAGTGGGAGAGAGGGGCAGGGGGAGAGAGAGAACGAATTTTAAGCAGACTCCCTGCTCAGCACAGAGTCTGACAGGTGGCTCGATCCCACGACCCTGGGATCATTGCCTGAGCCAAAATCAAGAGTTGGACATTCAACCAACTGAGCCACTCAGGCACCTGTGTTACGGACATTTTAAAGAATTGTTAGACCTTCTAATGTCACTCCTTGAATACCTGATGTAAAACTAGTTTGCAAGTTATTCAACTATTTGTTGAGCCTTCGCTGTGTCAGGGTGCTCAGCTGAGTCTGGAGGTATGCTTGTGAACAGGGGACATGCAAGTCATGAACTCAGGGAGCTTAAGATTCTCATGGGGGGGGGCGTGGAATTATACAACTATCAGGTTTTTAAAAAATTGCATTTGTAATAAGTAGTTCAGAGGAGAAATACATTAGGTGAAAATAATAAAGACAGGGAAACAGACTTGCCTTTAAGTTGTCATTTAAGACATGTAACCTCCCGAAGAAGGGAGCCTCTACCTTATTTGACTTTTGATTCTCAGTTCTTACTCCATTTTCCTGTCATTTTTTTTTTAATTTTTTTTTTTAATTTTTTTTTTAACGTTTATTTATTTTTGAGACAGAGAGAGACAGAGCATGAACGGGGGAGGGTCAGAGAGAGGGAGACACAGAATCTGAAGCAGGCTCCAGGCTCTGAGCTGTCAGCACAGAGCCTGACGCAGGGCTCGAACTCACAGACCGCGAGATCATGACCTGAGCCGAAGTCGGCCGCTTAACCAACTGAGCCACCCAGGCGCCCCTCCTGTCATTTTAAAGCACTTGTTAATTGGTTGATGAGTTCATCTATTAATTTATTCATTCAACAGTTACTTTGTCAGTACCCACTAAAATGCAATTTATTATGTGTAGAGTAGAGTAACCTGTAAATATAAAGAGCTGCAGAAAGATGAATTAGAACCGTGTACTGTATTTGGGGAGTGTATGCACTCATCAGGGAGCTAAGAAGTCCATCACAACCACAATACATAGTAGATGGTGGTAAGTATGTTATGTGAGGCACAGACGAAATAGTTCAAAAAAGGAGAGGTGACGTTTCACTAGGAATCAGAGAAAGATTCACTTAAGGCATGAGATTTGAATTGGGACTTGAAGGGTGAGTGGTACTTAGACATAGCGGGATGGAGGGGAGTGTTCTAAACGCTGTGAGTGAACAGCATCAAGTGTATAGAATAGCGTTTCCTCAGTGACAATTCCGAGTTGATATCTGAGAGTTGACCTACAGCCTGCGAAATAGTTCCCTTTCCTGGATGAGTTAACTGGCTCACCAGGATGGATTTCTCTAGTTCTTCGTGGTTATCACCTAATTCCCTGCTCCCTATCCAGGAGGAACTTAGCTTTCTATTTTCTTTCTCTCTTGAGTTGTTGTTGAACTTTTCATTTTCTAGCCAGTTCCCCACTGCAGTTAAAATGTTTCTAAGAGTGGAACAGTCCTAGAGCTTTCAGGAAATTTAAATAGCATGGAACTCGAATAAAATATTGAAGTACCATCTGTGCCTGTTTGTGCTGTCCACTTCCATGGCAAAGAAGGAGGGCCTCAGAGCCCTAGGGCACAGGCCCTGCAGCCCGAGTGTGTGAGAGGGAGGACAGGGCTCTGCTGTGCGGTCACGACTCAGCCAGTCCTTGTCCCCTTTCTCTCCTTGGCTTGTCCTGCCATGTGGCAAAGCAGATTCCTTTTCCTCTCTTCCTCAGAGCTGAAATCTGTGTTCCCAGTCTCTTAAATTGGCACATTCTTTCTGTTTATCCTTACTGTTTGTCCTTGGAGTATTTGTGGGTTTATACACACGCTCCTATATAGAAGGATATTGTATGTGTGCATAAACATTAAGGTGAAAAAAATAAAATTCCAGTCATCTCCATCGGATTCCTTTTTCCTCTAATAATCCTGTCACTCATTAAGTATTGGTATCACTAGAATTTTAAAAAGTTGCTCTCATGGTAATTTATGGGTTACATTTATATAAAACATTCTTTGTTCTTATAAAATACTCTGTAGAGGGCAGCATTTCCTGTATGGTTTACAAAGATAATTTGCCTTTTAATTGCCATAGATGATTAAGAGTTTATAGTGATTCTGCTACAAAAAAAAAATCACTTGAAATCTTTGTGTCAGGGTTCTTTGGAAATTTGATTTATATAGTAATGCTTGCTGGTAACTATAGCTCACAATCAGCTATCTCTTAAATATTACTCATATCTAGTCAATTGAAATTTGCATTATATTTCCTATACTATTTAAGGTAAGTTTTGTTTATTTCTGCAGTTTTAGAGCTCAACAGTGTCAAGAACTAGGTTAGTTACATGGTTTGATATTATGGCTTAAAATTTTTTTCTATAATTAGTGCCTTTTTAAAATAAATCTAAAGTCAATTTTGAGGGATGCCTGGGTGGCTCAGTTGGTTGAGTGTCCTGATTTTGGTTCAGGTCATGATACCAGCGTTATGGGATCGAGCCCTATGTCGGGCTTCGTGCTGAGCATGGAGACTGGTTGAGATTCTCTCTCTCCCCCACTCATGGTCTCTCTCTGTCTCTAAAGTAAAATATAATAAAATAAGTCAGTTTTGAGATTTTTTTATTGATCTGAATTTTTTTTTAATATGACTTTATTGTCAAATTGGTTTCCATACAACACCCAGTTCTCCTCCCAACAGGTGCCCTCCTCAATGCCCATCATCCACTTTCTCCTCCCTCCCACCCCGCCATCAACCCTCAGTTTATTCTCAGTTTTTAAGAGTTTCTTATGGTTTGGCTCCCTCCCTCTCTAACTCTTTTTCCCCTTCCCCTCCCCCATGATCTTCTGTTAAGTTTCTCAGGATCCACATAAGAGTGAAAACGTATGGCATCTGTCTTTGTATGACTTATTTCACTTAGCATAACACTCTCCAGTTCCATCCACATTGCTACAGAAGGCCGTATTTCATTCTTTCTCATTGCCAAGTAGTATTCCGTTGTATATATAAACCACAACTTCTTTATCCATTCATCAGTGGATGGACATTTAGGCTCTTTCCATAATTTGGCTATTGTTGAAAGTGCTGCTGTAAACATTGGGGTACAAGTGCCCCTATGCATCAGCACTCCTGTATCCCTTGGGTAAATTCTTAGCAGTGCTATTGCTGGGTCATAGGGTAGATATTGATCTGAATTTTTAAGGAGGTAACTTTAATTTCTTTAAGAGGACAAAGGCAGAAAATTGTATATATTTAAAGACAAATTTGGGAGAACAAAGAAGAAACATTTTATTTGATCCTAATGAATCAAGGTCCTATTGCACAGTAATAGCTACAGGCCTAGATGAGGTTAGTTGAAAAGTACTTCACATGTTGTCTGTAAAACATGGAAGATTTGTATTCTTGCAATTTAGAGTTCTTTAAATAGGAATTAATACTGAAAAATAACGAGCAGGAGACATTTATGCAACATAAATAAATCAAACCCCTTCTCTGTGCAAGGCATCATAACAGAATCAGCTAAGAGTTATAGGAATATATATCACTTGGCCTTAGCTTTTAAGGAGTTTATTATGTAATAGGAATGATAAGACAAAGGTAAGATACAAAATACAAGGATTTACAAGATACAAAAGAGAAAATCCACTAGGAAGATACCTTAAATGAACTCATAGGCCAAATCCAGATCCGTACTGTATATGACCTATGAGCCGAAAATGCTTTTTACATCTTTAGATGTTGAACACAAAATCAAAATAGTGTTTCATGACACACGTAAATTATATGGAATTCAGATTTTAGTGCTCATAAATAAAGCTTTATTGGAATACGTTCGTGCTCATTCACTTTATATTGTTTATGGCTACTTTTGGGATATAATGGCATTGTTGAGCAGTTGAAACATATTATGTGACCTGCTGAGCCAAAATATTTACTCTTCGGCTCTTTACAGAAAAAATGTGCCTACCCTTGCTCTAGATATACATACATACACAGTTGGAGGAGAGCCTTTCTGAGTGAGCGGAAGTCTTTGGCTGTCTTCCATCCTAAACAGTGGCCAGTGTTGAAGGCAATCATTTCAGCTTTTTCTTGTCCTCCCCAGAGGGTGAGAAGTAGCTGATCTTGCTTGTTCCCATGAGAGTAAGGCCCTCAACACTAGGAGAAGCGAATTGAGATGCCTACTTGTCCAGACAGGTAAGTGAATGACAATGGTGGAACTTAAGACAGTCTGGAGTAATGAGGCCTGTGTGAGCCTGGGACATACATGCTCCATTTGTAGCCTGTTGTTGCCATGTGGAAAGGTAACATTACCAATTTGGGGACTTGAAAAAAAGAATTGGAAAGCAGTGATCTTTAAGATAAAATTTTTCAAAAGTCTAAGTGTTAGCAATGAAGTAGAGGTTGTCAATAATACTCTAAGAGCCATAGCATGTCTCAGTGCCCAAGTCAGCCTGTGTGGGTCCCAGGTTTTTCATTTGGACTCCCAGGCATTCCAAGTGCCAGGCTGTTTTTCTCACACCCTCCTGCATCTGCCAGTTTCCAGCTGTGTTGAGGGCTTGTGCCAGATCTCTGCTCTTTCAGTCCCAGCTTGAAGCTGAGTCTCATCCCTGTGGGTTCCAGGAGTAGATTGGAGAAGGATGTGGGAGATAATCTTCATTACCTAAATAGCTATGCCCAGAAATCTTAAAAAACAAAAACAAAAACAAAAAAGGCAGATCCCTTACCTGTCTTTCCACTTACTTTGTGTTACTCTTGAGAGCCAGAGCCTCATCAGGATGAAGGGGATGGGTCACAGGATTCTAGTACCACACCTCCCTGTGACCCCCATAGGGTGGGTGCTTTTGAGTAGAAGTGAGGGGAGGGCTTGATAAGGAAGAAGCAAACGGCACAGGCCTAATGAGGGAGGCTTAGGTAGTTATTACTTAAAGAATGTGTAGAATTTAGAAAAGAAGTGTGACGACAGGTATTCCCTGAGAAAATAGAAGATAGAGAAAAGCAGGGAGAGGAAGATAAGTTACGTGCAAGAAACGGCCAGCACTCTAGTTTGTCTGGAGGTTTGGGATGTGAAGGGGAATTGTGGGAAAAGGATACAAACGGTGTGCTGCCAGGAGTGTGGAGGGTCTGCGGTGGCTTGCTGAGGAGACTGGGTCTTACTCACCAAGGGACCGTGGAGAGTGTGGTGTTGGTCTTTGACGGGCTCATAAAGTCAGGTTCATCCAGCAGTCACACAGAGGATAGAGTCATAGAAGGGGGTGAGGTGAGCAGCACAGACGAGAGAGGAGAATACTGTTCTTTCCTGAAGCCAAGTAGTTTAGGGGCAGGGAATACAGTCCGAACTGGAGTGCTGGCTCTGGTGTGGAGAAGGAAGGACGTGGGGCAGATGCTTCATAGGTAGCGGAGTAGATGCAAGGGAAGGGAGTCCTGGGGCACTTGATCCTGAATGACCTGTTGTCTTCCTTCCCTTGTCATCTGTAAAGTATTCACACGGTCATTGTCTCATTTCCTTCCCTTAACAGTTCTCAAGAATGTCCCCCTCTGTTGACACATGTGGAAACAGATTCAGATTAAGTACCAAACAACTAAGAAATGACACCAGGAGCAAGCAGACCGGGGTCTGCATAACTGTTCCACACGGAACAGGTGAAATTGTTACATCATTTTTACATCAGAGGGAAATTAGCTAGGACTGCACAAAGATTATTTATGTGTAGCTTTTTTTTTTTTTTTTTTAAGTTTATTTCTATTTGAGAGGGACAGAGACAGCGCAATTGGGGGAGGGGCAGAGAGCTATAGAGAGAGGATCCCAAGCAGGCTCCAAGCTGCCAGTGCATGAGAGAGATCTTGACCTCAGCTGAAGCCAAGAGTGGGACACTTAACCGACTAAGCCACCTAGGTGCCCCTATGTGTAGCTTTTTAGTGATCTTTCTTTAGCCTTTTATAGCTTGGGACCAGAATTCTAAGATCTAAATTTCATTATCAAAGCTCTATGTAACCTTTTAATGTGCATTAAACTTACATGTAGATACAGATACCTAGCCATTTTTACTAAATTATATTTGTTATACTTGATTAAAATGTAAAGAAGTGTAACTCAGTTCTACCAGCGTGCACCTCATTTAGCAGTAAGCATGCTGTCACTGTAGCACATTGCTGTCTTCCTGAGGTTTGGGAATTCCTCTCTTGAGGTACTCCTCCCTAGGTCATATCCCCAGAAGGGACTCAGAAGGCTTTTCAGGCTGGGTTTGTTTTTTCTTCCTATGAGCCATTTGCGGAATCCACTTGTCTTTCGTCCTATATGTTCTTTTTGACTTTATGCACAGTTTTAGCTTTCCCAGTTCTAAACTAAATTAAATCCATAGAATGAGTCAGAACTGTGACTATTAGGTAGTATCTATTGGAAAAATAAAGTCTCATAGTGTGAATAGTCAACAATAAAAATTTATTTGAAATTGAACTAACAGGCATTGAGATACATGCTGTACTCATAAGGTGCAACAGTTGACGTTTTGCCCACAGAATTACAAAATTTTAGATTCTTCTTATTTTTTTTAAAGGTTTAGATTTAAAAGCAACTGTTTCCAGGGGCGCCTGGGTGGCTCAGTCAGTTAAGCGTCCGACTTCAGCTCAGGTCACGATCTTGCAGTCAGTGAGTTCGAGCCCTGCGTCGGGCTCTGGGGTGATGGCTCAGAGCCTGGAGCCTGCTTCCAATTCTGTGTCTCCCTCTCTCTCTGCCCCTCCCCCGTTCATGCTCTGTCTCTCTCTGTCTCAAAAATAAATAAACGTTAAAAAAAAAATTAAAAAAAAAATAATAAAAGCAACTGTTTCCAGAGCTTTTTTCCACGAATCTTCAGCTTTTTAACCTTTTCTATCTTTGTAGAAAGGTTTTTTTTTTTTTAATGTTCTATCTTAAATTTGGATGCCCAGTTCTTAATTTCAGAAGAAATTAGAAATTAGTCATGCCTCCATTATGCAATTTTGATGACATCCTGCTATGTATTTCTAGACTGAAGCAACCACTACTTTGACAGGTGACTTGAAGGAAAATGGAGTTAATGTCAAGGCTG
Organism: Panthera tigris; assembly: GCF_018350195.1. Lineage (NCBI taxonomy): Eukaryota > Metazoa > Chordata > Mammalia > Carnivora > Felidae > Panthera > Panthera tigris. Next base: position 39,813,563 of record NC_056661.1, on the reverse strand, counting down.
TCCTTTCAAACCAGCAAACCTTGTAGGAATTGTTAGAGCAGAAAAGGCAAAAGGCAGCCTTGGGTTAAATCTATTACTTGAACTTTTGATGGTACAGTGATACGAGGAAGTTGGCACAGCTGCGTTCTTTCTTGTCAGGGAATAGACGTAATAAGGGAAGGCACAGATAAACTGTGTATCTCACATTTGTTGTGACTTAATGACATAAATCCATAGATCACATACAGGTTTGACAACTAGACACTAACTGAGCAGTTTGGCCAGATGTTTCTAAACTTGGGCTTTATGTACTCCAGACCACATTAACAACTAGCCTTATTGAACAGACTCCTGCAGTTTGTCAGACACTGTGCTAGCCCAGGGAAGAAAGGTGAGGAGGTGCCATGTTTCTTTTGCTGTCCAGGAGTTCACCACACCAGGTGATAAATACTGACACGGTATTTATTGCATATGGTGGCTGGGAGGCAGAAGTACTTATTTTCAACTCCTGCCTTACTTTCAAATCCTACAGTTGCTTCCTAACTGTCATCTTGGCCAGCTCCATGTCCTTGAGCCTCACTTTTCTTTATGAAGTGAGGAAGGAAGTACCTAATTGGAAGGGTTAAATGATGTAATGTGTGGAAAGTACTCGGTGTAGAGCAGGTAGGTAGCTACTAACTCCCATATTAGATGTGCCAGCCATCTGGCACCAACCTGAGGGAGTGTTGGAATCCTCTTCCTAGAAGAGGTACTGCCTGATTTGAGACTTGATGGTGAATTGGGGTCGCACTTGGGGTTGTTTTCCCCAGGCAAAAGAAGTATCTACAAAGTGTTTGTTTGCTTTGTGTCAATTTTGTTTGTAGCTATAATAACAATACATGTAATTCTAAGAACTAACAGTGTTTAAAAAACTGGCACAGGATTATAAATTGTGCTCAAAATAGTAACTCTTATTGCTTCATACGTGTTTCTTACTACAACTCCCAAATGCAAGAGCCTAAATAGCTATATGCGGAATTTGAGAATAAAAAAAAACCCCCGATAAAATGGATTGAAAAGCTTTCTTAAAGCTGAATTTAATGTATGTTTGTGTTAATTGTTAGGGACTTGACTTTAAGCTACTTCCTAACAGGGCCTGGTATTGAAGCAAATTACCACACTTTGATTCTCTTAATTTTGATTAATTTGACACCATTACCCTATCATCCCTTTTTATGGTTAATAATCTATGAAAATTAATGTTAGAAGTAATTCATAAGTTATCCCTCCTGATAATGTGGTCTCATCAAAATCCCAGCAATCTAACTGATATCTACTAAGTTGTGCATTTTAAGATGATAGCATTGTTGGCTTTTATTTTGAGATGATTTTATAAATAAATACCAAGCAGTGTTTCCCTTCAAGTATTCCCAGTAACTACCTCTTTTTCCTTTACTCTGATTGGCCTCTTGTCTTGTGTAGCTCAAAACTCTAAAGGGTAGAACTAGATACTCAGAAAACAACAGCCATATAGTAGCTGTAATGTATCAGTAGTTGAAAAGAAATTTAGGTCTTACTATATAGAGTTAGCAATTGATAGTTTTTTCTTTTGCTGACTTTTAGCCAGCAAAAAAAAAAAAAAAAAAAAAAAAAAAATCCACTATTCTGATAATCTCTTAGTGATGGGAGCCCTGTCTTTTAAGTGCTTACAACCATGAGCTGGTCTGTCGGTAAGACATTATTGCCAAACCTGATCTATTAATAGGGAGATTTCAAGTAGCCAGTGTCTTCTAGTTTAGAATAGCTTAGTCTTGTTTCTCTTTTAAGATCTATAAACCTGAAATGCCACATATGTCAGAACAGGAAAACACTGCTCTTAGTTTACCTACTGTTTAAAGGAAAGCTGGAGAATGAGTAGCCAGAGAATGTGTTAAATACTGTTCACTGCCCACCTGCTTGTTGACTGGCATCCCTGTTTTCTTTATGTTTCTCTTTGTTGCTATTGTGCATTTTTCCTGAGGTAAAACGTTCATGGCCCTTGTCATTTATAATACCAGGATACTGATTTTAAACTGCCTTCGCAAATGAACAAGAGATCTTGGTCCCAGAAGCCTTTCTTCCATGGTTACTGTTGGCTTAAGGAAAGACCACGTCTATCTGGAGAATCCCTAACTCTCTGGAGATACAACATCTTGGAGAGGCCTGTTAGGGCATTGCTGTAGTGACAGTAGTTACTGTGGTTACTGTGCAAAGCACCTTCTTTTTTTTTCCTGCTTTGGACCAGGCAGCGAACTAGCTGAAAATGGTCAATTTTCTCCAGTCCCGTTCAGCAGAAAAAATGCTCTCAGACTGAGGCCTGAGAAGTTTTTTTATACCTGTATGCTCTGTGATGAGCCCACAACTGGGTGAAGCCCCTCAGGAGCCAGGTACTTTGAGTCCCCAAAGGCTTCTGGCCACTGGTCCTGTCACAGCTTGGAGCAAGGCCAGTTTTTTTCTTTGCTGATATCTGTTAGATAAGTGGTTGACAACCTGAGAGAAAACAGTCAATACAACAGAGACAGAAAAAACCTGCAAGCTTCCTGAATCTCTTGGCTGTGTGGCTGTAGTCTGTGGTGGTTTAGTGGGAACAAAAGAGATCAAGTATGACCTTGGGGTAACAATACACATTGTTGGGGAGAGGATAATTTAAATGTGCTTATTGTTCTAGATTGTCAACTGCCAGTAGCCCAGTTCTCTTTTACCTTTTTTTGTCACACAGCTTACCGTGAAAATACTTTGAATGAGACCTGCAGTGACAACACGGCTTTTGGGGAACGCACAACTTTTCTTTTCAAAACTGCCTTGCATGTGATTTTCTAAAATTACCTGATCTAAATGTTGCCTCTCTGTGGTTCAAAACTACAACTTAAAGAAAATTTAAATATGAATTAAAACTTTTTAGCATTCTTGCCACTATTTCAAGGGTTGGCTGTGTGGCCAAGTGTGTCTAACTTTTTGTTAAATAAATGTTTATTGTGGAGAAGCTTGAAAACGGGAAAGTTTAAAGCAGCAGCAACAACTGTAATCCCACATGTAAAACAGTGGTGGGCACACACAGGCACTTAGATATGTTCAGTGAATGTAGAGACAAACTGTAATATGATTCAAGTGTATATATGTTTAAGGGTTTTTTTCTATGTGTATTTGCCTTTGTTTTTTTTTAAAGAAAGTAGGGATTAAAACATGCAGGTACAATGTAACTTCTCTTTAAAAAAAAAAAGATTATTGGGGCGCCTGGGTGGCGCAGTCGGTTAAGCGTCCGACTTCAGCCAGGTCACGATCTCGCGGTCCGTGAGTTCGAGCCCTGCGTCAGGCTCTGGGCTGATGGCTCGGAGCCTGGAGCCTGTTTCCGATTCTGTGTCTCCCTCTCTCTGACCCTCCCCCGTTCATGCTCTGTCTCTCTCTGTCCCAAAAATAAATAAAAAACGTTGGGAAAAAAAAAAAAAAGATTATTTTTGACATTTCTTGTATTATTATTCTTCTGTGATAATGAAGATGTGAATTTGCCCATGGCCCTTAGCAGGGGGGCAACCTTACTTTAGGCATCTCTCCTAACGGAAGCTATAGAATTTCATTAGGGGAGTGGTTGCTATGGATTTTCATTAAATACATGACCTTAGTAAAATCTTAGTAAAAATCCTTGGAGTCAGGCCTCTTATCCTTGCACAGCTGTGTCTAGGCCTGCGCACCTCATCCTTAGGACACTTGTCTCCCCATCCCTGGTTGCACTCTTCTTCCCAACTCACCTGCCTACTCTCCCCATTTCCCATCTGCTCCAGTCTAATGATCTTTTCTTGTTGTTCCCTGAATCTACCCCATTTTATGTCTCCTTTCTGCTCCATTTCACACCATCCTTCAAGCCAGTGCATCTCCCATTTTTCCCATTTTACTTCACTTGCTGAATTATTTACTGTGAGGTCTTGCTCCAAATCCTGCATTTTTTTTTAAGTTTACTTATTTTCAGAGAGAGAGAACACAAGGGGGGAAGAAACGGGGGAGGGGTGGTAGAGAGAGAATCTCAATAAGGCTCTGCACTGTCAGCACAGAGCCTGATGCGGGGCTCCAACTCCCAAACCATGAGATCATGACTTGAGCCAAAATCAAGAGTTGGTCTCTTAACCTGCTGAGCCACCCAGGCGCTGTCTCTGCCTCCCCCCCCCCCCCCAAATCCTGCACTTTCTATTAATCGGCTTGACAGTATTCTGGGGTGTCACACTGTAGAAGGGCTTTTGTAAGTTTAAAGTAAATACTTTTTCGTTTCTGATTTCGGGGTGTGTGTGTGTCTGTTTTTGGTAAAGATACATGGTTAACTTTTTAAAACTTTCAGTTGGTAGTTATAAAAGTAAACTCCTTCTCCCTGGACCCCTGCCCCCCATAAAAGAGAGAGAAAGAAAGTAAGAAATTGGCATATGCTTACCCTGACATTTTCTTCTCTGTGGCAATTAAAACTGTTTGAGAAATCCTTAGACTTTAGGGGCGCCTGGGTGCCTCAGTCATTTTAGCCTCTGACTCTTGATTTCAGCCTAGGTCACGATCTCCTGGTTTGTGGGATCAAGCCCTGCATGGAGCTCTGTACTTAGAGTGGGGCCTGCTTAAGATTCTCTCTCTGCCCTTCCCCCCTCATGTTCTCTCTCTCTCTCTCTCTCTCTCACATAAACATTAAAACACATTCTTACACTTTAGTTAGTTCTCGATTTTTTTTCTTCTTGGGTTAATGTGGCTAACTTGGTTTCATCACTTCTGTGAGTTTTGATTGTATTTCGTGCCTCCTGTCATCAAACTGTGCATACAGCATTACATAGGCATGTAATGAAAATAGGCCTACCGTGGGGGGATTCACATGAGTCATTTGATATAGTTAATCTGGGCCACTCTGATATATCACAGTTCTGGCCGTGACTTAGCCAAATATAGTTTTAGGCCTTCAAAGTATTTGTTTCTCTTACCCACTTGAGCATTGAGGTTTTTATTGGCATTCTTCCCATCTGCACGTGAGGAAGCCACATAGTTAAAATTTTTGAATAAGTGACGGCTCCTGCTTTGAACGTACTATTTAACTCCTGAGTAATAAAAGTGTGCTGTAGACGGAGTGGGCCACGAACGTATGGGTAGTGTAGCACGGTGGCTCACTGCAAGCTGATGAGTTCAGAATTTGGATCCTGTGAATACCTTATCAACCTTGAGCCTCAAGTTCTGCTTCTGTGAAATGAGCAGGGGGGCTATGGGGAGAATCATCTCTTTCTTTTCCACATTCCTTTGCAGGGTTCAGTAAAGAGCTCTGAAGACTAGGAAGTGAGCCGAGGCTCCCTGAAGGGTGAAGTCTTAATGCTAGGCCGTGAAGGCAGGCTGAGATGTTATTCATTGGAGTGGATTAGAAAAGGCATGGCAGGTGTGGGAGCCAGTTGAGCACAGGACTTTGAAAGCATGTACAGAGAGGGGACTTGAGGAAAGCAGTGCATAAAAAAGTGTGTCAGAGGTCTAGAAGGACAGTCTGGAATGCAAGGGAGGAGGAGGAAGATATTATAATCCAGGCATGAGGTGTTGAGAGTACAGGTGAGGATAATTGCCCAGGGAGTTGTGGGGAAAGGGCAGCTACAAGGGCATATCCAGGAAGAATCCTCAGGGCTGGTGTGTGGTGCTGTGGATGAGAGGAATTGCAAGGGTGTAAGGCACGTGAGAACTGTGTCATTCATTCATTCACTCATTCTTAAGATGCTGAAATTGACAGTCTGCTGCTCCAAGGTTCTGTTCTAGGTATTGGGGACTAATCCCTAAATAAAACAGAAGTCCCTGCTCTTTTGAAGTGTATTTTCTGGTGTTAATTGTGTTAAAATTTTAGTGGCAGCAATTTTGGCACCTTGAGATGTCATTATCTAGCTCATGATTCTTTTATCCTGTCTAAAAGTCAACTGGGAAATGTTGATGAAAGCATATCCAATATCTTCAGGAAATCAATAGACAGTATTTTTATGTTTCAGGACTGTAAAGATATGAATGGAACTGTTAAACTGAAAATGCTGTATTTTACTGATCAGAGGAGGTGGGGCTACTATACATTTAGTAATTTGCCTCATAGTTTACACATTTCAGGGAATGTCATGAAGTTGGGACACCTAGGGACTTGTTGTTGAGTTGTCAAAGGTTCCTTTGGTAAGCTTTTGGTGGCGTTAAAACTAGGTTCATTCACTAACCAGGAGGAAGTAATTAGATTGAACAAGACTTTAGTACTTGAAGGCTTTTTTCCAAGAGATTTTGTCAGCTTATTTTTGAATGAGTGCTGTGATATTTTAGTTTTCAGCCTCAATTTTCCTCAGTTCTTTAAGGTGAAAAAATTTTAAGCTAATACCAGATAACTCCTTGACAAAAAATGTTGACATAAGAAATAAAGAGGCTTAAAAACCAGAATATAATTTTTCATGGTGTTTTGAAAGCTTGAATTAGAAGAACATTTTATAATTAAAACTATGGTGCCTTTAAATATTCATTTAGTTTGGAGAACTTTCCTTGTACCTAGTTGTATTTCATAGTGTTTTTATGGTAACCACAGTTAATCTGCTATAGAAATAGAGCATAAGAATTACTCATAATTCTTTTTTTTAATGTTTGTTTATTTTTGAGAGAAAAAGACAGAGAGAGAGAGGGCGGGGGGAGAGACAGAGATTGAGAGGAGGATGGGCAGAGAGAGGGAGACACAGAATCCTAAGCAGGCTCCAGGCTCTGAGCTGTCAGCACAGAGCCTGATGTGGGGCTCTTAATCCCTCTTTCTCAGTTTGTAGCATGCACCCTGAAAGAGCACCTACTTTTCAGGAGAGAGGGAGAGAGAGAATCCCAAGCAGGATCTACACTGTCTGCACAGAGCCCCATGTGGAGCTTGAACTCACAAACCGTAAGATCATGACCTGAGCCCAAGTTGGATGCTCGACCAACTGAGCTGAGCACACCCCCCCCCCCCCCGCAGGTGCTCCTACTCATAATTCTTAATGAAGGAAATAAAGAGCTTTGGGCTTTATAGTACTGATAAGATTTTATGCAATAAAGGAGTGTTAAAAATATTCTAGAAACATGGTTAAGTTTCTTAACTGATATATGTATGTTACCTTGCAGTATCTGGTTTTCTCAGTTTAAGATAATCAAATGTTTTTTCTTATGAATGACTTGATTTTTTAAAAATTTCCTTTAGGTAAAAGTGCAGTTTTAAAATGTCTACTGGATGTTCACAAAATTTTTCAGGAAAATGACCCAGCTTACATTCTGAATGATCTCTACATCTCAGACTACTGTGTGTGGATTCAGAAAGCCAAGTAAGTTTTGAGTTACTTATGAATTTTACATGCCCCCATTTCTGGAATACCTCCTGACCCAGGAGGAAGAAAATGAAATAGCTTGGGAGACAAGTTGTAATGAAAAAGAATACCCCATCTAGATACCAAATGCTTTAAAAAGTGACTAGATCAACATGGGGAGCTTGGCGAATTGGCCTTGGGAAAGGTACAGATGGTAAAAATTTTACTGGAAAACATGGTTATAGCCTAGAAAGTAGATGTGAGAACAGACAGTTCTGATTGGTTGTGGCTATGCTATTGACTGTCCAATATGAAATCTCAAGATTTCGTACGTGGGTGTCCAGACTTGTGTCTTTGGTGTACTCACAGTGGGCTATGAGTGTGTGTGTATGCATGTGGGGGCACCTTGTGCAAACTCCATTAAGACACCAGCCTAATCAGCCGTCATCCTGGTGAGAGTTGTACACTCATTGGCGAACCACTGGCTTACAGAATCTGTTACACAGAGTATAAAAAGTACAACCTTCAATGCTTCATGTGATGATTCTTGGTAACACAGGTATCTACGGGTCTGAACTCTCACAAATAGGCTCCTTGCACATGGTATGTAAGATTTTAAAAAAGCGTTTACCATTTCCTCCCTCAGAGAGGGAGTTTAATAAGTTTATTAAGTTTAAAAGGAGGTGAGCTTTTAGGGTACCTGGGTGGCTCATTTGGTTAGGCATCCAACACTTGACTTCGGCTCAGATCATGATCTCACGGTTCATGAGTTTGAGCCCTGCATCTGGCTCACTGCTGTCAGTGCAGAGCCCACTTTGGATCCTCTGTTTCCTGTCTCTCACTGCCCCTCCCCTACTTGCTTCCTGTCTCTGTCTTAAATAAAAATAAACTTAAAAACTGAACTTTTGTGAAGAGGTTCAACAGATGTATGCAAATTAACCATTTCAGTAGCAGGAGACGATTAACTGAGAGCATACAAACAGAGCTGTTGATGAGAACGCTTCTTACGGGTTATGGGGAATGGTGGCACAGTATCACTCGTGACTTAGAAGAAAAACAGCCACGACAGTTGTACTGTTGCTGTGATTGGTAAATGAGTGCTTTAGCATGCCTTTAATGCCTGTTTTGAGTGAGCCATTATATAGAATTCACTTTTGGCCTCTGTTCACGGGGAAGCAGCCCTAATGCCGAGTGAGATGAGAAAACCTTGTGGCCATACCTGTGGTCGGGAAAAGCTGACGATCTGCTCAGCATAACGCCTAATACCATACGGCAGGTGGTGGTGGTGTCTGTGGTGGAAATCTCAATGGCTCCAGATGGAGAATTGCATCTTTGACCCCTGAGGTCATCATGGCGTGTCATCACTCCCGTTTGATCCTCCTGCTAATTGAGCTTGTCAGGTACCCTGCTGCCATTTCCTGTTGTTTTCATAATAAAATTAAATTGAAATAGTCTATTTGTGTGGGTTTAGATTTTTCTTGTTCCCTTCAGGGTGAGGATTTTATAAACATGCAGTGAGCACTGAGGTTTGTTGTGAGGATCCCATTTCTAGGAGTGCCTCCTTTCTCTATGGCATTCCTCATTAACTAGAGAAAAGATTGTGTTCCATTAAAGTAGAAGGGCATGTGCCCCTGTGTGCATGTGGGGATTACCACACCTCCTTGCGCTTAAAAAATCCTTTTTCCCTTGGTTTTAAGTTGCAGGAAATGAAATGAAATTCTTATCTTCCTAATAATTGTTATGATAATACTAATTTTTTCAAAGAGATAATGGATTGGGAAATGAGACAGGAGAGGGATACCAGCAGGAGCTCTTCAAATTACTTTTTTTTTTTTTTTAATGTTTATTTATTTTGAGAGAGGGGGGGAGAGACAGCCAAGCAGACAGAGAATCTCAAGCAGGCCCTGAACTGACAGCATGGAGCCCAACGTGGGGCTTGAACCCATGAACCTTGAGATCATGAACTGAGCCAAAATCAAGAGTCTGATGCTAATTGACTGAGCCACCCAGGTGCCCCTCTTCAGATTACTTTGGAAAAGAATTTTTTTTAATTATTTATTTATTATTTGAGAGATAGAGTGTGAATGGGGGAGGGGCAAAGACAGAGGGAGAATCCGAAGCAGACTCCAGGCTCTGGGTGGTCAGCACAGAGCCCAATGCAGTGCTCGAACTCACGGATCGTGAGATCGTGACCTGAGCCGAAGTCTGATGTTGAACCGACTGAGCCACCCAGGCACCCTAGAAAAATTTTTTGGACTTGACCAATTTGACCATAACTTTCCTTTCCCTAAACAGGCTGTATTGTTTTCACTTTGTGTGTTACATTTTAACTCTAGTTGAATCTGGCTATTTTTTTCTTTCTCTTGAAATAATACATTTGTTCATTTACCTGATTTTTATTCAGTTTTCTGATTTAATCCTTAATTTTTCAAGTGTAACATAATTGAGGTTCCATGGTCATCTTTACCCTGAACTGTCTTGGCTCTAAATCATTTATACTATAGTGAATGTTCATGATTTCCATAACTAATTTCTTCCTCACCATTCATCTTCTGGTTTATTTCTTTCCCATAGGGTTTATCAGTGAGATCTTGCACCCTATTTTTATGTTTTAAAATAGTTCTGTATTTTCTTTAATTTCTATTCGATGATTTTGATTATAAAGACTGAAATTTTATTTACAATATCAGACAAGTGCTAAATTCTAATGAACACAAAGAACAGCATTTCATTTTTATAGTCTGACATTCACTTTGGCAAAAACTTGTTGGAACTGGGTTGCGAAGTCATTCTTATATTCAATTAATAAAGTTAGGATAACAGTTATCCTGCATTTTGCTTTATACTGTGTAGTTCTTTTTCCTTGTGATGGCTTTGTCTTGTAGAGCATGTTTGCAGATTTTCAAAACTGAAGGTCCTATATTCTTATTCTGCGTTAAAGTCTGCAAATTATCTTTCTGAAAAGGAACACCCCCTGCCATCCTTCACCGTAAGCGTCATTGGAAGTTTCGAGAATGGTGGTCACTGCAGCAAATGCTCCCTGGGTGGCAGCATGAGGAAGTGATTTGCTTGAAGTCATGTAGCATCTCTGAGATAGGTGTGTGATAGTTTCAGAGTTTCTGGATCTGGATTTCATGTTTTCCCAGCTATGCCTTGTAGATAACCAGTTTGTCTTTACCCATGGCATGTGAGGGGAAAATGCCAGAAGACACAAGTTCTCCATTTAGAGAGCTTTTTCTATTGGAAGAGGAGTTAATGACTCACTCATCTTCCTCCTAGATGTTGCCTTAGCTTTTGGTTTAAGATCATGTAGGCATATTTCACGCCTGCCTCATTTTGTAGTAATTGTAGTGCTTATCTCTTTCCCCTTCTACAATTTTAAAGTCCATGTGAATGAGCATCTCTCTGGGCCTGTCAAAGTCCTTGGGAGCACAGTAGGTTTTTGTTGAATTGAATGGTACTCAGTACAGCCAGTTAAATGAGTATTTTTCATCGTTTAAAAAAAAAAGAAAAAAGCATAGCACTCTAAAAACTATGCATTGGCTCTTACTTATTTTAATTGACATTTCCAGCTACATTCAGTGGATTTTCCCTTCCTTGATTTCTTTCCTGGTGGGCTTCCTTAGCAGTAGCAGGGATTGTTCTGACCCTCTGAGAGTTTACACCCTTTTATATAAACGTGGATAGAAAAGCATGAGCTGTAGTGTATGTGCCAGTTCTTTCTTTTCATTGGCGGCAATGCTTGAGCAAGTCACTTTCGTCAGTTTATCTAATGTAGCCAATGTTAGTATTTTAGTATTTCCTCTATTTTCCAGTGCATTTTTAAACCATTGGAAGTAATAGTGCACATGTCATTTTGTAACTTGTTTTCTCTTTATAATAGTACCCTATGAGTAATTTTCCTTTACCACATAATATCCATAGCATAGTATGTTTTTTAAACAATTTGTTTCTCATTGTAAAAGGAGTATGCACCCACTGAAGAAAATGTGATAGTGCATGGTTTTAATGCATGGTATATTTTGAAACAGGGGGTCAAGTAGGGTATTATTTTGTTGTTGCTACGTGGAGAAATTTTGGTTGCTTCTTTTTAAAAAACTGAAATTAAAATCTAAAATCTTGGGTGTCTTTCAGTCTCAGTTTGAGCTAGTCATGAAGGTCTTAAATCATACTTTTTCTAATATAGTTTTTTTAAGGTAGTTGGTTATGGAGAAAAGAACAAAAACGTCTTTGAGGAAATGAACCACTTTGCGTCGAACTGATAGTTTACTCTGCTTTATACACTTGGTCCATTTATCTTTTCACTTCTTTTTAGCATACTTTGCCCGCCAGATCTTACTTTGTGGCCCTTTGGACACTAATATGGAAAGTTTTTAGAGGGAAACTGTTCTACCACTGAATCATTGTATCTTATTTGATAAATCCTGGACCTCAGTGTCCTCAGTTGTAAATGAACATAAGCCATTTCAGCCCTGAAATCTTAAAATTCTAGAAAACTTAGGACCTCATCATTGCTTTATACTGTTTCACCTGCTTCCTCTGTGTATGTGCTTTGGTAGGGGATAGGTTATGCTCCTGAGAATAGCACAGATCTCTTCCTTTTGGCTCTCTCTTGTTCTTGGTTCACCTGTCAAAAGTCATGGGCATGGGGGTAACTCAAATGCCAAGGTTGAACGTTAACATTGAGTGTAAAAGTGGAATTACTTATTTTTTCAGCCACTAATTATTGAGCCTTACTATATGCTAGGTCCTGAGGTGGGCGATGGGGATACTGTGGTGAACGAGAGGCACACCATCTTAAAGCTGATCTTGTAGTGGGGAGTACAGATGTAAGGGGAACACAGTGCTGTAGCCTGATAGTGGCTGCAGTGGGGAAGCAAGGATGCTGTGGAAGCACTTAGGAAGCCACATGTTTAGCCTTGGAATAGAGGAAACAGCTTCTGGAAGGAACAGTTGAAGCTGAGAGCTGAAAGACGAGTAAGAGTTGGTCAGATGCAGCCGGGGAAGCTGGGGCAAAAAGAATTTCAGACAGTAGGGACAGAAGAATATGACTCTTTTAGAGAGCTCAAAAGCTCAGTATGGATGGATCACAGTATAGGCATGAGAGGGAAGAAATGAGGCCAAGGAGTTCATGTGGAGCCTTGGCCACTTGAAGATGCTTGGACTTTGTCCTGGGAGAGTACAGGGTGACTGAAGAGGTTAAGCCATACAGTGTCTGATGTGATGAGATTCAGATTCTGGGAAGAGCCATCAGGTCCCCTTCCAGGGAATGAACTGAGTGGGGCAGAGCTCAGACTCAAGACTGAAGTCCTCATCAGGATGTGGGTGATGCTGGCAAAAGGTGTGGACTAAGCCAGGGGAGTGAGCAGGGAAGGAGACTGGTGGTCATATTTGAGAGGTGGATGAGCCAGGACTTAGTAATGATGGGATGTGAGGGGAGAGGGAGAAGCGGAAGCATCAAAGAGAAGATCCAGACTTTGACTTGGCCAGTTAACTGGGCCATTTGAAGTGTATTTGCTGAAATTAAATAATAGTGGAGAGAGGGTGTAGGTTGGAAAGGAAGAGAGAGGGAGGGAACATGTCGATTTGAGGTCTCTAAGGAATATCTGTGAGGAAGTAGTCAGGAACATTTGGATCACAGCTGGAAAATATATATGGAAGAGAGTTTGGACAAAGAAGGGATCTAAATAGCAAAACATAAAAAACGGTATCTAGTTGCATAGTGCTATTACACATATGAATATAATAATAATAATCAGGAATGGATCCGTTCCAAGCTGGGAAAATAACATCATGCAGAGGAGTAGATGAGTAAAACATGTAAGTAACATGATGAACAGATTTCCTGGTTGTAGCTATGGTGTGTTGGAAGGGTGAGAACGGATGTAAGGCTTTTTTGCATTTAGATCAGTTTTATCTGTCCTCGTAGTATCTCTTTATTACTGAATAAGAGAGTTCACAGTTAGCTTGGGGTCGTAGTGTTTTGGTAATAGAACCACATTTGAAATCCTTATTTCTCCCATTTGGTTACACAAGAGAAACCCACTCAGACTTTTATAGTAAACATAGCAACTTTGTTAGGAGGCTCTAGGTTATCTTCTGGAACCCAGGTGCAGGGAGTACAGCTGGACTTCATGAGCTCAAGTGATGAAGAAGTAACAGCAGTCAGCTTACTCTCTGGTGACGTGTGGTCTCTCGTGTTGCTTCCTCATGGAGGTCGCTGCCACCCTTCTCTTTTGATGCATATGGGCGAGAATGGCTGTTTCCGCAGCTGAGTTCATGTGTACCTAGTTTCAGTAAAGGTAAACTACGAGTCCCTTGCTTGTAATTCCAAGGGAGGAGGAATGGTGGGCCCAACCACGAGTCAGTGTCTTCCTGGTCTAATTGCCTTGGTCACAGTGGGCATGGGGTAGGGATGCTCCGTAAGGCGGTACACGCAGGACATTGGGGCCCACTTTGTCACTAGTGGCATTTTGGAGAGGGATGCATGTGGGGCATGCGGACACCTTAAGAGACACTGCTGTAATTCCATGATGCAGTTCTGAGCCATAGCTGAGGAAGAACCCTAACACTTTACCGTCACCCATGTCACCGATAGTCATAATAAAGGTACAGTGTTGCAGGTGATTTCAGGGGTCTGTTAAATTCAGGCATACCACATAATAATCAGACACTCTAGGTGGTTTTACTTTTGTATGGGAAGTTACTTCTGTGATAAATGGTAAAATGTTAAGTGTTACATGAGCTGCTAATGATTAGCATATAGAAATTTCAAGAAACAATTGTGCATAATTTCAAGCAAGTTAAACCTCTCTGGAATTGAAATCATTCTTGGTAAGGTGCTTATTCTGGCATGTCAAGTTGCTCTTTGGTTTTACTGTTTATTTTTAATTAAATCCACAAATTCATCCTGGATGGGAGTGGGTTTTATCTCTATAAGAAAAGATTAGTGCATGCCAATATTCATTCACTTGTATGCCTTCTGTGGGGTTTCATATGGAAAGGATTTACTTAATGGTTCTTTACCTTATCACCAGTAGTTCAGCAGTGCCCACTGGGGACTGTAGCTCTTCATTAGACTTCTCTTACAAGAAATGTGCCAATAAATCATAGGATTATGAATGTTCCTACAGATTTCAGACTAAAATAACTCTTTGTATAGATACCAATGCTCTCTGCAACTATGTGTATTGAGAAAACTAGCAAAAGAATTCTGTACCTGAATGTTAAAGTTTTGTGGCTTTTTTTTTTATTGTAGTTGTTTTGCTTATTATGTTTTTCTTGTAAATTTTTTTTTTAATGTTTCTTTCTTTTTGAAGGAGAGAGAGACAGAGAGTGAGCGGGGGGGGGGGGGGGGGGGGAGGGGAGGGGGGCAGAGAGAGCGGGAGACACAGAATCCGAAGCTGGCTCCAGGCTCTTAGCTGTCACCACAGAGCCCGACGCGGGGCTCAAGCTCACAAACCGCGAGATCATGACCTGAGCTGAAGTTGGATGCTTAATTAACTGACTGAGCCAGCCAGGCGCCCCTCCTTATTTGTAATTTTTACCCTACTTTTTCTTAAAGGTAAACTTTTTATTTTGGTACGGTTTTATATTTCTAGAAAGTTTGTGAACATGATACAGAGTTCCCAGATAACCTACGCTCTGTTCTCCTATGATTAACGTCTTCTATCAATAATGAACCATTATTGATACATTATTATAAACTGCAGTCCATATTTTATTTAGGTTTTTCCTAATTTTTACCCAATGGTTTTTCCTATCCCAGAATACCATGTTTTGTTTTGTTTTTACTAAGAACTGGAACTCAAGAATCAGTAATGTTCAGTTTCTTGCACAGTTTGATTCTTCAAGAGCTTAAATGCTATTGAAAGGTAGTAAAGTGTTACTGAGATACTAAGATAGCTGATATATACAAATACTCCAACCATCAAGATTCCAGACCTTGAAAACAGTAGTATTAACATATTTTGATAATTTTTAGATATTTGGAATTACATAAGTCGTTTATTATTTTTACTTCTACATGTGCTGCAGGCATCATTATTATGATCTATGAATAAACATTGGAAGTTTGCAAAGATATAGTGGGCAAGACTTTATATTTTCATGTTAACTTTTTTAAGGTAGAGATTAGAGGTGAAAGTGTGCCTGTGAGTTCTTGTAAAAAGTGAATGAGAAGTCCCAGAGGTGAAATAGGTGGCCTCCGAACTGGAAAATGCCCCCATGTTTATGGTACATGGGGGCTTGTGTGCATCAGGCCCATTTTAGAGCTGTGACTGGGTGGCTGTGTTAGGTTTGTGTCTGTCCTTGTTTTTTGGTCTTGGGTACTTGGCCAGACTCCTCAAATCCTTGGTTTTGGCTTGCTGGAGTCAGGGCTTTTTATAGTGTGTAATTAGCGACTGTGTGAACAAATTGGCATTTTCCCTCACCTCCTTGTTCTGAGGCTTGTTCACCCATCAGAGGTCTTTGGAGGATTCTCCGAGGATGCTCACAGGATCAAGTGAGTTCGGGGTGGGCTTGATTTAGTCCGGTTTTGTAAACCAGTATTCTCTACTTGATGTAGAATTGTCACAGTGCTCGGATTGTCTTCACATCTCATTCCGAGAAGAGGCTTACGTTGATTAATGTGGCGTACGTGTGGTTATCGCACTTGGAAAGTGCTCTGTTTAAGGAGAGCTTTGTCAAGAGCGTCCTTTGAATGGAGTCACACGAAACCTTTTTAAAAAAACTGTCAACTTCAAGTACAATTTTCTTTTTCTTCTGCCTATTATGATTGAAACCCAATCCCTGTTATAACATAATTATCTCAACCCAAGGCAGCAGGGAGTTGCTGCCTTAATGTAAGGGGTGTGAAGTCCCCTAAATAAATAGAGGATTAATTACATTCACAGCATGTTGTGAAGGTGATGAGATTGATTGTGATCATTTGACTTGTCCCATTTCCTGCTCTGTCTACTTTTCTGAATAAATACAAGCTGGGAAAATAATAAATAGAGCTACAGAGCATATTTTCGGGACTGGGGTGGGGAACAATGTGGGGAGCGGGCCTGCTTGAAGTAGAGTTCCACATTTTGAGTGATATATGCTATTTATCTTACATAATTTTATCAGTGATGATTCGCTTACTATTCTCAATTTAAACAGCTTTCTGGGAAGTAGTTTTATCTAAAAAAAAATAGATATTAGCAGAACATTGAAATAATTTGACAGATTGTATTTTCAGTGGGTGGATATCAACAAATTTCTGATTCATTTTTAAATGTTTTCACTTAGTGTGGCTTTTTGAAAGGTTAAACTAAAGAAAATGTTAGCTGTTATACGTTTGTATTGTCTTTTCCTTGTAGAGGCTCTGTGCTTTTCTTAAACTTAAAATGATTAATTGGTACTTTCCTAAAGTAGATCATGTTTTCTGTTTTTATTTTATGTTTGTCTTACCTCCTTTGCCTGGACAGTTTTATAATGTTGTAAATTGTGATTTTGATTTATACATTTATTCTCCAAATTTTTTATAGCAATGGCCTCCAAAGTGAAGTGTATTTACCCCATGGAGCACATTGAACAGTCTTTTTGGAGTGGAGGAAGACTAGAATAGGCATATCTGTTTACTTTTAAATGTTTATTTATTCTTGAGAGAGAGAGAACGAGTGGGGGAGAGGGCAGAGAGAGAGAGGAAGACACAGAATCCAAAGTAGGCTCCATGCTCTGAGCTGCCAGCACAGAGCCCAGACTCAAACACCAGCCTCAAACTCACAAATGGTGAGATCATGACCTGGGCCAAAGTCGGACACTTAACCGACTGAGCCACCCAGGCACCCCTTCTGTTTATTTTAAAAGAAAGAAATCAAGGTCATTAATGGATTTCTAGCAAAATGTCATGTTTTGTGAATACCAAACATAATTTTAGCGATAGGATACTTGATCAGAAGTTTTGAGCAACGACCATCTTCATTTCCAAAGAGAATCACATATGTTTATTCTGAGTGATGACAGGGGAGGGTCGTCTTGCCTAAGCCATTGGAGTTCAGGTTCAGGGACTCAAGTTGGTCTCTTCCAGTTGCTTGAACTAAGTTGAAGACATGTAGGATTCTGTGAGGAATGATTTTGTGATTTATTGTTAATTACTGACTCAAGGAGAATGGGTCCAGAGAAACCTGGACTGTGAATGTTCTCAGGGTCAGAGATGTTGCTCAGCTTGGTACCCCAGCACCTTAGTCAAATGCGTGTTGCTTATTAATGATGCTCAGTAAATGCTCATTGAACTGAAAATATCTTTTCTAATTCAGTTAAAAGCTTCAATGAAAAGAAGCAGCTTTACCTTCTTTTTACATGATACTGAACCTACCTCTTGTAGGACCTGTAGTGTGTGTCCTGCTCTTCATATCCTAGCATAAAACAAGGATGCCTGCTTTTATAGAGGTGGTATGTATTGGGATAAATGACAAAGGAAACCTATAACTTCCTGCTTGTTTACTTACGTATGAGGAAGTCAGAATGAGTTGGAGGTATATAAGAGAGAGCCAGAGAATAGTGTATGGGTGTTTGGATTATCAGGTAGATGGATGTTTAGATCTCCTGCATGCCATCTATTTATTGTTGTGCAGAATTGGCTCAGAGTGTGGTGTTGGGAATGCCATGTACCTTTCCCAAGGAGTCAGGCTTAAGAACTGACCATCTTAGGATCTGTATCCACCTGCTGTCCCTCCCCAAGTCTGGAGACAGAGTGTGTGTATGGTGGTTGGGAAGGAAGAAGAGATTCCAGCCATCACTTCCAGGATGTTCCCCAGACTGTCATCCCCAAATTATGCACATGGCCAGGAGACATACTGAGCGATCTGTGATGTGATTGAGGGATATCAGGTATAGCCATTTGATTTAATCCTGTTTCCCGTCGGGAGATAACCTGTGAAAAGTTTTGTAGATTACACCACATCTATCTGAAATATTTATGTCTTTATTAATTATTAATACCTTATTCTTTATAATTATCAATTATTTAATTATTAAATATGATTATTTATAATGATAAATACCTCTGTTTTCTGTGGCTCATTTGTTTTAAATGAGTTTACAGTGTAATTGAACCTGAAATTTATTGAGCACTTGCTATGGCTGGCATTGAACTCTGTGCTATAGATAATATCAAGGTCAAAATTTCTGCAGCACGGAGCCCACTGTCTGGGAGGGTTAAGGATACTGTACTGCCATGAAAAATCATAACTGGAAAGCTAAATGGCAAAAACAGTGTATATGAAGCTGTATATGCTGAAGTGTTGCAATCCCAT
The DNA here is from genome assembly GCF_018350195.1 of Panthera tigris. Classification (NCBI taxonomy): domain Eukaryota; kingdom Metazoa; phylum Chordata; class Mammalia; order Carnivora; family Felidae; genus Panthera; species Panthera tigris. Next base: position 39,794,998 of record NC_056661.1, on the reverse strand, counting down.
TAAACACATATTCACAGGGCAAAAATCCTGGAAGGAAGCTCATTCATGTTCATAAAAAATCATCTTTGGTTTGTGGATTCATGGGCACCTTTTCTATTTCATACTTTTTGGTGAGCATGTATTTTGTTTTTCCCCCAGATATACATCTTACTTTCATCAAGTATAACAGGATATTACACAAGTAAATAAAGTAAAAAGTGTGGTGGTCTACACTCAAGGCTCAACTACATAGATAAAGGCATGAAAAAGGGAAGCCTTATGCCCTGAGTGGAATGAAATAAATGGAATAATTAGATAATCAATGCTTGTTTGAGCTCTCTCAAATATTAACTTGCATTTGAGTCACTGTTTTATTAATTTTAGGAAACCACATAGCAAAAAAGAGACCACCTTTAGGGGTCAACTGTGTGCATGTTCTTAGTCTTACAAGAACACATCAAGCAATAGAAAATATGTCTATTATAGTACTTTTGCCTTTCGTTTAGTTAAATTTTTGTTAGTGTTGTGGTGGATATATTACCTCACAGATTTATAATGTGGTGTGCTTTAAATGACAAGAGTGAAAAGTGATGTCTGTTCTGACCATCTTGCTTTCTCCAGACTCATTCTTGCCTTGCAACCTCAGGCCACCTACATACCCAGAGTTGTTTTGGGGGAATGTTATTTTTTGATGCCTTACTAGAACCCAGAGTTAGTTTTTTGAGCAAAGAATAAAACACCTTTGCACATGTAGTATTAGGTACCTTTGTGCTATTCCAAGTAAGCTTACCAGCCAAGTTAGATGTTATTGCTGTCCTTAGAGCCCCCTAATACTTCAGGCAAACAAGGGTTTAGTTCTTATTGGGAGAAATTGCCTTCATTTTGAACTTGATGGTAAAAATTACAGTTGTCAGCATATGTCCTATATTCTTGTTTTAAATGGACACAGCAGTTAAAAGGGTTTCACTTATGAGCGGTGTAGGCTAAAGCTTTGTGAATAAAATGATTGGCAAAGGCTCTCCACTATATATGGATTTTATAATTAATCCATTAAATACTGGATTAATTATAAAAAGCAAGCTTTAAAAACTCAAGAAGTTGCAATGCTTGTATTCTGAACACAGCAGCACTACACATACTTAGGTTTCAGAGGCTTTATTATAATCCATGATTTCAGGTAAAATTGCAAATCTAAAATGTTCAGAAAGTAAATACTGGGTTTATCTTGCCTTTTTATCAGAAAAATCCAGTCTTGCTCCAGGTTTGTAAGAGAACATTTTGGTTTTGATTTTAAACAAGAGCTATAAGCATGTTCACATCTTCTTTGTAGGACTGTGTAACATTTTTCCACGCATCCTACTTTTTCAAGGATCACCTACCAGTCTAAGATGGGCTCTCCCTTTGAGGCCTGGGAATGAGAGGTGATACCATACGTCTGTTTTGTTTCATATCTGTTGGGGTCTTGTTACCCTACTGTGGTGGTTGGGAGTGGGGGTTGTGACTGCTTTAGGCTTGAATATCTGTTCTTCCATCCATCCATCCATCCATCCATCCATCCATCCATCCATCCTTTCATTCAACAGATTGTTACAAGGTTCTACTCTATGTGACATTCCATGCCAAGATTCTGAGCCTAGGATGGTAAGCGAGAACCAGACATGGCCCCCACCCTCCAGGAACTTAAGGTCTAAGGGAAGAGAATTGTTAATCAAATAACCAGTTACACAGAAAGTGGAGTCAAAACCTTGGAAAGGGCTACAGAAGAAGTTTGTTGTCGCTGAGAAAGCACATGATCGCTGACCTAGTCTACTTGGGGGGATGAGGGGTGGGGAGAGCTGTGTCAGGGAAAGGTGTGCTTTGGGTACTCAAGTACAAGTAGGAGTTAAGACAGGTGGACTTCAGGAAGGTGTAGTAGGTCCACCATGTGCAGAAGTCCTGTGGCAGGAGGGACTTTTGTGTGTGTTCAAGAAACTGAAACAAGATAGGGTGTGCAGTGTGGCTGAAACAGACAAATGTGTGCATGTGGAGGAGGTGGGTGCTGAGGGGCCATGATGAGGCTGGTGATTTAACCACGGCCCAGATATTACAGTACCTTCTAAGTTGTGTTCAGAAGTTTAACTTTTATCCTTAGAGCAACGGGAAGCCAGGGAAGGCTTTGGGACATCTGGTGGGAGAAGATCCGTGGCAGGGACAGTAGTGTGAATTGCTTATTAGGCCAGTTTGAAAGGTCCTTGGGAGGCATGAGTGTAGCCTGGCCAGGGCAGTAGCATTAGGAACTAAGGTGGATTTGGGGAGGGTGGGGGAAGGCAACAGGGAGCGTGACGCCTGATGCCTAGGTTTATGGCTTGTGCAGCTGAGTGGGTGAAGAGCCCTAATTAGCATAAAGTAATTCTCAGGCTGTTGGCTTTTCTTAGAGAAATTCTTCTCTGTACAGAGCCCTGCCTCTCTGTGGGTGATCTGTACTTTAGTTCATAATTCTGGGTAAGGGATAGTTGTCTTTCTTTGTTATTGTTCCCTTTATTATTTAAAGGAACTGTTGGACTCAGGTATTTATGGAAGGTTACCTTTTGTGTACCATTTTTGTTTGTAGAGATATTTCTTAAAATATTTTTTCATGAAATACAAAATAATAGAATACATAAAATATATGTGTACATTTTAAAGAATAATAATAAATTGAATATGCCTGTACCCACCATCAACCTGAAGAAATAGATAACCAGGAGCACCTGGCTGGCTCAGTCAGAGGAGCAAATGACTCTTGATCTTAGGGTCGTGAGTTCGAGTCCCACGTTGGGTGTAGAGATGACTAAAAAAATAAATAAGATAAACTTTAAAAAAAAAAAAAAAAGATGACCAGTTTCCCAGAGGCTTCCTGTGGAACCAGCCCCAATCATGTTTCCCCCTCTACCACAACCCTGACTTTTGTGTTAATCATTACCTTACTTTCCCTTAAGGTTTTACTATCTATGGATGTACCCCAGTTTACTTTTAGTTTTGCTCACTTCTCATACTGTGTGTGCTTTTCTGTCACTTGCCTCTTTGGATGTAATGTTTTTTTCTTTTTTCCTTTTTCATTTATCCGTGGTGATGTACAGTGGTGTAGTTTATTATTTTTCTTCCTGTGGTGTACTTTGTCATTGTGTGATACATTGCAGTTTGTTTATCTATTCTCTAGATTGTTTGTTGGTGAATAGTTTCTTTCCAGTTCGGGTTATTAGGCAAACACTGCTCTGAACATCTTTGTGCGTGCTTCATGGTGTGCTTATGTACAGCTTCTCTAGCAAGCTCTGTGCCTGGGAATGGAAGTGCTAGGATTTAGGGGATGGCTGTGGGTGAGACTTTACTGGGTGATGTCCAACTGTCTTCCACAGTGGTGGTACCAATTTATTTCAACTGCTTCACCCACCAGCAAAGTACGAGAATTTCCCTAGTTCAACCATAATGCCAGCACTCGTTTAGATTTTAAGATTTGCCAATTGGTGAGGGTGTTGAAAGAGTTCCTTTTGTCGTTTCCATTTTCGTTTTTTTGATAGGTTATGAGACTGAGCATCTTTTCATGTGTTTATGGGCCTTTCGTGTTCGCTCTTCTTTGAGACGTCTGTCTGTGGTATTGCCTATTGCTCATTAGTGCTCTCTTTCTCTTTTTGATTTTTAGGATCCTTCTGGTATTCTGGATATTAGTCCTTTATTAGTTAAACATGTTGCAAACATTTTCTCCCAGTTTGTAGTTTATCTTTTAGGTTCCTTGTAGTGTCTTCATAAGCAGAAGTTTTTAATTTTAATGTTGTAGAATTTATCAATATGTTCCTTTATAGGCATGCTTTTTGTTTCTCATTTAAGAAACTTTGTATGATGTGGATGTCATAAAGATATTCTCATACAGTATCTCCTGAAATTTTTATTCTTTTGCATCTAGCATCTAAGTCTTTAGTCCACCTGGAACTGATTTGGTGCATTTCATGAGAGAGGGGATCCAGTTTCATTTTTTCTCATATGGATCACCTTACCCCAGCTTCATTTATTAAATAGTCCATCCTTGCCTCATGCATCCTGCAGCGCTCACCCTGCCATACATCAAGTTTACATCTATACTTGGATCTGTTTCGGGGTTGTCTTTTCAGTTCCACTGCTTTGCTTGTCTGTCATGTGCGCATACCATACATTCTTAATTACTGTGGCTTTATATCTTAGAATCAGCTTGTCAAGTTCCATGAAAAACATTTTGATTGGAATTGCTTTGAATCTATAAATCCATTTGGGGAGACTAAAACATTTAGTCCCCTTCCATAACATGGTATGACTCTGTATTTAAGTTGTCTTTAATGTCATTCAATAAAATTTTATCATAGTATCCTTAAAAACTTTGTACATCTTTGGTTGGAATTAACTGCTACAGATTTTGTGTGTTGCTATTGTAAATGATAGTTTTTTAAAAAATCACTTTGCAACTGTTTAAGCATCTAGAAATATTAATTTCACATTTTTATATCAATTTCTGTGTCCAGCTACCTCGCTAAACTCTACTATTAACTGTTAGTATAGGTTCTCTCCAGTTTTCTGTATAGGCAATAGCAATGCAAATAGTGATAATTTGGTTTCTTCTTTTCCAATTTTTATATTCTTTCTTTCTTTTTCTTTATTCTTCATCTTACTGTACTACTTACACCCTCTAGCACAATGCCCAATAGGTAATGGTGGTCAGGTATTTCTCTATCTTGTTCTTCATCTTTAAGAAAATGCTTTTGATGTTTGCTGCGGGCTTTTGTAGATCGCCTTTATCAAGTTAAGAAAAGTTCACATTATTCTTAGTTTGTGAAGAGTTTTTGATCTCAAATGGTCCTTGAATTTCATTGCGTATTTTCCCTCATCTTTTGAGATGATCTTAAGGTTTTTCTTTTTTAATATGTTGATATAATGAATGGCATTTATAAAATTTCTAACTTAAGTCAGGCCTTGCATTCCTGGGATAAACCCATCTTGATTGTGATGAATTTTTTAAATGTGATTCTGGATTTGATTTGCTTGACTGTGTTTGTGTATTATACACACCAAGAAACAGAAATGGAGAGAGAAGGAAGGAAAAGGGAGGAAGAAGGAGAAAGGAATTTGGCTCATAATTTTCCAGTCTTGTACTGTCCTTTTTTGTTCTCTGAGGTAATTTCTATAAATTGTAATCTCTTCCTTGATTCTTAAGTAAAATTCACCAAAACCATCTTTCTTCTTTTTGAGATTTCTAACGATTCAGTCACATTTTCCAATTGTTATAAAACTGTTCTGGTTCTCTATTTTTTCTTGAGTTGGTTTTTGGTAGGTTGTGTTTTTCTTGAAATGTGTCCACTTCATCTAAATTTTCAAAAGTATCTGACATTAAGTTATTCTTATTTTCTCTTAACTGTTTTCTTTACAGCATCTATGTGTTGTTTTACTGTAATAATTATATTATTGTGTCCTATTATCTTACTGTAATATTCATGTTTCCTTCTTTTTTAAAAAATTAATCTTTCAAGAGAGTATATTTGACTAGTTTATCAAAGAACCAATATTTGCTCTTTTGATCTTCTAGTTTTGTTTGTCTTGTGTGTCATTACTTTCTGCTTTTTTTTTTTTTTTTTTATTTGAGAGAGGGAGAGACACTGAGTCTTAAGCAGGCTCCATGGTCAGCAAAAACCCCTATGCAGGGCTTGATCCCATGACCCTGGAATCATGACCTGTGCCAAAATCAAGAGTCTGATGCTTAACCGACCAATGACCCAGGTGCCCCTACATTTTGCTGTTATCTGTATCATTTAATTCCTTCTCTTTTGGGGGGTTTCTTAGGCATCCTCTTCTCCCACTTCTTATCTAGATGCTTAATTCATTAGCTTTGGAGCCTTTATTTAAGCCTATACACTTTCCCACAGGCGTCTGCTTTGTGTGCACTAACAGGGTTTGAAACATACTGAATTTTCATTATTATTCTACTCCAGATATTGTCTGATTTTACTCATGAAATGTAGAGAAGTACGTTTCTCCTTTCCATGTAAATGGGTTTTTTATAATGATATCTTTGTTCCTGATTTCTAATGTCCTTGTATTTGTCAGAGAATTTTACCATTGTTTGAAATTTGTTGAGATTAATTTTATGTCTCGTATGCAGTCACTTTCATAGATTTTAAAACTTGAGTTCTGTGTCCATTGGCTGAAACTCATCAGTTGAGCTGTTTAAAGTTTTTTATCCTTGTTAGTTTGTTTTGTCTGTTTCATACATCAGTTTTTGCCTTGGAAGAGTTGTGTGAAAATCTCGTACTGTGTTGGTTGTGTTATTATCTTTTTGTAGACAGATAGTCAATTTTTACTTTATATTTTGAGGCATATTTTATTCATTTTTGCTAGTTTAAAATTGTTACATCTCTCTGGCGAATTGCAATGTTTATTATGTAGTGGTCTTCTTTATCACTAATAATGCTTTTTTACCTTTGTTTATTTTGTCCTATATTAATATGGAGATCCCAGCTTTCTTTTGGTTAGTGTTTACCTGGCATATCTTCTTTCTGTCCTTGGAGGAATTAATTTTTATAGACATGATTCTATAAGCTTTTGGTGACTGGTTTCACATTCAAAGATAATTACAAAATGTTGTATTTTTTGTATGTGAAAAATGTACTCTGAGCATAGGATGTAAAGCTGTGATGGGATAGTAGTTTGGGACCCAGATGTTTTGGGGGTTATTTTGGTCTTAACTGTTGGGCATGTTGACATATGTGGGTTCCCCGATTCAGGTATATCTGTCTTTGACTCTCCACCCCACACTGAATCATTCACAAAGTCCTTGTAATTCTTCCTAGATGATGTCTTTGATTTAAATTCCTCTTTTTGGTCTTACTGCTTGTCTTTTAATTCAGGCTCTTGTTTTCTCACTGATGCCGGAGCATTCTGTCTGTTCTTCTCGCCACCAGAACCTCGTTCCCCTCTTGTTTTTCCTGCAATAATGCCAGTCTGATCATTCTGGAATGCCCGTTTTGATCATGGCTGTCCACAGAAGTTCTGGGTGATTTCCCCTTCCCAGCAGCACAGAAGCCTGAGTGCCTCAGCTGGGCTCACGGCCTGAGCTCTGTATCCTCCTCCTCCTCTTCTTTTATGCTTCATCCTTCACTCCTGCTGACTGAGCTCCCTGTCCTTCTCCTGCCAGACAGATACTGTCCCCACTTCCCAAGTTTGCCATAAACTTCAGCTTTTCATTGCCTTTGTGTATTCTGTTTTCTCTGTCAGGGATACTACATTTTGTTTGAAGTTTTGTCTCGTCACCCCAGCAAAGTCATCTCCATTGTACGGCTTTTCTTGGCGATGAACATCTTTAATTCAGTCACTCATAGAATTGAAATGCTGCACAGTCTTCTCATTTGGGGATCAGTTCCCCCTGTGCTGTTGTCACTGTGTGATTGCTTAGCCTTGTCACAGATGGCTCCAGTGCCTAGAAACCCTCTCATGAGTGAGAGAGCCTATTCTACTGTGAAGCATCTTAGATTGGTTAAAAAAGTTCTCCCTTAAGTTGGACTGAAATCTATTTTCTTCATGTGAGATTGACTGATTGACTGATTGATTTATAAGTAGGCTCCATGCCCTACTTAAGTGTCAAACTCACGACCCTCAAGACCAAGACCTGAGCTGAGATCAAGAGTTGGACACTTAACTTGGCCACCCAGGTGCCCCACATTAGTTTTAATTCTGAACCCATATAGAATAAGTCTGTTCTCTCTTCTAGCATGCCTTCAGCTATCTAGAGGATCGCTACTATATCCCTTTTAAGGGCTCCCGATCTTTTTTAGTCTTGAAGTTATTCTTACAGGTTCGTGCGTCCCAAATCTTCAGCATTCCTGGTCTTCTTTTAGGCAAACTACTTTGTCAGTACTTCCCCTGACAGTATTTCCCGGCATCCTTTTTAAGTATCCTTCAAGCTAAACAAAACATTCCAGGTTTGGCCAGGAAGTAGAGAGGAGCTTTTGAGCTGTTACCTTTCAGGGGTGTGTGTGTGTGTGTGTGTGTGTGTGTGTGTGTGTGTGAACATTACCGTATTCATTTAGTCTGGGAGCTCATCTGCTTATTATTGGGAAACCTCAACACACTGTTCTTATAGTTTACAATTAGCCAAAACTCTTAACAATTTAGTCTCAGACATTGGTGTTTAATTGTAATTCTGCTTCTCTATAAGTGGTTGAAGAACTTTGTATTTGTCCCTGTTCGTTTGCACCTTTTTGGATTGGGTTTATTCTGTCCACCTGTATTAATAATATTTTCGGAACTGGAATCTGCCATCTGCTGTAACATAGTTTGTAAACTTCCTCTTGAAATCCCTTCAGTGATCATTTTTGAAGTACCTACTGTATGCCAAGCATAAGGCAAGGCCCTGGGGAATTGAAGAGGCGTTAAGTTAGATAAGGCTTCCACCCTTAAGGAATTAGAATGAACATTTTCTGATTTCATCTAAGACAGTGAATGAAATGTGCAATGAGGAAGTCTGTCGTTAACAGCTTTGTGCTCTTCACTAGATACTTTCCTTCAGTTTTTAAATTGCTCTCACCTGTAAAGTCAAATGTGCATCCAGTCGGCTTTATAATCATCCACCCTGTTTTCTGTATTCTGCCCATAAAAAGACACAGAAAATTGTCATATGCCAGCTTAAAACCCGGGCCCTGTCTCTGCGCGAGGCTCCTGAAGGCCACCGTTTCCCCCTCTTAACTGCCTGCCATTCGTGGATTTTGAGTTCACTGTCTTTGATTTCATCATTTTCCTTTTTTACCTTTTTGAAGTGAAGCGGGATATAGATGCCTCTTTTCTGTCTTCTCTGGATGTTGGAGGCTAGAAACATGGTTCTGATTCCGTCCCTAGTTATTTTTTCTTTGATGAGCAAACTGTCTTTTCTGTTAGTGTAACCTGTGTCACAAGTTTTGCCTTCCCTAATACCAGCTATCATGTTATGATTTGGGCATTTTTTCTCTTCTCTTCATTCTCAGTTTATTGAACAAACCGACAGACCTTGGTCACACAGAGCATCAAACTCTGTGAGTCTTCAGAGATATAGTCTGGCCCAAGCCAGGTCCTGATCATTCTGTTGTCTTAAGCCACGGCCCACAAAGCCAAATCCTGCTTTTAATCCTCCTGTTTGCAAGAGCCAAACCCTCCTGCAGAAGGTTGAGGTCAGAATGTGTCCCTTGCCATCAGGAATGTGGAGAGACCATAGAGTATCATGGTTAAGAGTGTGGGAGCCAGCTGGCTGACTTCACATCTCTGCTCTGCCTGTATGGCCTTGGACAACTCATATAAATTCTCTCTGCTTCAGCTGTTCACAAAATGCGGCGAATTAGATGAGGAAACACATGCGGTATGATTAGAGCATGTTAACACAGAGTAAGCAGTCGATAAACGGTTCGTGAATAACAAATTGCCAGCCATGCAGTGCTTGCTTAACAATAACACCGGCTGGGTTAGGCACTGAGTCTGCAATAGTAATAGCTCACTGCATGGCAGGTGTTGTACTGTGCACTTTACGTTCATCATCTCTCCTGATTTCACAGGTACTATGTGAATTTGGGGTATGTGTCCATTTTGAGAGCCCCCGGTTAGAAATATGGAAATTGAGGCTCAGAGAGATAAGGTAATACAGGTCTATTTGTCTTCAGATCCTGAGCTTTTAGCCCCCTTGCTGTGGTCCATCAGTTAGTTCCCTGTCATCTTCCAGAGTGACTGACACCAGCCTGCCCCCCATTAATACTGCACGCGCTGTAGACAAAGTTTCAGCATGGTTTCCCTAATTGAGCATTTAGTCTGGTTGGGGAGAAGATACACAGATGGCAGAATTAGAGCACTGTGGAGTGGGAGCCCCTCCACATCGCCAGTGGTACAAGTCATTAGAAAGATCGGGATTCGAGGAAGGGCGACTTGGTGTGGTCTAGGAGGCTTGGGAAGTAGAGTGTTGAATTGGGAACTTGCGATGGTTGGAGTCTGGCCAGGGACAGAAAGAAAGGAAGGGGAAGTTCTAGGCAAGGGCACAACTGAGGCAGATCCCCAAACTTAGGGTGTGCTGGGTATGGGAACAGAGGTAAACTGGTCACACTAGTGGCAGGTCCTTAAGGGGTGTACATCACGATATGTTAGGGCATAGGAGAGAAGGAGCGAAGTCTGCAGAATGTGGAAGTTGCACGCCAGGGGCCCTTGGGTCACATTTGGCTCTCAATGAGTTTTTAAAAACTTTGAATTGGTTGTCAGCACTTAAAAATTGAAAGATTTTATGTAAAAGTCTGGATTTACAGCTGCTCTTGAAATACCGGAAGTCCTGGCAGTTGCTGGGCCCACATCCCCACATGGTAACAATTGGCTAGAGCTGAGGCCAGCTGTCTCCATTATGCGGGACTGGCGCTGTCTGCTGTGGCACAGACCCCCGCCCCCTCCACTAGACTCCATCTGCACGGCCAGTGAGAGCAGCACAATTGGTGGCCTTGGCCGAGTGGGCAAGGGGTCTGATACCGGATCAGAAGTTCCTGTACTTTCTTCCTGCCAGACTGCAAGCTCCATGCAAGCAGGAGCCATGCTTTGCTTGTGTACCACTTTACCGCTGGGGCTAGTGAAATGCCCAGCAAATTCCAGGCACTCGATAACTGTGGCACCTGTGTGACAGCAGCGACTACGTTATAGTGGAATCCATCTCAGAAGCTGCAGCAGGCCTCTCGAACGCTTAGGAGAAAACAGAGAAAACAGACTCATGACGCACACACCAGTGGGCTGTATGGTTCATGTTGAACCCTGTTTTTAAGGCAAAATGTGGATGACCAGTAAGCAGCAAATAGGCTGCTTATAAAGGAGAGAGTGGTCTGTGTGCTTGTCAGGGCAAAAGCTGGTCAGGAATTGCTGTTCCCAGCACCTCTCCCGCAGGTGGAGAGCTACCCTGTCGGTTTCTTCTTCAGACACACACTAAACAATAGGAATGCGTAAGTAAGGTTTGTGGCATGTACGTACTTCATTGCCTCCCTCAGCAGGACAATAGCACGACGGAGATCACAGCCAGAGCTCGGGCCTCTGTGTGGCTTCACGAAAACCTGTAACACCGATTTGCTTTTAACCAGGAATATGATCTTTCTTCTTGGCTGCTGCTGTTTCCCCTCTCCGCTGTTCAGCCTGTGTTCTTGTTTTGTTTATTTATTTACTCGCCTTTCTTCTGCACTTGGTATTCCTCCGGGCTCCGTCTGAATGCACCTTGCCGTCGGGAGCACTAGGAAAGAAGAAAGTCAAAGTGTCTCTCCCCTCGGGCTCCAGCTCTGGAAAATCAAAGCCAAGCAGTGGCAGCCCTTCGACGCCTGCAGCAGGGTCAGCGATTTGTGTAATGTTTTCCCTGTCAGCTCATCTCTGCTGATTTCTTGTGTTTTTGAGCAGGGGAATGAAAAGCTGTAGCGCTGTGGCTGCCTTTTTTGAGCAGGTGGGAACCGCAGCTGGGATCAAAGCCCAGCTCCGGTGCTCCCGCCGACAGCAGCCCCTGCTTTTTTGTAAACCGCTCATCGCAGGGGCTGGATTTGTCTCTGCGGAACGAGGTGGCTCCAAGAAAAACCACCGGCACAGATGCCCTGACAACGAATGAAAGGAGAGAGCATTTCTGCCTCTCACCCCATGCGGGAAGCGTTTGATAACATCATTTGAATCAAACCATAATTAGGCTTCTGCAACCAGTTCGTGTAGGAACATGAAATGCTGTTCAGCCAACAGGTTTGGTTCTCACAACCATCTGACTGGCGGTTTAAGTTGTACTGTGTAGCCCTATATTTAGTCAAATAATATCTTTGAGCCACTTTTTCATTCTTATTTTTAGCCATCAGTAATTTTTGTAGGTAGTAATTTGGGTCTGATTGGGACACTTTGGCAACTCTTCAGTTCTAATTATAGAAGACTTTTTGCTTCTATGTCTTGATGATAAAGCGAACAGGGGATTGTAAGGAGCTGGCCAACAGACTAGTTGAGTCCTAATTTTTGAGAATCGTGGTTACCACCTTAAAATATGGAACACATTACAGTTCCCGTCCAGATAAAACTACCCCGGGAGACTTAATCTGCATACATGTTTTGTCAAGGATTGGATCCCATGACATAGGAAAGATTCTCCAGTGGTTTTCCTGGCAAGTGCCCTCTTCAAGAATCTTGTTTCATGTAGTAAATGACCTCTAATTACCCACATGGTATCACTACCGCACTGTGAGCCAGGACCTAGTGGGTCTGCACATCAGCAGCTCTGACCGTCCTTGGGATTAACCCTTTGCCATTAGGCACATGTTTGCTTCTGAGCACCGATGAAGCATGGACAGGTGTACAGACCTGTTTAGCTCATGTGGCCAAGGAGAGGATCCGACAGGCTCATGCATATGAAAGCCGTTGAAAAACCCTCCAGTGTGATGCCGGTGTGGAATATTAGTACTCAAGGTTGTGGTTAGTCCTGTGGCCTTAGCTATGTCTAGGCCTCATCTTTGTCAAAGAAAATTAGATTGGCGTGGTCCAATTTTGTATGCAGAGCCACATGAGGCTCTTTTAATGTAATCAATTAAATAAGATTTAAGATTCAGTTCCTCAGTCACATTGGTAACATTTCAAGTTCTCAGTAGCCACATGTAACTAGTGGCCACCTTGCTGGACAGCATAGAGAACTTCTCTGTCATTATGTAAAGCTGTACCAGACAACCCTGGATTCGGTTATCTCTCAGATATCTTCTGATCTGAGACGGTGTAGACTTCAACAAAGTGCCATGCTTGGTTCTTAAAGGAGAATTGTGCCCTCAATGTCATCCCTGCCACCCGTAACAGGGGCTTGGATAGGCTGAAATCTATACTCCTTGCTGTCCTGGTGGCTGAGCATGAGGCCTTCCTATGGCATCGTCTCCAGTTTTTTACATGAGATAAGTTCGTTGTAGAATGATACATTTTGGGGCCCTCAAATAGTTCTATCTAGTTTATATTTGTAATACGAAGTAATATAGAATTCTGACTTGGCCACAATTGTTCTTTTTTGCTAAGCTTCTGGGTCTTCCTTTTTAGGAACAAGGTAACCTGTTGCTGTTTCCCCTGAACTTGGGACACTGTAGGGTGGGTCTCAGGACCAGGTGAATAAAAGGTACGAGAAGAAGTAACAGAGGCATGGCAACATGATCTGGAGATTACAAGTAGCCAGGTGGCTGTCAATGCTAGGAGAGGGGGTAGGTGTGAGTAAGCTTAATAGACTAGAGAGGTCAGCCAGGAAGAAATGAAAGAGGTAAAAATCAAGAATAAAGCTAGGTTCCACAGTTCAGGCTATTCAAATATATTGGTCCCTTTCATCACCTTTCAGTCAGTGAGGCCTTCTTGAAGCACTCCTGAAAATTGAACACTCCCCACCCGTAGCCCTCCCGGGCCACCTTTTTAGCTGTTTTTTTTTTTTTTCCACAGCACTTATACCATCTGGCACATTCTATATTTTACTTGCTCTGTGTTTATTGTCTGTCTTTTCCTATGAAAGAGTAGAAGCTCCATGAGCACAATGATTCTTGTCTGTTTTGTTCATTGCTTGGGCACGTTAGGAGTTTGAGTGCTGAATGAATAAATGAAAAGAGCAGACGGAGAGAGAACGTTTCTGAGAATGAGCCTCAGATCAAGAGAAGCCAAGTTGGTGACTCTTGAGCCAAAAGGACCTTTAGAATAGGGCTACTTTGCAGTCCCTGTCAAAATAACACCAGCATTCTTCACAGAGCTAGAACAAACAATCCTACAATTCGTGTGGAACCAAAAAAGACCCCACATAGCCAAAGCAATCTTGAATACGAAAACCAAAGCTAGAGGCATCACAATCCTGGACTTCAAGCTGTATTACAAAGCTGTAATCATCAAGACAGTATGGTCCTGGCACAAAAACAGACACTCAGGTCAATGGAAAAGAATAGAGATGGTGCTGGGAAAACTGGACAGCGACATGCAGAAAAATGAACCTGGACCCCTTTCTTACACCATACACAAAAATAACCTGAAAATGGATGAAAGTCCTAAATGTAAGACAGGAAGCCATCAAAATCCTCGAGGAGAAAGCAGGCAAAACCTCTTTGACTTCGGCCGCAGCAACTTCTTACTCAACACATCTCCGGAGGCAAGGGAAACAAAAGCAAAAATGAACTATTGGGACCTCCTCCAAATAAAAATCTTCTGCACGGCGAAAGAAACCATCAGCAAAACTAAAAGGCAACTGACAGAATGGGAGAAGATATTTGCAAGTGCCATAGCAGATAAAGGGTTAGTATCCAAAACCTATAAAGAACTTATCAAACTCAGCACCCAAAAAACAAATAACCCAGTGAAGAAATGGGCAAAAGACATGAATAGACACCTCTCCAAAGAAGACATCCAGATGGCCAACCGACACATGAAAAACTGCTCAACATTACTCAGCATCAGGGAAATACAAATCAAAACCACAATGAGATACCACATCACACCTGTCAGAATGTGTGCCTTCTAAAGGCAGTCATTGAATACTCCAAGCCTTAGCAGACTTTTACATTGATTCCCTGCCTGTGAGAGGTGGTTATACCCTGGAGGGGGTGTGTGTATGTGCTAAGCCATGGATCAGAATGACCCTCTAGGGACCTGGATCAAAGTTACAAGTCGGTTTTTATGGTACAGACAAGCTGACAGCACCTGACTCACTCTGAAGGCTCACTGTACCTTTAAAAAAATTAGTGTCCTGGAAGATTTAATGAGAGGCAAAAGGAGCGTTCAAAACTATGGACATTTCAGCTTTTGGGTCTGATAGTCAAGGTCCCTTGTAAGTAAGATGTTCTTATGTGCACCTCTCTTTCCTGCCCGTTCCGAGATACAGTTGACCTTTGAACAACATTGGGGGGTAGGGCTGCCAAACCTCTCCCCCTCCCCAGTCCCTGTCTCTGTCTCTATGTAGTCAAAAATCTGCATATAACTTTTGACTCTGCCCGAACTTAACTACTAACAGCCTACTATTGGCCAGAAGCCTTACTGATAACATAAGCAACTGACACATATTTTGTGTTACATGTATTACATACTGTATTCTTACAATAAAGTAAGCTAGAAAAAAAAAAGGCCATGTTACTTAGAAAACTGTAAAAGAAAATACCCTGACAGCACTGTACTGTATGTATTGATAAGAATCTGCATGCCAGTGGGTCTGTGCAGTTGAAAGTCATGTTGTTCCAGGGTCATACGTATTTAGTTCTTGTGGAATGTTGTCAGTCTGTCCTGTGGTCCAGGGATGTAGCCATGGACCTAACGGTGATGTTGTTCTTGTGCTGTGATCCTCTGGTTCCCGTGTCCCCAAACCCTTCCCACTTTTCTCACTTGGACTGCTCTCATAGGCCTTAAAAATGTTTCAGTGTAGATTACCACCCCTTTTGTAGGAGACCTTTTCTGCTATTGTCCCTTCCCTTTACCATTCCACCCTAAAGTGGCTGTCCTTCCTCTTTGGTGTCATGGCCAGGACCGAATTACGGTCAGTTCTTGTTATTCATAGCAGTTATGTTCCATTAAGTTTCTACAAACCCTGACTTAGCAAACTCAATCATTGCTCCTGGGGAAATACAGGGTTAGTTTCCTGTGAGCCTCTGGTTACGTTTTCATCAGTCATTCAATAGGTATCCTTGTTTTATGTGTGTTTATGTTTAAAGGCACTGTATTAATATGTATTGTTGATTCATTAGCAGTGAACCTCATGGCAAAAGCTTGGGAACTCAAGCCTGGACAAAGCTTATCTAACACAACTATTTTCTTTCATAAGACACATTATAACCTTCAAGCACTTAAGAATACTAGAAAGTAATTTGACACTAAGTATGAGTGCCATTTTAAAGAGCGAAATTATCAACAAAAAGCCCAATGTGGCACTATCTAGACCATGAAAATGACATGTTTTTCACAATATGAGAGCTAAAACAAGAAGTCTGGAAATGTGTTGATTCGTAACTGAAATTTTCATTCCTCTGTGCATGTCCGTGAATGACCATAGAAGTGCTAAGGAGTGTTGACTTTGAAGTTACAGATAAAATTTAGCAAGTAGGCGAATTCACAAATATGGAATCTGCAAATAATGAGAATCTACTATATGTTATAGACTGACTAAGCATTGATATAGGGGTTAGCACACAAGAGACAGAAAAGAATATATGTGTGTTTCCTCAAAGAATTTAATATTTAAAATTTCTTAAATTTTTTTAAGTTTATTTTGGGAGAGAGAAAGCAAGTGGGGGAGGGGCAGAGAGAAAGGGAGACAGAATCCCAAGCCTACTCCATACTTTCGGCATAAAGCCCAATGTCGGGTTCAAACTCAGTAACCATGAGATCATGACCTGAGCTGAGATCAACAATCAGATGCTCAATTGAGCCACCCAGGCGCCCCTTATAGTTGAAATTTCAAGAAAAGCATTGAAGTAGTCAACCTGGGCAGAATTAGGATTTGGGTGGATTTCTTGCCTCCATTTAAAAATACAGAATGGTTTTTGCATAGAACTCTCTGTAGGAGGAGTCTTTCTCCTCTGTGCCCAGGACTCTCAAAGCCCCTGAGCTGGACATTCGCTGGGTACCTTGTGTTAATCATTCTCATAAACTTACTTCACCATGCTCTGATGGCTTGTTTCTTGCCTTCCACAGACTGAGATGATCTGATCTGCAAATCGGAGACTGTGTTTTGTCTTCACCATTATATACACCAAACCTGGCAGATAGCAGGTGCTCGATGAATATTTGTCAAAAGGCTGATCTTGGACCTGGGCACTTGAGCTGAAAAGCTGCAGCTTAGTCTGCTAGCTTCTGGTTCTAGTGCTCAACCCCTTGTGTGCAGTTCTGAAACCCAGAAAATTTTGAAAGCACAAGTATCT
Organism: Panthera tigris; assembly: GCF_018350195.1. Taxonomy (NCBI): domain Eukaryota; kingdom Metazoa; phylum Chordata; class Mammalia; order Carnivora; family Felidae; genus Panthera; species Panthera tigris. The sequence continues at coordinate 39,778,136 of NC_056661.1, read as the reverse complement.
TCAGGGCAATTGGCAGCAAAACCTGACTGACCTGAACTCACCTGACGTGAGGCTATTTATAATCTTTACTTATTCCACTTAGAGAGACTAGCTGTACATTTTGCTGCAGAAAAATATTAGTATATTTGATTACAGGTTGTTGCTGGGGGTGTTCGGTCATAGATGGTATAGTAGTACATATCCAGGATTACCTTTTGGAAATGCAAAACAAACACATGGAAATTCCTACAGGTCCAAGGGTTTCAGATAAGGCACTCTTGACCTGTAGTAGAATTTAGAGATTTTCTGTAGAAATTTTATTGGAGGAAATTGGCAATTTATTTAGAAGCAGATTATCCAGAGGCATAAATGGTTAGTCTCTGGCTGATGAGAGTAGAATTGAGTGATGTAATCTGTGGCATAACTCCTGAGGGGACAGCAGGTAATATAAAGTAAAGCCCTAGGGTTAGTCTGAAGAGTGCTAAATAGTTCTTTTTTGTGAAGAGGTAGCTTAAATAAGGAAAGGGAAGGGAAGGAGTGGATTCCTCTAGAGACTTTATCATCAGTATAAGAAATATTTACTTTGAGTGTTAATCTACACATGAGTGGAGTTTATTAGAAAAAGAACTCCCTTGGGGCACCTGGGTGGCTTAGTGGGTTAAGCAACTGACTCCGTCTCAGGTCATGATCTCATGGTTCGAGAGTTCGAGCCCCACATCAGGCTCTGTGCTGACAACTTGAAGCCTGGAGCCTGCTTCAGATTCTGTGTCTCCCTGGCTCTCTTCCCCTCCCCATCTTGTGCTCTCTCTCTCTCCAAAATAAATGAACATGAAAAAAAATTAAAAAGGGACAGCTGGGTGGCTCAGTCGGTTAAGTGTCCGACTTCAGCTCAGGTCATGATCTCACAGCTCATGAATTCAAGCCCCACGTCGGGCTCTGTGCTGACAGCTCATAGCCTGGAGCCTGCTTCAGATTCTGTGTCTCCTCCTCTCTCTTCCCCTCCCCTGCTCACACTGTCTTTGTCTCTCTCTCAAAAATAAACATTAAAAAATTAAAAAAAAAAAAAAGAAATCTCTTGAATTAAGGAATTGATTTGAAAAGTCTGACCATAGGTGCACCTTGTTGGCTCAGCCGAGCATCCAACTTCAGCTCAAGTTATGATCTCTCAGTTTGTGGGTTCAAGCCCTGCATAAGCCTTGCTGCTGTCAGCACAGAGCCCACTTTGGATCATCTGTCCTCTTCTCTCTGCCCCTCCCCCACTTGCACACCTGTGCTCTCTCTCTTTCTCTGACAAAACTGAATATTAAAAAAAAAAGATAAGTCTGATTATAATATCCAGTTCTATTATTTCACAAAGAAATGTGTTGGTGAACATCCTCATGTGGCAAAAAAATAAATGTCAGCATTGAGGCAAAAATCCCTCAGCCAAAAAAATGTGTCCTTGTTCAGTTCCCTAATCATCATCATAATAAATGAAGCATCTCAAAACTTGGTCTTGTTGTTTTCCGCCCCCCCACCCCAGGTGGGAAGTTTTTTTCTTGTTGCTGTATAAATTTTAATTGGGATTGCCTATACAGAACATAGTCTTCTAAATCTTTAATGCCCATTAAAAAAAAAAAACTATCTATTGTATGGAAGTAAGCTTTATTCTGTAATACACAAATTAGATAAAATCTCTCACTTCAAGTAAAATATTCATACAACTGGTATAAAGACTTTTGGTGGCTCATCTTTAGGTTTTCGATAGATAGGATGCAGTTTTAGAGGCTTAGAAACAGTACTAGAAGGAAAATTAATAGAAATTATTATTTTATATTTCAGAAAGTACTAGGGTTGGTCTGTAGATCAACTGTCCAGGGGTCTAGGGGGTGAATACCTTTAAAAATATCATTTGAAATGCCCCCACAGACAGGTTTTCACCGACACCAGGGGAATAACCTCTATCGCGGTGAGCTGTGTACTTTGCAAAGAACAACTTTCTGTGTCTAGTACACACATTGAAAGAGATGACTAATGGGTCTTTCTCTAGGCACATTTTGAGATTCTCTTTGTATTTGGTAGAACATGCCATGCCTTTTAAAAAGAAGTTTGCAGTGAGGAGTGTTGTATTAGAGGTCCTTCCCAGTTTGCCAGAGGAAACCAGAGCCAGCTCCATGATCCTGTCCCCTCAAATGGACACATTCCTCCTCTCCAACACTCCATCCCCTTTTCCAGAGCAGATTGTCCAAAGCCTGTGACTTCTTTTCCAAGACTCGTGCTTCTTATTGTGATGGTTGTTTTAAGCTAATTTTTGTCGAAGTGCGCACAGATGATAAGTAGACTAAGAATGAATTCTGGTGTGGTGTAGTGCCACCCAAATCAGGAATTGTGCCTGAGAGGTTTCCCAGAAGCCCCTTAGTGCACTGTCATTCCCCAGCCCCCACCCTGTAACCACTGTCCTGACTTCTCTCACCATCTCTTGGTTTTGCCCATTTTCGAACATTGTACAAGTGAAATAATACAATCCTACTCTTGTGTGTGTGTGGCTTCGTTCCTTCAGCGTTATTTTTGTGAATGGTCCAATCCAACACCAATCTTAAAGGTCTCTTTGGGGCACTTAAAAAAAGAAAATCTGGCACAACGAGAGCGTTAAATCTGAAGAAGGTGCACAGCCAGTAACGTAGTAACGTAGCTGTGTGGGGAGTGCGAAATAGGGAGACCAGGGAGTCCCAAGTGCTGACTAGATTATAGGTGGCATATTTTCTACACTTGATCTTAGCCAAAAGGCCGAGAAGCGATAGGTGGCATATTTTCTGAGCACTCTCCTCTTCGCCTTTGCTGACCAGTTCTAAGACGTGCCAGCAGGACCCCTTCCCTTCCAGGGTGGTCTTCCGGGTGCAACAAGGAACAGACGTGGTGGATCTCCATTTAGGAGGGGGCCGAATGCTGCAGCTCTAGGTCCGGCTTCCCCACAGAGGGAGACAGGTCAACTAGCTGCCCTTGTTATACCAGTGAACTGTACGGATGGGCACGGCACGGAGTGATTTGTGTAAGAGCAGAGGAAGGTATGGCGGGCCGGCCCCGGAGGTGGCCACTTAGCACTGTCACTGCCCCTTGTGAGGAGCTGTCTGTCCCAGAACTGTGTCCTGTCATGTCGTTCCTGTTTTCTCACTAGGAAAGCAAAGGTTCCAGACTTCCCTTAGAGAGCGTATTAACCGTGGTTCACAGTGAGTGGCGAGAGGCAAAGCCTATGTGATACGTCAGACAATTAGTAATTCTGGAAAAGCCAAACCAGCGAGCAGTGTACCACTGTCATTCGTTTCGTAGGAGAGGATTGTCATTAAGAAACCATAGAATGTCTCAGGATTACGTGCTTCGTGCCATTGCGATGTGTGTTTCAGAAGACGTTCCACTGTGTATCATACCAATGAGTGGATAAATATTTCAAATTTTCAAAGTTTTTGACGCTTGTCCCAATCTGGAGAGCTGCACGCTTCAGCCTGTGCATGTGGTAAACATACCAGCACGTAAGTATTTTCCCGTCTTAGTATTGTGAAAGCAACATAGCGCACTAACTTTATATTTTGTAACCAAGGAAAATTTTAGCATTTAGAGCAAGCGCTCAAAGAAATAAACACATTAAATCACTTAACCCTCTTTTTCAGAGGATGCCAGGAAATTTGGAAGCAGCCATTTTCATTCTGCTTTCAAGAGGGAAGGTGGAGACAAAAAGGACATATTTGAAAAATTCAGCCAGAACTTCCACTTGTGTAGACCTCAAAACTGCCCTGTTCCACCAAGTTCCTAATAGGAGGTCTGCGTATGAGAAGTTGGAGGGCAAAGGGCAGGGTATACGGGCTGGTGGTCCATGGCACCACAAATGGGTGTCAGGGGAATGAGAACATTGGCCCCTCACCTTCAGGATGGCAAGTAGGGTGCAGGCCCAGTACCATGCCAGGCAAAAACCACTTTCTTTGTGTTCCAGGGCATAAAATAGGTCTGGAAGCACTGCTTTTGTAAGACTGAGGTGGTATTTTAGCTGATACTGAATGAGTAAGACCCAGCATGGGAAGACTTAGGGGAAGAATGTTCCAGGGGGGTGTGACAAGGGCAGGGGCCTTGAGGCACAATGCAGCATTAGTGTGTCCTCAGGATAGAGAGAGGGTGGTGAATGGAGCACAGTGACTTGGACACACGTATGGCAGGTGACCTCGTTGAGAGGCAGGCAGGCAGCACCCAGGGGCCAGATCCCTGGGACTTTGTCCTCAGTGGGGAGTTTGGATATTATCCTATTTTGGGGAAGCTGTTGCAGGTTTTTACACAGGGAAACATCATGATGATAGCACAGAACTGTAGAACCAAGGTGTTGAGATTCAGACGGGAATCGAAACAGACCATTCTCTGTTCATCCATTCTCTGCATTTTATGAGTGAAGACAACTTTTCTGTGCCCTGCTGCTGTTGATATTTTTGGTGGTGCCACTCTGTCATCTGTCAAACCAGGAACTTGTATGAGCTTCTTTCTAATTTGTGTTCAGCTCTAAAAATCTTGATCTTTATATACCCCTCTTTGTTAGTTCCCGAGGACCAGTGTAACAGATGACCACAGACTGCATGACTTACAACAACAGAAAGTTAGTCTCTGAAAGTTCTGAAGGCCAGAAGTCCCAACACCAAGGTGTCCTCCACAGGGCTGGTTCCTTCTGAAGGGTTGAGGGGAAAATCTGTTCCATGCCTCTTTCTTCCTTCTGGTGGTAGTGAACAAGCCTTGACATACCCTGACTTGTACATACGTCGCTCCAGTCTCTGTCACTGTTGTCACATGGCCTTCTCTGCATCTCTTTATCTTCACATGGTATTATCAGGGCAGCAATCCCTTTGGAGTCATTGGGTTGAGGGCCTGCCCGAACCCAGTGTGACACCCTCTTGACTTGATTGTATCTGGAAAGATCCTGTTTCCAACTGAGGTCATATTGACAGGTTCTGGGGGTTTAGGACTTCAACATACCTTTGTGGGGGACACATTTCCACCTATAACACCTTTCTTCTGACACCACCTTCATAGTAATGCCTTCTCCATCTTTTTGATTGACCTCCACTTGGTTTAATGGAATCCAAGCAGCCATTTCATCTGAACATTTAAGAAGAGGTCAAAATACTGTGCCTCTGTTATTAAACAGCACCATCTGCCCTTTTCGCATAGATGAAATGTAGAAATATTGTCAAAATGGTTCAAGTCTGAAATACCCAAAATGTCGTGCTTCGTGGAATCATTTTGAGAAGAAAATGTATCTGTCTCAGGCTGGAACCCATAATCCTCATTTCCCCATATCCTTTTCTGTCCAACAAAAGTGGGTTTTTTTTTGTTGTTGTTGTTGTTTGTTTTGTTTTTGTGTATTTTTTACTTAACCAGCTATTTTATTTCACTCAAATGACTAATTTTTTTTCTTTGCCTTCTACCAGAAATTATTTAAAGCATTTGTGTGTGTGTGTAAAACAACATGGCATTAATTAAAGGTAAGAAAACAAAAGCAACAGAATGAAAAGGAAGGCAGGAGGAGCTCTGGGTACATTCCATTATACCAGGCGGGTCACAGATTTGACTTCCCTAACAGCCAGCAGGGAAAGGGAGCCCTCTGAGTTTGACAGTTCCAAGAGTTTCATGGGGCCGGTTTTGAAATTGACCCTGAACACCCAGTTTTGGAGGATTACAGTGGAGCACATTTCAGCAAAAGCTTTTCTGCTGAGATGTGGGGGAGTAGAGGGAAATGTGGCAAATTTATGGGACTCACATTTCTATCTCTGCTAATCTGATTCGGTCTGACATAAATAAATGCAAAATAGTTCCAAGGAGGAGTTGAGTCCACTTCTTTTGAACAGTTCTTTATGAACTTTGTATCTTTCTTAATCTGTTTATCACCTTCACCCTTCCACTTCTTAGATGGATATCAGTGATGAGGCGAATGATAGCCTTTCTAGATCTCTGGATTTGGATAAACCTTCATCCTTCATTTATCTACCTGAGGCATAGTCTTCAGTATGTGGGATTACTATAGCAATTTATTTATTTATTTTTTTACCTCAAGTCTAAAAATTGTGTGTGTGTGTGTGTGTGTGTGTGTGTGTGTGTGTGTAGCTGCGTATATATGTCATGCAGGGGGTCCTTATTTCTGAATATTCATTATTTGAGTTTCTGACTTCCAGAGTTAAAGAGAAGTGCTGATAGTCAAAACACAGAAATATTCCCTAATGACCAAATCACTTAATAAATTTAGTCCCACTGTAGCATATCATTTCCTTTCTAGCTTCCTCCCCACCCATCCAGCCAGGCTTTTTGTCATTTGACCTCTTGCTGATTGTTGGTAGTGTTTGGTACAAATAAATTGCACATTGTGTGAAAGATCAAGGACTTCACAAAGGTAGCGAAAGTGATTAAAGGAGCTGTGCTTGAGCCACACAACCACGGACACTGATGCTTTGAAGTGTGGGATTAGTTAAGTGCAGGAGGGGGCCCCTGGGTGGCTCACTCAGGTAAGTGTCCCAACTTCAGTTCAGGTCATGATCTCGCGGTTCATGACTTCGAGCCGCGCATTGGGCTCTGTGCTGACAGCTCAGAGCCTGGAGCCTGCTTCAGATTCTGTGTCTCCCTCTCTCTCTGCCCCTCCACCACTTTGCTCTGTCTCTCTGTCAAAAATAAATAAACATTAAAAAATAATAATAGTTACTTGCAGAAGAAAACTCTACAATAATAATGGCATTAGTGACAAATATTTAAATACCAAAGGAATCATTTGAGTGTCACATGATTGAAAGACCCTTGAGAAAATGGATGATGCTTTGATGGTTATCTGTTCTCTGATTCGCCCTAGAAGACTGACCTAAAGTGATGAATATCATACAGTGCCATAATATAATTTTGTTAGAACAGATGTAAATACAGTTAATATCTGGTTCATTCTTTGTTCATTTAGAGAAATGGTACATAGTCATAGTTTTAACCTACATATTAAATGATTAAACATTTTATGAACTTGTTTGTGTAGTTTGTTTGAAGGTGAAATCTTAACTTTTTAAAAATTACTATTTACTATTAAATTTTGGCTTTTTGTGTTGCTTTACCTTGAGTGACCTATTTTGGTTTTAATTTATCTTCCATTAATAAGCATCTCCACTGTCTGTTTCAGCTCTAAGGAGTACAGTATGTTGGAGAGTGTCCCCTCAGAATTCCCAGAACCTGAGAATGTGACTTTATCTGGAAATTGGGTTGCTGCATATGTAATTGATTGTTAAGATGAGGTCATGCTGGAGTAGGGTGGTCCCTTAAGCCAATATGGCTGATATCCTTGTAAGGAGAGGAGAAGAGCCAGAGACACTGTCATAGGGAAGACAGCTTGTGAAGAAACAGACACATGCAGAGAGTGCTGTGTGATGACAGAGACCGAATTTGGAATGATGGGTCTATAGGCCAACGAACGCCCAGGATTACCAGCAACATGAGAAGTGAAGAGCGAGGCATGGGACCGGTTCTCCCTCAGCCTCAGAAGGGACCAGCTCTGTCAACACCTAGATTGAGGACTTGTAGCCTCTAGAACTGTAAAAGAAGGAATCTCTGTTGTTTTAGCCACCAGTTTGTGGTAGTTTTGTATGGCAGCGCTAGGAAGCCAGTGCAGGGAGTTTTCAGGAAATTATTTGGTGGCATTATTATGGCATTATTATAATTCAGGAAATTATTCGGGTGCATATGTTAATATGCATAGCCCAAGCCCACAGTGGTGGTACGTGAAGTCAGAAATAGGGTGAAAACTGATTTCACTGGCCCAAACTCAATATGGGTTAAGTAACTTGTAGTATTTTCTGTATTAAATTAGTAGCTTCTTATTTAAAGAGATCATTTCTGTTAATGATGGAGCTGGAGGCGGTTTTCAGTAGTATGATATGATGGCACATAATTGTGTGATCATCTGTGCATCAATGTGTGTGTGTTTTTCAAGTCAAGACAAAAGACTGTCACTAGCAACTTCTACTTAAAGCTAATGTACTATCTTTTTTATCAGGCTACATCACTGTGTTTCGGGCAGGGGATTTTGAAGTTTGGAACTGGTACTTTTCAATAGGGAGGAGCTATGATCCTATGCCATTATTATCAGTGTACCCTTTAAAAAGATAGTTGATGTACTATTTGTTCCCACACAGAGCCTGGTGTGTATGTGTCCTTTGAAATTAAAAGGCCAAGTCATTGTGTCCTGTCACCCCGTATGAAATGTTTGTTGCATTGCCTCACTGGCGTCCTGTCTTACGTTATCAGTTGCTGGCTCTAGTGTCAGTATGTCACGCCTGACAGGTTAGTGGCTTTTGGCAGAGGAAATGAAACCTAGTCAGTTACTACGAGATTTATAGTAGATCAGCTATTGCAGGAAGTGGTGAAAAGCTGATTGATAGTTGGAAACAAAACTCTACAACAAGAAACAGGATGTATGCTTTCTATTTATACATCATTTTCCCTTCACTTTAGAGCCCTTTTTGGACTTTGTTTTGGCTATTTCATAAGGCCTTGGATCCCTCCCCCCCTTCTTTTAACTCATTCACCAAAATATAAAATAATTGAGGAAGTTGTCTATTAGCCTAGCAATGGTCAAGGAGTGTACTTCCAGCTGTTGCTTTTAGTCACTGATCGTAGTTGTATTTGCTACAACTTGTCAGAGAGCATTTTTAATTAAAAAAAAAAATCCTCCAAATAGGAGATTATTTCACATATACAAACAGAATGAAAGCTTTTTAAAAGGCTACATGGTAGGATTACATATCCAAAAACTGTCTAAGGAAAACCTATTTTGAGTATAGTTGTGTTAAAATATGACATTACCATTATCCAGTTGTCATGGCTCTTAAATAATGAATCTCTTCATTCCTTAACAAATACATTCTTAACAAGTAGGCGCTCTTCATTTCAATATAAAATGTGTACCGTAAGTACAACTAGTAACTCAGTATATTCATTGCTTGGATCAGAATGTACCTGGTTTTTGTAAGCATTCTGGTTAACTAATAATGCCACTCGGCAAAGCTTTCTGACATGACCTAGCTGGTCTGTTTTGACTGTGACGGTGAAAAACCACTAACTACATTAAATGAGGTGCTCTCTGAAATGGAAAGCGCCGTTGCAGAGTTAGGTCCTAGAGTATAAGAGTGGCAGATTTAGAACCAACTCTAATTTTACCCGTGGTTGAAAGAACAAAAAGGCTACTCTTTCTCGGCTTAATTTTTTTTTTTCTCTAAACAGATAGTTTCTTTTATTGTAAACAGTGATTGCTAAGTTATCTGCATAAAATAATTTAATAGAAACAAACCCAACTTTAATTCTTTGGACTGTTGGGTCACATTCTCCGTCAATGATGTTTTGAAATTTTTAATTCCTTTTTATTCTCGCATTCTTTAAGTGGAGAATTCAGAATGCTTCCTCTATAAACTTAAGGTTTCTCTCAGAACTTTAGTATTAATTTAGGAAAGTAACCAGCTTGAGGTAGTAAAAGTGGGATTAATAAGAAACAGAGATGGGTCAGCACTGTGAAGAAGCAAAAATGAACATAGGATTCATTTTTTACATATTTTATATAAATGGGTCACTTGAAACGAATGCAGTACTTAAAGTGAGAAACAAACTGAAGGGTAAAAATTCACATCACCTGGTAAGAGGCACAAGTCCTGTTGGGGGTCATATGGCTCATCTGGGCCACTTTCCTGCCTCTTAGAGTAGATCCTTGATAGTCTCACAGTGTGTGGGGTTACACTGTGTCTGAAAAGAGCCAGGATTAGGGGTGAGGGGCTTTGAAATTCCAAATTTGTTCTGTTACACATGACACAGATAGTGGACACTAACAAAGATCCAGATGGTTTCAACCTGAGAGTTCACCATATCCTCACAAATAATTCAGATGTTTTGCTTCAATTTTAAACCTCTGTAGTTAAGGCTTAGTTAGATGTATACTTCGTTTAAGACTGCTAAGCTAAAGAGATCACTGTTTGCAGCCTTCTTTGCCTATGCCTGTCAGAACTTGCTCATTTGGAAGATGTTGAATTGAGCTCCACCTGGGGAGAAGGGAAGAATGTGGTCACAGGACGGGAGACTTTTCAGAGCCTGGATAATTTGTGGGAGGCCCGGTAGTGGAGGAGGAAGCCCACTAGAGCTCTGCAGCATGGTTTTCCAGTCTTGACTGCCCCTTTCAGCTGGGGAAACTGCAGCAGGTCTCTTAACCCTCTAGGCTTCTGTTTTGTCATCGGTAATGTGGACAAAAATGCAACTGACCCATGAAGTTGTCACTTGGAATAAGTGTCGGGATGTGTGTGGAACATTGTCTTTCATATACTGTCGATAGTATTTGTCATGGCTAATCAGAGTGTGAAATGTATGGTCACTGAAGGAAGAGCTTTGATTTAAAAATCTTTTTTTTTTAATGTCTATCCTTGAGAGAGAATGTGTGAGCGGGAAAAGCGCAGAGAGGAGGAAAGAGGATCCAAAGCCAGCCCTGCACTCTGGGGATCAAACCCATGAACTGTGAGATCATGACCTAAACTGAAATCAAGAGCCAGACACTCAACCAACTGAGCCACCCAAGTGCCCCTGTTATTTTTTTAAAAGTTGATTGATTCATTGATTGAGCGAGTGAGATAGAAGCAGAGAGAGGTAGGGAGAGAGAATCCCAAGCACGTTCCAGGCTGTCAGCATGGAGCCCAGTGTGGGGTTGAACTCATGAACCGTGAGGTCATGACCTGAGCCGAAGTTGGATGCTCACCGACTGAGCCACCCGGGCACCCCCAAATTTTATTTCTAATATTATAATTTAGTAAGAGGCATTGTCTTCTTTCCTAAGTTCCTTGCTCTTTACCTCTCACAGGTGCACATCACTACCCAGAGAGGGCCCACTTCAGTGAGAAAGATGGCCATGAACTAGCTTCTAGGCTGACAGGGCCTTGGGGCAAAGATATTGCAAACCGGTCCATGAATTCAGACCAAATTCTTTACTACTGGCAGTCAGGGTTTCAGCATATATGGTTTGTGGATGTCATCTACAACTGTCTTGGACATGGATGTAAATTACATCGCGACCATGTGATTCCATAACTGTGCTTTTAGAGATGTCTTAAAGTGATGAGAATTCATCCAGAGTTTGTAGACCATTGGTGAATCATAAGCTGACTTCAGCTGATCCCATCCTAATTTTCTTCTTTACCCTACCCGCCGTTCTTTTTCTAAGCTCTGGGAATCCCAGCACTGAAACTCAGGGGTTTCCTCACATAAGAGGAAGTTGCCCTCAGTGATGGCTGTTGCCCTTGGCCATTCACCTAGCAGTATCTCAGCACCCACCCTGGGACACTGCAGTGGGGCTTCTGGGACCTGACTGCGCTCATGGAGGGCAGCCGGGGCACAGAGCATCCCTGCACAAAGTCATTATTACACTAAATATTCTGAGATCAAAGGGTCTCAGATATACCTGGGCACTTAGGTGAAAAACACCACCTTTGTTCACTAGTTCCCATTGCCCCACCAGTCACTTCTGCTCCAGTGAAACAAAGCCCCATTTTCTTGGTATTATGGGATGGACTACACTTTTACAAGTGAATTTATCTTGTGAACTCACCGTCATCCAGTTTGTCTCAAAGCCACTAAATGTTTTGTACACTCATTTCAGCTTTGGAGTTAGAGAAACGTAGAAGCCAAGGTCAGCGTGCTGATCATTTTCACTTGCTCACTGCCACCCTTTTCAGTTGTCACTTCAGATTTTCCTCTAGGGAGGAGTAAAGCCATGAGTTTTGGACACCTGCAGTATGCTTTTTTTTTTGCTTCTTTCAAAACAAAGGAAAAGTACGAATACCTCTAAGTTTAATAAAAAAAAGTTTAGTATAATGTAATGTTACAAATTGAAAATTATCCTCTGAAGTAACATGGCATGTATTTTCTGATAAAAATATAAAGGGGGTGCCTGGGTGGCTCAGTCAGTTGCACATCGACTTGGGCTCAGGTCATGATCTCACAGTTCATGAGTTTGAGCGCCATAACTCTCCACTGTCAGCACAGAGCCTGCTTCAGATCCTCTGTCCCCCTTCTTTCTGCCCCTTTCCCGCCTATGTGCGCTTTCTAAAAAATAATTAATAAACATTAAAAAAAAAGTAAAAAGCACGTCACGCTGCTCTCTATAGTATTGCTTTTTTATCTTTTGTATACTTAAAATTTTTGAATAGGTGTTACGCTTGCAGAGTTTAAAAGTAAACAATTGCAGTGAAAAGCCTCCCTCTTATCATCATCCTCTACCTTTCCATTCCCCACCAGACCCCCCCCCACATAAGCTAGTGTTTTCTGCAGCTTTCCAGAGTTTATTGATAAGTATACAAGCAAACAGAAGGGTGTTTTTATTTCTTTCCCCTTGTTTAACATAAAAGGTAGCCTCCACATAACAGTATGCCGTTTGTTGTTGCTGTTACACAGTGTAACCTGGGTTAGCCCATAGAGCGCTTCGTTCCGTACGCAGCCATAGACTCTTCCTTTGCATGGATATTCCATAAGGTAGTTAACCAGTCCTGCGGTCGCGGGCACTTGGTTATTTACCATTTTGGGGTATTGAAAACAATGTCAGTGAATACCCTGGGCCTCTGTCCTGTAGCATGTGCGTTTAATTTCCAGATGTGGTATTGCTCGGCCAAGGGTGTGTACATTTTCAAGTTGGAAAGTTATCGCCACCTTTTCCACAGGGGCCGTACCTGTTTAATTTGTCGCCAGCGGTGTGGGGAGGGGTCTTTCCCCCAAGCCTCTCTCGTCGTGTTATCACGTTTGGATGTTTGCCATTGTGATAAATGAGAAATGTATCTCACTGTGACTTTAGTTTGGGTCTCTTATTTGACTGGAGTTGAACATCTTTTCATATGTTTAAGAGGCATTTGTATCTCCTTTTGTGAGAATTGTTGCTTATGTCTTTTGTCCATTTTTCTGATGAATTGTTATGTCCACTTTTAAGAACCGTGTTAGGGGAATTAGGCCTTGCTTTGTGACATGAGTTGCTAGTATTTTTCTCAATTTTGTATTAGCCTATTGACTTTGTTTATGATGTTTTGTTTTTTGGTTTTTGTCCTATAGGTTTTTTTAAATTGAATTTGTCAGTCTTTAGTGGCTTCTGGATTTTGAGTCATAGATAGAAAGGGCTTCCTCATCCTAGGGTTATAAAGGGAATCTCCTGCATTTCCTTGTAATACCTCATCGCTTCATTTTCTTTTACGTTTCTTTGATCTGTTTTGGGATTTATCTTGGTGTGTCACATGAAGTATGGACCCATCTTTATTTTCTTCTTTAAGCTATATATCCTGTTTCGTTCTCAGGCCAATTAATGAATTGTCCTAATATTTCTTCTTCAAATGGCTTTCAAGGTCCAATAAGTTGGCAGCTCTTGCAGAAACCTTAAAGGAAGTGTCCCTGACAAAGGCCCAGCTGGGATTAGAACTGGAAGAACTGGAGGCCGCAGCACTTCTTGTCCAGGAGGAAGACACTGCATCAAGAGCAGGCCGTCCTGTTTCCAGGCAGCAGACACCTGCCTGCCCTCCTGAGGCAGGTGACACGGAGGAGTCAGACAGCACCACCTCATGTGAGACCGAAGGCTCGGACTCCGAACAAGGGGAGCTCTCAGGTAGTGAGTCTGAGACAGTGCATTCCTTGCAGGGTCCCTTTCTCAAGGAACGCGGCGACCTGCTAATTGATGACGGGGTGTGCAGAAACTCAGCCGTCGAGAGATGTGGTGGTAGTCCGAGAAAGCCACCCGCCTCCCCCCGGGCTCCTGGAGGCTCTGGGCCGCTGATAGAGGAGCTTGGAGAGCAACTGAACTCGAGAGTTCAAGTGTCCAGACCTGAGGACTCCGCGGCTGCAAGCCACAGCAGCGTGCAGGGCAGAGGCGACTGGCAGACACCAAGTGATTGACTCTGCGTGGTTTTCCTCACTGCTGAGAATTATGGCGGGTTTGGTTTTCTTTACGGAACGAGAATCCACTTCCACTTGGTTCTTTTTCTTAGTGTATACAACACTTTTCCACAGAGCTTATGTTGATACCTGTTGGTTTCCTTGTCACAACCTTAAAAATAACGTTTTAAAGTATTTTCACCAAAGTATAATTAATATTGAAGATGAAATAACAGTTCTGGCAGAATCTCTAGAATGTAGAGCCCATGAATATATTTTTCTTAAAGATTTTATTTTTAAGTAAGCTCTATAACCAACTTGGGGCTTGAACTTGCAACCCTGAGATCAAGTGTTGCACGCTCTACTTGCTCAGACACTGTACATTAAGTATGCATCTCCTAGGATTTAATATAAATGGAATCGTGTAATATGTACTCTTTTTTAAATTAGGCTTATTTCACTCACTGTAATTATTTTCAGATTCATCAATGTAGCCTGTATTAAGAGGGCTTTTTTGGTTTTTGTTTTTTCCCCGTATCAGAGTAGTAGTTCATTGGATAGATTTTTCCATTCACCTACTGATGGACGTTTGGGTTGTTTCCAGCTTTCGTCTGTTCCAAATAAAGCTGTTACGAACATTTGTGTGCTAGTCTTTGTGCAGACATATGCTTGCATTTCTCTTAGGTAAATATCCAGTAGTGGGATGGCTGAGCCGTATGGTAGGTGGATGTGTAACAGTTCGAGAAACTGCCAAACTGTGTCCCAACATGGCTGTCCCAGTTCACGTTTCCACCAGTTCCAGGTCTTTCACATTCTTGTCATCACCGAGTATGATCTGGCTTTAACATTTTTACCGTTTTATTAGGTGTGAGGTGGTATCTCACTGTGCTTTTAACTCGCATTTTTTAAGGCTTCTATTGCTGTGCGTCTTTTCATATGCTTATTTGTCATCCACAAATCCTTGGTGAAATGTCTTTTCAAATCTCTTGCCTTTTTTTTTCTTTTTAAAGCTGGGTTGCTTGTTTTCTTATTTTTGAGCTTTGAGAGTTCTTTATAAATTCTGGATACAAGTCCTCATTATGAGTCATCTTTGCATGCCTTGTAATCTTCGACTGAGTGCCAAACGTTATAAATTTTACCTGGCTGAATATGTATGTATTCTTACGTTCTGTGGCTTTGTTTGGGGATGCAGTTAAGTTACTTGGAAATAGTGTGATCTTTGTGGGTCTTGCTCATGTAATTTGTTAGGCAGGTCTGGAACAGTGTTCAGCCTAGGACAAACTATTTCCTGGTACTAAGGAAAGATTTTCCCATTGCCCTGTGAATTACAAATTTTCCAGTCTAGCGGGTGGAAATAGGCCCCTGTATGCGTGCTGAGCACGGTTCCCTCTAATACTTTCAGATGCTGCCTTCCCACGATTCCACACTCTTAGCAGTAGGTACTCGCATGAATATCAGAGGGGCCCCTCTCCAGGTATCTGGGCTTCTCTGCGGCTCTCTCCTCTCTGGTACTCTGTCCTGCAAACGCTGGCTGCCTCAGTGTCCCCTCACCCTCAGCTCTGTCTCCTGAACTCCAGGGTCCCCTGGGGACTGCCTACATTGTCCCTCCCTGTGCAGCCTGGACAGTGTCTCAGGTCAGGTGATGATGCAGCTCACTGTATTCGTTTCCCGTCCCTCAGGATCACAGGCTTTCATTGCCTGCCGTTCAGTGTCTTGAAAACCATGGTTACGTGTATTATCCTGTTTTTCTTTTTTGGTTATGTTGGGTGGGAGAGTAAATCTGGTCTTTATTACTCCATCTTGATTGGAAGCGTAAGTCTCCATTCATATTTTAAATGTGAATTTTCCCACTTGAGGGTAAGCTCCCAGGGAGCAGGTTCTCTGCCGTGTCTGGTTACCACTGAATCATCAGTGCCCGTATTCTCAGCGCTCCATAAATATTGGCTGGATGAATGAATAAATGAAATAAACCAATTTGCTCTAGGGAGGAAATGAAATGAAATCTGATATGTATTAATCTCAGCATTTTTATTTCAAGAAAGGGTATGCTCCCTTTTACTCTGGGTTTATATAGGTTGTATTTGTATTTCCAATATAAATTTCAGTTTGTATTAACAGGATAGTTGGGGTGACTTTGCCATTCGACACGCATGTTAACTCCTGAACACTATAACAGCTTTGTCAGAATGTGTTCAAGACTTTTTTCAGGCTCCCTGGAGAGCTTCAAAATGCCTATGACCATTGAAAACGCATTTCTTCTCAGTGGCACATTACCTGAAGCCAGTTTGAAGATGCATTATCTGTTACTCCCCTCATTTACTTCTACTAATGTCAAGTTGAGCAGATCCACTCTTGTCAAAAAGTTTAAAGCCATGGAAGTTCTTCCTTCTGTCAACTCTGCCCTTAACTTAGGAATCTGCACAGGATCTACTTCTGTGTGAGACTTGCCATGGTTGGAAAAGCCTGTTACACCCCCCAAAAGAATGAGCAAACATGATCCATCCTAGAAATCCTCAGAACAGAGGAGCTCATTAAACAACTCTCATGAGTATCAAAGACCACATGAGTGGGTGCCTTAATTGTCGACTCCAAATCTGTAGTTTCTTTCACCTGCCCTCTCTTTCTTCACAGAGGGTTAAAGCTTTGTTATATCACATTACCCTGTCTTTGTTTAAGATGAGTTAAGAACACTACACCATGTCTGTAACCCAAAACAAGTCCAAAGGTGCTGCCTCTTATTTCATTTTTTTAAACTAGACAACCTGCCAAGCAACTCTAGGGATCTCCTGTAACCGTAGGAGTTTCCCAAGAACCCTGGGTGATGGGAGAAAAAAATATGTTGGGGAAAGAACAGAAGGGGACCTCAGTGACAGTCACGGGCCAGCAGAAGAACTAAGGCTTTGGGGTTGATGAGACAAGGAAGTGAGTTCCAGAGCTAGAGCTCAGGTGTTGACCAGCCCTCAAGGGGGTACCCCAACTTCTGAACCTCCTTTTTCCTTTTGAAAATAGGGATACAATTTTTTTCTTGCTTATCTTAAAGGGTGATGAGACTGTATGTTCAAAACACTTTTATGAACTGGAAAGTATCAAACCAACATCAGGGTTGGTTATTATTCTCGGACTTCCCAGAGCTGAACAGGGCTCTCTGTTCAGCTACCTGACAACAGGTCACTGGGGGAGCCGGCACTGTGAAAATGAGTCAGCCCTGCTAATCGCTTCAGAGGCATGCCAGTGGTAAAAGTCTACACAGTTCAGCAGATTAGATAGAAATATTAATTATGTCAATGAATCACGGCACTGCTTCATCTTCTGGGTTCGCATTATCATTGACCTATTTTTCTATGTTCTGTCTCTCCTCTGCCATTATCCTTGAAGAATAATCCGAGGCCTTGCTGTGGGCATGATGGGTTTTAGGTGCCAGTAACTATGCTGATATCATCTTTCACTGGCACAGGATTAATTTACAAATGAGACAGGGCTGCTCCCTACCACTTTCTGAGTTAGCTGAACAGCTGCGGGGCGGTTTTCACACCTGCTAGTGGAAAATCCACTTTGGTTGTATGGATCAAATTCTATTACGAAGAACTGGGGGAAGGAGAGAGAGGGTTAAGTTTTCTTTGTTGTGAGACTTCATAAAAAACTTTTTATATCAGAGGGGCTCCTAGATATCTATTTTTTTATTGAAATTTTTGTAATGTTTAATTTTTGAGAGAGAGACACAGAGCATGAGTGATGGAGGGGCAAAGAGAGAGGGAGACACTAAATCTGAACCAGGCTCCAGGCTCTGAGCTGTCAGCACAGACCCTGATGCGGGGCTCGAACCCACAAATCGCGAGATCGTGACATGAGCTGAAGTGGGAAGCTTAACCGACTGAGCTACCCAGGCGCCCCCTGGATATGTATTTTAATACAAAGATTTTTATTATTTTACATCTTGTAACTAAAAATTGACCCATGTAGTCAATGGTAACAAAAAAAAAAAAATAGGAGTTAAAGACCATAGAGGGATAAAACCTTACTCAGATGTATACTGAATCCTCATAATGTATATAAAATATTTGAAGATGCAAAAGTCCCCTCGTATAGACTGATCTGTCATGAAATGACATTGCATGTCAGTTACATTGAAGTTAAACTTCATAAACAAATCTCTATATCTGTTTGGTCAGGCATCTCCATTAAAGTGAATCAAACTCTACAAATGTTTCCTTAACATCATTCCATCTAAATCCCCGACGGAGTTTTTGTTTGTGATCTGTTCCCTTTCCCGGCCGTTTTCTGAGCGTGTTATATATAGTTTCAATCCATACCAAATGAAGGAAGCATTGATTAGACTTGATTTAAGGCAGCAAGTGATAAATGCAGCTGGAAATTGATTCATGCCTCTCAAGTGACTGGGGCACAGCCATCCACAGTTGACACAACTCTTGTGTCAAGGCTGGAGAAAACAAACAGGGAAACACATGTCAGACAGATAAATGACTTCGCTGTTTTGAGCTCTCCGTGGAGGCCATTTGTTTCCTAGATAAGGAAGACTGCTCTCCAAAGTCATGAAAAGATAAGCTAGAGGAAAAGGATGAATGTGGAGCTGGATGCCTAAGCCCTTGGGGAAAAACGAACAGAAAGGATTCACCTCTGGGAAGTCTTGCCACAAGGCTGTACTCGGTGGTACTCTGCTTTTCTCCAGGGGCGCTGCAGGCAGCGATTTTACTGTGCAAGCCTCCTCTGTCCAGCTAGGCCCGCGTGCTGGAGGCTGTGTCTCTGGGATTTTAAGGGATGGCAGTGGTATGCCCTTGTCTTGTAAGTTCTTTCCAGGGAGACCTTTCCCACCTTCTCTCCTTGCGCTGAGCATTCAGGGGAAGAAGCAGCAGGAATGGCCGAGTGACTTGAGAGCCCAGCTCACGGGCCTCCAGCCTGAAGTTCCAGCAGTTTGACAACGGGCACAGGACCCCTCTGAACACAGTAGCCTTCTTGCAACCGAGGGCCTCGCATCGAGCTTCTTCCACAGTATGTAGTAAATATTTACTGTATTTATGCTTTGTGTTTTCCCACCTTGACATGTTTGCTCATGCATCGCTTTCTCTTCTCCCTGTCAGTTTGCATAGCTTGACATCTCATAGCCTTCAAGGCCCCATTCAAATGCCGCCGCCTCCAGGAGGTCACCCTTCATTCTTCTTGGCTGGAAATTATTTCCCTCCTCTGAACTGCCACTCAATCAGGGCCAGGTCCTGCCAGAAGAGCCTTGAATCCAGGGAAAGCTAAAGGGATCAGCTTGGGGAAGTGGGATTCCTGCGAGGCTGTGCCCCAGGGCAGTGGGTTCCAGGTTCTTATATTCAGACTTCTATAAAATTAAAATTAGGAAAAACAAACCACGGTAGCATGTAGAGGGCTGCTGATGTAGAGCTGCCAACATTTTATTTTGCATATTCATTTGGCCCATGAACAACACAGAGGTCAGGTGTGTTGACCCCTCATGCAGCTGAAAATCCACATAGAACTTTTGACTCCCCCAGACTTAACTATTAGCCTACTGTTGTTCACCAGAAGCCTTACCAATAACGTAGTTAGCTAACACATATTTTCTGTTACATGTATTATCTAATGTATTCTTACGATAAAGTAAGCTAGAGGAAATGTTAAGAAAGTCATAAGGAAGAGAAAATGGATTTATAGTACTGTATTAAGTGAAAAAAATCTGTGTGTATGAGTGGAACTCTGCCTTTCAAGCCCGTGTTGTTCATGGATCAACCATACAGTATGCTTGCCCAGCCAGTGCTCCGCTGAAATCATCCTTTCGTGAAAGCAGGTTACCATCAAAAAAGTAAAAGGACATTCCAAAATAAAAGTCTGTCCTCTCAATTGAACATATTTAGCTTCAAGAAAAACTTCTCCCTGAGAACCAGAGTTACTGCTTTGGTGTCTCTATTTCCAGTGTTTTTTCTTACTGTGTATACTTATACAAATATATACTCACATTAAAAAAGAATTAGAATCATGCACTATATAAATTTTATATCTTTTTTTTTTTAAAAAACTTTTTAAATGTTTATTTCTGAGAGAGAGAGAGCAGGGGAGGGGCAGAGAGAAAGGGAGACAAAGAGTCCAAAGCAGGCTCCAGGCTCTGTGCCGTCAACACAGAGCCCGATGCGGGGCTCGAACTCACGGACCGCGAGATCATGACCTGAGCCAAAGTCCGACGCTTAACTGACTGAGTCACCCAGGCGCCCCAGTATCCCTTCTTTTCTCTTAACATCAGGTCGTGAGTATTTCCCCAGGTCACTGAACAGCCTCCCCAAATAGGACTTTTCATAGCTGCATCAATAGGTCTTACTGCAATGGAAGAAATTCCTCTCCAGTGTAAATAGAACTAATCAGAATTTTCCTGTGGTGCAGTGTATTTGCCAAGCATGGATGTCTAGCTGACGTAGGTTGCCTCCTCAGCAGCTCTTCCTCAGCTGTGGTACAGCAGCAGCCTAGTGTACTTTAAAGACAGTACACCTTTGGGGCACCTGGGTGGCTCAGTGGGTTAAAGTGTCTGACTTCAGCTCAGGTCATGATCTCAAGATCCCTGAGTTCGAGCCCCGCGTCCAGCTCTGTGCTGACAGCTCAGAGCCTGGAGCCTACTTCGGATTCTGTGTCTCCCTCTCTCTGCCCCTCCCCCACTCGTGCTCTTACTCTGTCTCTCAAAAATAAATGTTAAAAATAAAATTAAAGACAGTACACCTTTGAATTAGAGAGGAGACTAGACTTTACTAACCGCTGTCACATGTTGAGTCACTGCCTTGTGCCAAAGTCTGTGTGAGGCTTCTCTTGTTTTAAGCATGTCAAGCAGGACCTGTCTACACTTTAGTTCTGTACCCACAGACCCACCACTGGAGGAGGCTCTGCTCTTAGCTGACTGGATTGAAGTTGAACTTGACCCAAGGACAGGCCGGGCCTTCTGTGGACCTGGAAAACTTGACTGAAGTGACTTTGGCAGCACACTTGAACCATCAGAAATTTTTAAGAAATACTGATACCCAGCCTCCACTATATACAGAATCTCTTTGTTGTGTAATGAGGCAAGAGCCGGGACAATCACATTTGTGTTCTCAGAGATTTGCAGAGGGAAGTGCAGAGCAGATCAGGACATTGGCAGTAATTGCTGAGGGTGAGAGATTCATTGAGTCACGATGTGGGTCTGGAGTCAGTCCTGCAGACTCCAGAAGGAGAAGTATGAATTAGAAGAATGTGTGTAGTGGAGAAAATACCAAGGAGAGGGTTATGGTCATGGCAAAGAGAGTGGCCGGGCACCCAAGGCTGCAGACACGTGCGGTCAAGTCACATTACTCTCTAACATGAAGATTCAAACATTTCTGCCCTGAGGTCCCAGAGCAGCCTAGAATCCCTGTGCCACCCTTTTCTTGTCTCAGTTCCATTAGACTTGACCCTGTGACTGTTCTTACTTGTGGAGTTCGGATGGCATCCATTTCCCATATTGCTGATCAGATTGGAATCCTTTCTTATAAAACAGGAAAATTGACCAAACTGCTTCCAACAATAATGAGCGTTTATTAGTTCATGAAAGAAGTCCAGCAACAGAATGGATTTCAGGAGACACTTAACCCAGCTGCCCAACCATGTGACCAGAGCCCTGTTTCTTGGAGTTTTCTCTGCTCTCCCATCCTCAAATGGTTGATTTCATCCCAATTTAGATATGTCTCATGTCCCAAGGTGGCTGCCAGGATTCCCTAGAGCTACCTACTTCTTGTTAACGTCCACGAGAAAAGTGATTAGCTGTGTTCCAGCATCCCCAGCAATTGTCCTCGTTTTCAGTCTAATTAGATCAGTTTAGGTAAATTCAGAATCATTCACAGTTGGCCAATAAAGTGGAATGTGCTGGGTGGTTTTGTCTCAGTCATGTGGCCACCCATGGTGCTGGGGTTAGCCATGGCCATGCACTACTGAGCTCGCTCTACAAGGTGAGAGAGCTCATCCTGAAGAGGATGCAGCGTTCACTTGGAGGCCGCACTCTCCCCAGACTGCTCCTAGCCACCGACAGCCACAGCCAGGTGCTAGAACTGGGCCATTCCTGCCTCATGTGGGACCCTTCCCACAGGCTCTTTGCTCTAGGCTCTCTGCTGTCCTTCCAGACTTTCTGAGGTTGCATGGCTGGTGGTGTGGAGTCTCCCTCCCTCCACAAATGCCAGTCCTCGCTGCCCTGGGCCTTCCTCTTCTACTCCTTTCCTCTCCTCGTCCTTCAGTGAGTTTGCACTTGTAATCCTTTCTTGGCTTCCCATTCCCAGAAGACCCACCTGACACACCCTGATTATTCAAACTACCCTGAACGAGTTTCTGATTTTCACAAAGGAGATCAGCTCAAACATACTTTACCCCACAAGTGCCTGAGAGGTGGAGGTTATTCCCACAAAACAAGAAGAGGAGACCAAGGCTCAGTAACTTGCCAGTCACCCATGTAGCCAAAAGGCAGCCCAGGGTGCAAACCCCGTCTTCCCCTTGGAGGCCCGGCTCTTCCCCTCATTAGGTGCAGCCCTTTGTAGAGCCTGGTGAAGTGGCCTGAGTTCATCTGGCTCCCCTGGGGCGGGGCGGGTGAATTCCAGCGCGTGTCTGCTCTAGTGGGCTTTTTTCGAAGCATTCACCCCAGGGGGCGGGGTGGGGGGGAGTCAGGGACTAGGGCTGTGCTGCGGGTGGATGAGCTGAAACCGTCGTTGTCTCTCCTACCGCGCCAGCGGCGGGACCCACTGCCACCGTGTCGTGCTTGGACACTTGACAGGTGACACGTCCACAAGAGTCGACTGGACGTCCACAGGAGTGGCATCCTTTGCACAGAAATCAGCCCGGCGCGGTGTTTAACAAGGAAGAGCAAAGGCACACGCCGCTGGAGCGGGCCGGCAGAGCCACTGCGCGGCGGCAGCAGGCGGCCCCCCCACCCGGAGGCGATCGCGGTGCCCCTGCTCCCTCGGGGCCGGGCGTGGGTGGGAGCGCCGGGCGTTTCGGCGCGCCGCAGATCAATGAGGATGCCTGTTCTCCCTTATGCCAGCCCACCCCCTCTAATCCGCCGCATTGTCCACTGACGTGTCTAATTATGTGTCTTACAACCACAGAACTCCCCCCAGAGTAGCGGGGCCCTTCTGGCGGAATGAGGAGCATGATTGCTCCATCTGTTCCTCGGGCGCCGGCCGGAGGCGGCGGCGCGCGCTGGAGCTGACTGCGCGTGCGCACGAGCGGGCCGGGGGGAGGGTGGGGTGGGATGGCCGCCGAGCGCAGGTGCCTGGAGAAAGGGGATCCCAGTGGCAGGTGTGGATGCCAAGCTCGCCGCGGCGGAGTCTCTGTTTAATTACTGTCGACTGAGGGGGTTGTTTTATTTAAGATTTATAGGAGGCAGGTTCAGATGGAGTTCTGAGCCGAGCTCGAGAAGGTAGCAGCCTGGAAGCTGCTGGGGAGAAGAGACACCTGCGTCTTTCATTGAGCATGGCACACTCAGAATTTCCTGATATGTAAAAAGAATCACTTGGAATTTGGGGAGGCTCTAAGGGAGAGGTCAGCACCACCCCGTTCTCCCCCTTTTCCCAAGCTGACTAAACTGTTGTTGTTTGTGATGTCTAAATCACAGGCGTATCATTCCGCTCCCAGTAACACTGTGCGTGCGGAGATCTGGCCCGAAGGGACCATGAAAGTATCACCTGGAGAGGATTACACAGAGAAGACCAAAAATGGGCCAAATATCAGCTTCCACGTGCCTAGCCCTTTACAGTTGGCAAAAGTGCTTCTGCCTTGCCTCACTTTCAACAGGGACAGGCAGGAGTGGCCCCATTTTGAAGGGAGGAACCCAAGAGGCACTCAGACTTTTGCAGGGTGAGGACACAGGGCAGTGAGATTCCAGGAGTCATGAAAGATCTCTGAAGAAAGGATAAACAGGAGTTGGTCAAGTAGAGGGTGGTTGGGGAGGGGAGAGTGTATCCCAGGTGGAAGGATGTGATGAGTGAAGGAACCAGATTGCTTGGGATGACTGGGATGGAGAGGAGTGTTAACCCAAATAGAATATTGGAAAGTAGCTCAAAGAAAGCCACATAAAGCTGTGGCCCCAGACTCAGGTGTGGATCATATAAAGAAAGGGCGGGGAAGACAACCCAGTACCAGTACCACAGTAACCAAAAAGCAATTGAGTATTCACTGGAGTCCTTTGTGAATTTCATCGCAAAGCACAGCAAATATTGTCAAATCTTCTGTTCTCTCTTGCATAACCTCACTCTCTTGCTCTCTGTCACTGTTTTATTGTAGTCACTGCCCTGAAAGAGTCCTCTTTCTCCCTCCAGACTTCCTCAGTCTCTCTCTCAGACTCTACCTACCATCACTGGTTTCCTTCCTCCCCCCCTCCTTCTCTCTTTCTGTGGCTCTGATTTGGATCCTACAGTATCTGTCTTCCCTCCTGCCACTTTAGATGGCTTAGGGCAGGAATGGACCAACTGGCACTCTAAGGTCAAGTCCATCCTGCCACCTGTTTCTGTGCAGCTTTGCAAATGGACTATATTTTTTATTTTTTAAATATATTTTAAGCGGTTGAAAAGAACTTGTACAAATTTGTTCTCTCTCTTGTTCTATAAATACCTACAAAATAGCTGTGAGCTGGCCTCTTGGCCTACAAAGGCTAAAATACTTTACAATTGGCTTTTAACAGAAAAAGTTTGCTGACCTCCCAGGTTAGGAGAAGTAGGAAATGGATACCTCTCCAGTAGCATCTTGGACACCAGGCCTAGGGCTTCTGGGATTTTCCAAACTGTCCTGGAGGAGGTTTTGCAGGAATGGCCCTTTTTGCAAAGTCCAGGAAACAATAAACTGAGAGATTTCATATTCCAGAGATGGATAACACAGCAGGTCAAGCCTGTCTCAGTGGGTTATTTTTGACCAAGAGGTAAAAAGCCTACCAGAGATGCCTTTCCAGAACATGTAACACATATAACCATATAACACATTCTTCTCCCACTTTTGGGAGAATACCTTTAATGCCTTTTATCTTGGGAGACCTTTTCTTGTTTTATTTTTTGAGCATTTTAAAAAACTTGTCATCCTAAGCATCTTCCCATGATCACCTGAGTCACCTGTCTGGAATCCTCTCAGGGAAGCCATTCCTGACCTTCTCTGTAATAATACTTCTTATTCCCTGCCTATCTGAAGGGCTGATTGTACCCTGTAAATCTGTCATAGGGTTGGACCCAGGGCCCAGGTCTGGCCAATCAAAATTTCTGTACCTCTGGCCACAATTATTGGTTCAGGGATGGGCAGATGAATGGCCAGCCAATGAAAGTCCTCTTCAGAACTTTGACCAAAGCTATTAGAAATGATGCTTTTCTTCTCAACTGGTAAACTGGAAGGAAACTATTTGTGAGCTGTTGATGTTTATCTTTGCAATCATGTGGGTGAAATCTTCCTGGAAAAGGAATATCCTATACAAGAAAGCAGAAATGGGGAGAAAGAAGGAAGGAGATAGAAAAGAGAGAGAAAGAGAGGGAGAGCGAGAGATCTGATATCATATCAACCTCAGCGTTCAGCCATTCCTGAAGCTAGTTCAACCCTGGATCATTCCATTACCCAAGCCAGTAAATTGCCTTTTTTCTTTTTTTAAGTCAAGCTGACATGGGTAGGGTTCTGTTACTTGTATCCAAATACATCCTGAACAATGCAGGGTTTTACCAGGCTCCTTGGTGTGTTGGATGCCTTCCTTTGGTGCCCACAGCCCTTTTTGTCATGTAATTTTCTGTGCCCTCGGGCTCTGACTCTGGACTTAGAGCAAGCTGCTTGGACCGCCAGGATGTTTGCACATGTGATGCATCAACAGTTTGCAACTCTCAGATCCCTTTTGCCATCGTGTGAACAAGTCCAGCTTAGCCTGTGGGATGATACATAAAGCCCAGATGAGCTGTGCCCACTGAGGCCCCATAGACCAGCCTGCCCAAGCTTCTCTGGAAGCTGACAGTAGCCCTGAGAATGAGGCCTGCCAAAGAACCACCCGGCTGAGCCCAGCCCAGACTGCCAGCCCTAAGAATTGTGAGCTAAATAAATGATAGAGGTTTGAAAACACTTCAGTTTTAACATGGGTTGTTAGGCAGCAAAAGCTGATACACAACAAAAGGTGGAAAAGGTATTTGAAAGGCACTAAAGGAGCATAGCTTATCACCCTGTGACCTTTTGCGTGGATAAGGAAAACAAGAGGCTGTGGTATTAAGCTTAAACCAAGACTGGCTCTAGATGGCCAGTACTTAAACAAGGAGCCCACGGCATTTACTGAATCTGAGCCGAGCCCTGTAGGTTGAGAAATCCGTCTGGCACTGTCACCCATAGCCATTCTGGGCAGTACTCACTGAGGTCATCATGGCCAGCATAGGACGAGGGATCAGGCTGCACACCTAACAATTCAGAATTCCTCCTGGCCATGTCCTATGGTTATGATAAGAAGAGTCGGAAGGCAGTAGCTTGCTGAACACCTACGATATTCATAATACAGCAACCATTTTTTTCTTCTGTAGGTCTGACTTAGTGTGCTCATATTAAGTCTCTCTAACTTAGTACACTTTTATTCTTTTATTAAGGTTATTTGCCACCTATAATTTTTCATTTTCTCCTTATGTGTGATTATTCATATCAAATCAAATATTAAAATACCACCACTACTACTCAGGATGGCTCACATGTATTGAGTACTTATCAGTATCACCCTCTGGACAAAGGGTCTATAGGCCTGGTCACCTCTAATCTTCCCGACAATCTGGGGAGATAGGTGCTGTCAACCCCAGTTTACAGATGAGAAAACTGCATCCCTCGCTCAGGTTCACAAAGTTATTAAACATCGCAATTACAAACGAAGGGAGACTGATTATACGAGCTAGAGAAGGGGGGAGGCTTCCTGATAGACGCACTTCACCTGCTGTGAAGACAGATCAGGATTTCTCACCTACTAGCTCTGTGACCTTGGGCATCTTACTAAGCTTATCTGGGCCTCCATTTCTTCTCCTGTAGAATGGGAGTCATAATCTCATCTTTCCAGGCGGTTGGGGGAAAAAATTACATGAGAAATATAAAGCTCCTAGCACAGCATTAAACCCACAGTTGGACCTCAATCCCTTTTCTTTTTTCTTCCACCAGAGGAGACTAGATCGTACTGATTTATGGTGATTTTGTCCAAAGGAATGTAAATTCCATGAGAATGTGGGTTTTTTGTTATTTTGTTTACACTGTATCCCCTGCCCTACCACAGGGCCTGGCATATCATACACACCTAATGCTTCTTCAGTTGAGTTCTGTACTTCTGTGAGCCTGTGATTCTGTGAGATGTGACCAGCAGTGACTTCCTAAGGGCTGGTTGGGACCAGGAGGTAGAGGAGATCAAGGAGCAAAGCTTTGCAAGGAGGTGGAGAGAGATCGGCTCTTGCCTCATTCAACAGCCCTCCGGGAGCCAGGCCGAGTGGCTTGCCGTGTTGATAAGAAGCACTCACCACCCATCCTGGGGAAGTGGCTTGTTTGTTGCTGGAGATCCTGGAAGAGGGTCCTAAGCACAATCAGTGGATGCAGCTTCTCCCCTCCCCCCCCCCCCCCCAAGCTTGTCACGGCCTCTGCCCCGGAGCCCCCACCCATCTGCACAGTGGCCAGGCTTGGAAAGAATTCTTCTTTGATGCCAACTATCAGCAGGGCTCTCAGAGGGTGTGAATTATTCATCGACAAACCCAGCACCCATCTGTCTCCAGTCGCGCTGCCGGCATCTCCCTGGGCCCAGAAGCTGCCCAGGGCACCTCCAACCCAGGCCTGCCTGTGGGTTCCTCATAATGAATTTTTGGCTGCCCTGAGGCTTTTGCCTTAATTGGAGAGATGATGGGGTAAGCAAGAGGCTCTAAAGTGTGCATTTGAAATCAATTTGCTTCTTGAAGTGGCATGAAAACCAAAGTCTAAAGGATGCCCACTGTGAGGGGATTTCCCTGGTGCCACTCGGCTCAGTCTCTGCTAATGGCCTGTGTTTAATGGCCCCTCGCATCTTTTGCTCTGAAGAGGTTGGCAGAAACTGTGATGGGGTGGAAGTGGCTTTGTGGGGAATGAGGGCCTTTCAGTGGTGGAGGGCCCACAGGGTGCAGCCTCTGAGAATCAAGGTTGGAAGATGGGGTGGCCGCGATAGCTTGCGCATGCATGGTGGCTGCTCCGGCGGAGGTGGGGGGGACCTTAAGGGGCTCAGCAGTAAGATTTCAGAGATGTGTAAAAAGAGGTTAAGTTGCCTGTGAACTCAGCCTACTTCCTGAAATCTCTGGAGGAAACAGCGTATCTGTAGGGTAAGAGGCCAGAGGGAGGAAGGCCTATGGGTTGGTGGTCGTGAAGTCTCTTAATTCTAAGGAAGAAGATGTTATTTGTGTACATCTTTAGTGACCAGTGACTGACTTTCAAGTCTGCATATCCAGGGTTAAAAAAATAATAGGGTCCTCACTGGAAGGTGTATACAATAGTAAAGAGTTCCCTGAGAACTAACAATAGTTGTAACTATTGACATATAGCAAGCCATTTCAAGATGTTTATTGGCCCTAGTTACCCTTAGTTTTAGAACCTGACCCTACAGGATATATTAGATAAAACCTTATAATGTACCATTATCACATATGTATATAATTTATATATATTATATAATACATACCATACATATACATACATATTGTATATTATATATCATAATGCATCCATATCAATATGGAGATGTATTCATTTATTTATTTAAAGGAGTGCAGTGGCCTGCAACGTTTTTTAATTTTTTTTAAGTTTATTTCTTTTTGACAGAGACAGAGTGCGAGCACGAGCTGGGGAGGTGCAGAGAGAGAGGGAGACACAGAATCCAAAGCAGGCTCCAGGTGCCGAGCTGTCAGCACAGAACCTAATGCAGAGCATGAACTCAGGAACTGTGAGGTCATAACCCGAGCCAAAGTCAGACGCTTAACCGACTGAGCCACCCAGGGATCCCTGCATTTTTTAAAAATAATTTTTAGAATTTGCTTTTGAACTTATTTGGCTATGAACAGTCACTCATTTAATTTACTGTTGGCTATGTTTTGTAAGCAGTCATCATGCCTCCTTAGAAGTTCACGCAAAACAAGGTAACCAAATCATGAATTTCTTTCAGACGTAATAAAATCTTTATGAAAACAAAACTAGATAGTGAACCCAGTGGACCCAGTGTCTGTAGACATTTAATGAAACATTTATTCATCTTGTTTTTTTTTTAATTTTTTAATGTTCATTTATTTTTGAGAGAGAGAAAGAGAGAGAGACAGAGTGTGTGAGTGGGGTAGGGGCAGAGAGAGAGGGAAACACAGAATTGGAAGCAGGCTCTAGGCTCCGAGCTGTCAGCACAGAGCCAGAGGCGGGGCTTGAACTCACAAACAGTGAGATCAGACCTGAGCTGAAGTTGGACGCTTAACCGACTGAGCTCCCCCAGGTTCCCCACATTTATTCATTTTGATTTTGCATATTTTTCTTTGCATATTTTAGGCCCACACCTTTTATTCTTTCCTGGTCTCTAACATGTTTGTGAGAGCCGGACTCTGTGGCCACGTGTTGTCTGTTGTGCGTGTGTGTGTGTGTGCATATGTGTGTGTGTGTCCTAGTGGACAGAGCATCCTTGTCTGGGTGGCTGTGCATATGGGGAGCCGGAGGAAGTACTTTCAAGGGGTCTCCAGGCTTCCGGAAGTCTTATTTCTCACAGGTCTTACTGGCGGTTTCTCTTGGTCGCAGTACTAAGCCTGGCAGGGTGTGCGCTCAGGTAAGGAGGTCTACTGCTTGTGTTCGAATCAGCACCTCCAGGTGAGGAAGACCTGTTGCTGTGCCAAACCCACTAGGCCCTGCTAAGAAACCCAGGGACAGCTGTGGATGTTACCCTTGGGGGGCACAAGAGTCAAGAAATAAAGAGGGAAGGCTTGGTCCTCTCACCTGGCGTGAGGTCTCTCGGGGGCCTTGGTTCATGCATCACCTCACTCAGCAAAGGAATAGTAAGGAGCTGTTCTCATGCCCAACCTGCAGTGGGAGGAGGTCAAGGACAGATGGGACAGTGAGGTTTGTCATCACCACCTGGTCAGTGGCCTCCTCTCCATTAACATATTTACCTCTTGGCCCTCAACAGCAGTGAGCCTTCAACACTAGTTGGGGGCTGACCTGGCTCTGAATGTCAGGGGGCCCCAGGGACTCATGCCCATGGGTCCCAGTCAGGCCCTGACCACTTCAGAAGTCCAGCATGAGGAACGAGGAGGGCTAAGTGTGAAAGGACATCTTGTGCCCTCGTGTTTGGTTGTTTGCTTCCTAACCTTATGCCCCAAGCAATCATATCCTCTCTTTCAGTTGCAGAAATGGAAACTGCAGAGAGTTGAAATGGTCGCCCCAAAGTGGCAAAGGCAGGATTTGAACTCAGAGCACTCACGCTCAAGCCCTGTTCTGTTTCTTCCACACCCCGTTTGTTCCTTGAATTCCTAGGAATGTTCAGACTGTCATGAGTATGTGTTGGAATTTCCGATATGCCTCAGAAATAGATTAGTGGTAAATTGTTCCTTCGTGAAGCCAAGCAGAGAGAAGTGGTGAATATGCTAATGGCTGCCAAGGGGCCTCTTTCCCGGTCAGAGATGCACAGCAGGAGTCGGGTGGGGTCTGAAATCCAGCCCACACGTCACCTGCCCATCAGTACCACGATGTGGACTTACTCAGACCAGAGAAGGGTTTCTTGCCAAGCTCTGCACCCCTGAGCTCACATCCACCCATGGATGCCCCTTAATAAGTTTTGCAAAGGCACTGCTTTGGTTTAGGTTTTCCTGGAAGCAGACCTGGAGAGAAATACTGCAGTGTGAGTCTTCTGGGAGGTGATCCCAGGAAGCACCGGTAGGGAGTAGGGAAGACAGGGAAGGGGTGAAACCATCCCGGTGTGCATCAAGATGGTTATCCTTGTAGATACATTTGGGGCACAGTAGGGAGCATCGCCTGAGTCATCCTACTGCCCCGTCAGTCATCATTAGGGCTGCTTCCCGGGGCTCCTCTGCCGGCCCTGCAGGCAGGCTATGTGTTCCAGTTGGCAGAAGGCCTTCCTGGTGGGTCACGGTTGTTTCTGATGGGCTGCTCTGACTGCAGGTGTGTGCACAGGGCATCCGGGCAGGGCGGGGAGAGCATCCTCTCTAGGCACCTTCTAGGTGAGCATAACTTCTGTTCCGCCGGATATAATCAGCCGAGCTATTGTCTATGACCTAGTCCCCATCCATCACCTGATACATCCACCTGTTGACGTTGTCCTCCCACAGTATAAACAGGGACCGCTTCCGGAAAAAAACCAAAACACCCACCACTGCTAAAACATAACTGTGACATAAAACTTCCTGACCCTGCAATCAAGTCTGGGATTTGTTCCTGGCTCTGATGTGTGTGCCTAAACCTGTGGCCTGGCTTCATCTCCTGCCCACCTCCCCCCCCCCCCCATCTCTTCCTCCCCTCTGCCTCTAGAAGAAGCCCATAAGGAAATCCAGGTTTCCTGGCTTCCTGCCTTCCTGTTTGTATCCTATGGGCCTCCGGAGGGTTGGCAGGGAGCTGGCCCGGCACTGCTCACAGCTCAGGAGGGAGGCTTGCCAGGGGGCCGAGGCTCGGCTGGAGGTCCGGGGGCCTGTCTGGAAGCCCTGTCTGTCACACAGCTGTACATTCCCTTCCATGGTTTATTTACCGAGGGCGGCCGGTGGACATTATGGGAGGTTGGAGCCGTGCTTGGCATGGGCCCCAGCAAAGCTGGATTCCTGCCTCTGCTGCCTCCCCAGACCTCAGAGTCGCGTCCCTGTCAGCGCTCTCCCCGGGCCACCTGGTTCTGTGGTCTTGGGGCTTTGGCGTGACCTCAGAAAGAACAGAAGGAGGAAGGAGTCTGACAGAAGTGTAAAGAGCTGATTCAGATCAGAAACCCCCAGACGCAGAATTGTGACTATTTTAGTCTCTATTTCGTCCAGCTCTGTTGCCGTTGTTCACTGGAGGTTTTTGATGTTACTCTCCCGTTGCCACTTTCCGTGTTTGCCCCGAACAGAGACTGCTCCTGAGGAGGGGAGGGCTCAACCCTGTTGCTTCCTCTGTCACCGCCGATCTAATGAGGTGTAAATCCCACAGATGCCGCTCGGGGCGGCCGACGTAGTAATTTATATCAATTGGTGTGATTAGAGGAAGCCCTCAATCATCCCGTGGTGTCTCGTCGCAATCTGTCATAGTCGTAATCACATGAGCGTCACCCTGAGTTTGTGCCGGGAAGAATACACTGCTTTCCTGGATTCTGCTCAAGAGCCCAAATATAAGATTGAGAGATGGGCCCAAGGAGGTAAGTCACACCCCTCCCATTTGCAGGGGGAGGCCACCTGGCTGAGAGGTCCCATGTGTCCCTGTGACCTGTTAGCCTGCCCTCACATGAACTTCCTGGAACGTCGGTGGCTCAACTGGACATGAAACCCCCAAGTGCAGAGTCTCTGGGTCCTGAGCAGAGAGAGCCCTAGGCTATGACCCAAGGGTGCCGCCACCCTCTTTACCCTCTGCCTTAGTCTCTCCGGTTCTAGCTCTGCCCCAGGTATCCAGTGACGAGTCAAGCAGAAGCACCCCTACTCTCAGGAGATTTCTATTCCAGTAAGGGAGCCAGACTTTCAACCACTAGGCCTATGGAAGGCTAACCTAGCCTAGGGGAGTTAGGAAGATTCCCTTGAGGAAATGACTTACCTGAGAGACCTCAAGTACCATAGACCTGGGGAAGGGGGAAGTCTGTGATTCCATCCAAGGAAGCAGTTGTGTGGTCCAGAAATGAGAAGGAACTTGCCTCAGGCGGGCAGCAGTACCGACAGGGCTAGGAGCAGAGGAGGAAGCTCATTTTGTCCGCCATGTTGAAGACTTAGAACTGTTAAGAAAAATTGTCCAAAACTTAGAAATATGGTAAAAAGGAAGACTATAGACTCTTTCAGTGTGAGACTAGAGCATTATCTACCAGGCCCACCCAAGAATGACTTAATTGTCTGTGGGATTGTACCTTTGTTTGATTTTGCTATGAACTGACTGGGGCTGATCTCCAGGAGATTACATGTACGCTTGTAGATAGCTGTCCTCTGCAGAGAAGCCAGTGCTTTCTGTCTCGTAGAAAAGGTAACCCCAGTGATGGTCACTTCATCACCGTGAAGGACGTTAGTCAGTTTTGCCTCCGGCTTGGAAGATGAGCAAGTCAATTAAAACTCACTTCTGTACACTTTTTGTGAGGGACTGTATCAAATGCTGCTGGAACCAGCTCTACAATATCACTAGTTCTGTCATTAATGAGTAAATCAATGTTTGACACATATTTATTCTTCATCAGTGTCAGAGTTGGGTTTTCAGAAATCACTGTCTTGAGGGCACCCCCATATGCATTGTAGCATTATTTACGATAGCCAAGACATAAAACCTTAGTGTCCATTTACCAATGAATGGTTAAAGAGAATGTGGCATATATATATATATATATATATATATATATATATATACACACACACACACACACACACATACACAATTGTATACATACATTGTGAGTATCTACATATACACATTGTGTATGTATATATATTACACACACACACAATGGAATATTGTGCAGCCATATAAAAGAAGAAAATTCTCCCATCTGTGACAACATGGAAGGACCTTGAGGGCATCATGTTAAGTGAAATAATCCAGACAGAGAAAGACAAATACTGTATGATCTCACTTATACGTGGAATTTAAAAGAACCAAGCTTACAGGAACAGTGAACACATTGATGGCTGCCAGAGCAGGAGCTGGGAGGTGGTGAAGTGGGTGAAGGTGATTAGAAGGTACAAACTTTCAGTTACAAGATGCCAAAGTTCTGGATGATGTTACCTAAACTTACTGTGGTGATGGTTTTGTAATATATGTAAATATCATTATGTTGTACACCTTAAACTAATACAATGTTGGTGGCTCAAGTTGGTTAAGTGACTGACTCTTGATTTTGTCTCAGGTCATCATCTCATGGTTCATGGGTTTGGGCCCACACCGGGCCCTGTGCTCACAGCTTGCAACCTGCCTGGGGTCCTTTCTCTCTCCCTCTCTCTTTCTGCCTTTCCCCTTCTCTCCCTCAAAATACATAAATAAACTTAAAAAATGAATATAATAATATAATGTTATATGTCGATTATCAATAGAACTGGGAGGAAAAAAAGAGTGGCGTTTTCCTCATCAGAACATTATTCTTTGACAGAACTTTCTCCTCAGAGTGATAAGAGACTGTGGTGAGTTTTAAGCAGGCACCTGCCATGATCACAGTTGCCCAGGGACGTAGTGGTAATGTTCTTCTGAGGAAATGAAGAGACCCAACTCCTACTTTTTTTGTCAAAAGGTGGGGTGGCGGGGGGTGGGGGGTGTTGACAATTGAATTTGGCTTTCCCTTTTGGGACAAATAACTGGTTCGGTTGAGGGCCAATATGCTGTTCTTACCATCAAGTGTAGGTTTATTGTAGGGTCTTTGTGCAAACAGAGGAGACTCTACTCATTGCGGTGTCCATTTTGTTAAGCTTTAAAGCTGTGGCTAATAATTTATTGTAATGGGATCCAAACTAATGAACTCCACTTACAATTGAAATGTTTTAGAAAGCTTTCTTTCCTCCTGGGTCTCCCCGGGAGGCCGGGCTCCGGCAAAAGTGGAACCACTCCACCACCGGGCAGATTGCTCATCAGCTGTGTCAAGTGTCAGAAGATTGGGCCGTCTCTTTAAAGTGCTTTAAAAAAAAAAAAAAAAAAAAAAGAGGGGAAAATACCAGCATTCATTTCCATAAATTATTGAATATGAATTTAAAATCATCTAGTCGGAGAGGTGTTGAAATTACCCATGCTAATTGGCAAGTCGGGGAAGCAGAGAACAGCGCAGTAATTGTCGTTCCGGGGCTGCGGTGGCCGGATGAGGAGGATGAGCAAGGTGGGGCAGCCGTGCAGATCCAGAGGGGGCTCAGGAAGAAAGGCCCCGGGAGTCATGCCAGCACTTTCGTCCCCGTGCTGTCTTCCTTGACCCTTCTTGCACTCTTCGGGGACCGTTATCGCTGAGAGGTCAAATGCCAGAGGTCACGTAGCTAGTGGGTAGGTGGCCTAGGTGACTTTTGAATCTGGTTGTTTCGGGTTCAGTGTGCCAACGTGCCTTGCCTGTGATCCGTAACCATTCTTCACTCGTCGCCTTCTCCGTGTTTATGCTCCCGTGTCATCGAACTGGTACAGCAGAAAGAGCGTGACCGCCCCCATCCCCCAACCCAACCCTGTAGAATTAATGCCCATCAGGTTTAGTTTTAGTTGACAAATGATTACATCGGGAAATTATGATTCCTCCTTCCCTGCCTCCCTGCCTGTGTTTTTTCCTTTCCCTCCAAAGTATGTGTCCTTAAACTTTTTGCTCAAACATCATCCACTCAGTAAAACCTATGGCTATACTACTTAAAATCGCAGGCTGCATGAGCCCTGACTCAACAGTCTTGTCTGTCACTGTATTCCCTTTTTTCGTTTTTCCCCCACAGCATTTATTATCTTGTAACTTTGTATATAATTTGTTTATTATCTTTATTACTTACTGTTTGTCTTCTCTTAGTAGAATTTAAATATCAAGAAGGCAAGACTCTTCGTTTTGATTACTGATCTATCTCAAGTGCTTAGAACAACACCTAGAATGTAGTAGGTCCTTATTAAATATTTATTGAATGGTTGAACAAAGGGATACTTATTATATGGCCATTTATAATGTAATGAAAAACAAAATCAACAAAGAAAGCAAGCCAATATTCTTGTGCACACCCATGTTCTAAGTGCTTGCATATCTTTTCTTTCATTCTTATGATGTAGCAACTGTCATTATCATCATTTTACAGATGAGGAAACTGAGGCCCAGAAAAGTAGACTAACTTGCCCAAGGTTCCACAGCTAGTACTTTTAGAATCAATTTTGTTGAGAGATAAATTTCATATAATAAAATGCACCCATGTTCAACATACAGTTGACAGGTGGATACACCCATGTATCCATTACCCAAGTAAGGTGTGGAACTTTTCCATCAGCCCTTACACTTCTCTTGTGCTACTCTGTAGTCTGTTCACTCCAGCCCCTGGGAACCCCTACTTTTGCTTTTTCTAGAATGTGGTGTAAAATGGAATCATGGCAGGTACTCATTTATGCTTAGCTCTTTTGCTCAGCATAATTATTGGAGATTACTCCATGTTACTG